>NC_090932.1:1162188450-1162491480 GCF_040938575.1 Ambystoma mexicanum | reverse complement strand
ATAAATAAACGATCATATCATATCCCTATGAGAGAGAGAAAAGAACACAAGCCGACCACTACCATCACACACCAGGCGAGAGAACAGCCAGACCACTGCTACCATGCACCAGGAGAGATAAAAGAGCACAACCTGGCCACTGCCACCACACATCATAGAGAGAAAAACACAGCCAATGCCACCACAAACCTGAAGAGTGAAAGGAGCACAACACTGCCATTGTCACCATACACCAGGAGAGAGAAC
The DNA here is from genome assembly GCF_040938575.1 of Ambystoma mexicanum. Classification (NCBI taxonomy): domain Eukaryota; kingdom Metazoa; phylum Chordata; class Amphibia; order Caudata; family Ambystomatidae; genus Ambystoma; species Ambystoma mexicanum. The sequence goes on along the minus strand of NC_090932.1, from coordinate 1,162,491,234 downwards.
AACCCGACCGATGCCACCACACACCAGTAGAGAGAACAACCCAAACACTGCCACCACACAACAGGATAGAGAAAACAGCACAACCTGGTCACAGTCACCACACTCCAAGAGCGAGAAAACAGCACAACCTGGCCCCTGCCACAACACACCGGGAGAGAGAAAAACCTGGCCACTACCACCACAAAGCAGGAGAGAGAAAAGAGCAGAACACAAAAACTGCCACCACATACCAGGAGGAAGAAAAGAGGGCAACCTAACCACTGTCACCAAACAACCGGAGAGACACTAGGCACAATCTGGCCATGGCCAACAAACACCAGGCGAGAGAAAAGAGCACAAACTGACCATTGCCACCACACACCAGGAGAGGAAACAACCCAACCACTTCCATCCTACACCAGGAGAGACAATAACCCGACTGATGGCACCACAAACCAGGAAAGAGAAAAAAAGAGTACAACCCAACCACTTCCACCACACACCAAGAGAGAGAAAAGAGCACAGCCCATTCACTGCCACCACACACCAGGAGAGAGCACAACCCAACCACTGCCACCAGACCCCAGGAGAGAGAAGAGCACGACCTGGTCACTCCCAACACACTCCAGGAGAGGCAACAACCCAATCACTCCCACCACACACCAGGAGAGAAAAAGGAGCGCAACCCAACTACTGCCACCACAGACCAGGAGAGAGAGAAAGGAGGACAACCTTACCACTGCCACCAAATACCAGGAGAGAGAAAAGAGCACAAACTGACCACTCCAACCACACACCAGGAGAAAGAAAAGAGCATAACCCAGTCACTGCCACCACATTAAAGGAAAGAGAAAAGAAGACAAACCTGCCACTGCCACCACACACCAAGAGAGAGCAAAACCGAGTGACAGCCACCACAAACCAGGAAAGAGATAAGAACACAAGTCGGCTACTGCCACCACACAGCAGAAGAGAGAAATATCTGGTCACAGCCATCAGAAACCAGGAAAGAAATAAGAACACAAGCAGGCCACTGCCACCAGACAGCAGGAGAGAGAGAAGAGCACAACCTAAACACTGCCACCACATGCCAGGAGAGAGAAAGGAGCACAGCCTGGCCACTGTCACCATAAACCAGGAGAGAGACTAACCTGACTGATGCCACCACAAACCACGAAAGAGAAAAGAAAACAAGCCAACCACTGTCCCCACACACCATGACAGAGAAAAGAGCACACCCAATACACTGCCACCACACAACAGGAGAGGGAATTTCCAATCACTCCCACCACACACCAGGAGAGAAAAAGGAGCGCAACCCATCCACTGTCACAATATACAAGGAGCGAGAACAACGCGACTGATGCCACCACATACCAGGAAAGAGAAAAGAGGACAACCTGGCCACTTCCACCACACACCAAGAGAGAGAAAAGAGCACAGCCCATTGACTGCCACCACACACCAGGCGGGAGACCAACCTGTCTTCTGCCACCAGACACCAGGAGAGAGAGGAGCACAACCTTGTCACTGCCACCGCAGTCCAGGAGAGAGAAAAGAGCACAACCTGGCCAGTGCCACCACACATCAGGAGAGGGAACAACCCAACCACTCCCACCACACAGCAGGAGAGAGAAAGGAGTGCAACCCGACCACTGTCACAAAAAAACAGGAAGAGATCACAACCCAACTACTGCCACCACATACCCAGTAAGAGAATAACCGGACCACTGACACCACTGACCAGGAGAGAGAAAAGAAAACAAGCCAACCACTACCAACACGCACGAGAGAGAAAAGAGTAAATCCTAAACACTGGCACCACCCATCAGGAGAGGAAACAACCCAACCACTGCCACCACACACCAAGAGAGAGATCCACCCACCCACTGTCACCACACAGCAGTAGAGCGAAAAGAGCACAACCTGACCACAGCCACCACACACCCGGAGAGACAAAATAGCACAGCTCAACCAATGCCTCTATTCACCAGGAGAAAAGAGCACCACTCAACCACTGCCACCAAACTCTATGGGAGAGAACCTCGACCACTGCCACCACAGACCAGATGAGAGAAAAGAGCCCAACCCGACCACTGCCACTACCCCTCCAGAAGAGGAAAAAGAAGTAAAGCTGATCATTGCCTTCAAACACTAGGAGGGAGAACAACCCAACCACTGCCACCACAGACCAGGAGAGAGAAAAGATCACAATCCGACCACTGCCACTACCGCTCCAGAAGAGGGAAAAGAACAGAAGCCGACCACTGCCACCACACACCAGGAGAGGGAATATCCCAACCACTGCCACCACACACCAGAAGAGAGAAAGGAGAACAACCCAGCCACTGTCACCATACAAGAAGAGAGAGAACAACCCAACCACTGCCACCACACAGTAGTAGAGAAAAAAGAGCACAACTTGACCACAGACACCACACACCAGCAGAGGCAAAATAGCACAACATGATCGCTGCCTTTACACTCCAGCAGAGAGAAAAGAGCACAACCCGACCGCTGCCACCACACACCAGGAGAGAGAAAAGGACACCACTCGATCAGAACCATCAAACGCTAGTCGAGAGAACAACCCGACCAATGACACCACAGACCAGAACAGAAAAAAAGCCCAACCTGACCACTGTCAATAACCCTCCAGGAGAGAGAAAAGAACTCAAGCCGACCATACACCGGTCAAGTGGCACAGCGAGTAAAGCGCTCGCTTTGACATCCATGCAGAGCCTGTAAAGCGCTCGCTTTGACATCCATGCAGAGCCTGCTAGCGCAGGTTTGAATCCCGGCAGGGCCAAACTCAGCCTTTCATCCTTCCGAGGTTGATAAATGAGCACCACACACCGTGGGTAATAATAAGCAGCGCTCAGATACATGAGGGTTTGCAGCGCTATATAAATGCGAAATTATTATTATTATTATTATTATAATAAAAGAAACCAGCCCAATCACTACCACCACACACTAGGAGAAAAGAGCACAACACGACCACTACCACCACACGCCAGGAGAGAGAAAAGATCACAACTCGACCAATGCAACCACACACCAGGAGCGAGAACAACCCAACCACTGCCACCACAGACCAGGAAAGGGAAAAGAGCACAACCCAACCATTGCCACCACATACCTGGAGTGAGAAAAGAGCACAACCCGGCCACTGCCACCACTCACCAAGAGAGAGAAAAGAGCACAATGGGACCACTGCCACCACACATCATGAGAGAGAAAAGAGCAAAACAGAGAGAGAGCAGTATACAGACACCACACCCTACCAGTAGAGATGGGACAGCAAACAGATATGGGACCCTGTCCCCACCGCGAGACGCATTAAATTAGGAGACCAACTTGTGAAATGCTTTGAAGGCCCCCAACGTGAATGACATTTAGACAGACAGCAGTCTGTGAGATAGAGCAGTAAACAGAAAAGTGTCTGAACAGGCAACATTTCTGACTGCTACCACCGAGGGAGGGGGGGGCAGTGTAATAAAGAGCAGAATAACTCAGCCCCAAGTGCTTCAGTCTAATGTTTAGTTGTGGCTCACAGGAATCGTTCTAGCAACATCTTTAGAAGGCCAGCACAATACTCTACAGCAGAGTGGCACTATTTAACGGATACAGTGCTCTGATCATGTTCAGGTATTGCAGTGGTTTGTTGTAACTGGTACCTCAAAGCAGCCTCTCTTATTATATTCATCCGCTGTCACAATACGTCGATTCCTGCCCGTCCATAGGGTCATTCTTTTGGACAAGTGTGCCAACTGTTTTCTCCTGGGTTTTTTTGTTCTTGATTTTATTAGGGCAGTTTACTTAAGTGCTTGTTTTTTGCAATGGCCCTACGTCTTTGCCAGGGGGTACCGAAATCAGGCGTTCAGACTAGTATGGCACCAGTGGGCGACTTCGGTGGGGACAGTGCACTTTAGAACGTGCTGTATCCTAAGAGTGCTGCAACGGAGGTGTACACGATTCACATGTATATTGCCTGTCTTGGATCGTTCAGCCATCACGCACCTCCTGAGCAGCATGGCCTGTTTTTTTCAGAACGTTTGTCGGTAGGCACGGACACCGGTTTATTGTGGAAGAGGCGGACTCAAGGGTACAGTGATCTCACGAAAGCAGGTGAATTGTTGGACGTTAGGAAAGTTTGAATGGCTGTTGCAATGAATAGAAACAGATGTATTGATTGGGAGAAAGGATGTTGCCCTTTCCCTAGCGGACCCTGCGAGACAGAATGGCAACTTAATTTCCAGACATGCAAATGCTATAGTGAGGACATCTACTATATAGCGCCACAGAATAAAGACACGCACGACTGTGGAGGGGTGGTAGACAATATTATATCAACCTTTTGTGTTAAGGATTTTGACAGCGGTGTTTCAAAGACAGTGAAAAACATCTCTTAGGAGTCCTGTTTTTTCGACATTTCCAGCAATGTCCATGATTTATTACAGCGTTGTAGTATGTGTGTTTTCTCATACAACGAACACACTTGTGTCATATGTTACAAACATTAAAACATGGTGGAAATACAAGCCATGTTTCTTTCTTTAAAAAAAAAAAAGACATTCATATCTAATCAATGTAAATTCTTCTCACAAAGGTTTATTACGGCGTGGGCATGACCTGTTGCTGTGTTAATGTTCTATTGGTAAATAAATTCCCCTCTTATCCTTGAATTTCTATAGCAGATGTGTCTGATCAATATCATTTTTTAGATGGAACCACACTTGTTTTGCCAAAGATGTTAATGGCCAAGCATGACATAGCAAATTATATTAATGCATAGCAAATGATACTTCCTGATCATAAGCTGGAAACACTTGGCAAAGGGTGGGCGTACAAGAGCATATCAAAGAGAGTGCAGGGAAAATACCTATACAAAATCCAAAACGGTTGACAACACCATTGTTTCTTTCAAATGAAGTTAACCAAGACTTCATTTCCCAGAATGCATGTATTTGAATGAAACCAGTGAACTGAATTATGGTTTCAGTGACAGTCATCACCTTATCCTCCCCTCATTTCCACCAACCCCCGCCCCTCCTCCGTCGTTGTGTTGTCCGCCTCACCCTCCCGCCCCCTCTGGCCACCAAAACTGGGAAAGGTAGGCCCAGAAATAAATGGACAGGATAGCCACATAACATATTCATAAGGAAAAAAATGGGTTAAAGTAAACGACCCCAAGCACCAAAATACTACAGAGAGAGGATACTAAGCAGACATGTTCTGTCCCATCTGTGCAGCAAACAGGCATGAGATTCCATGCCGCGTCCACTCCTCCTCCATGACCGAGAACAAAAACAGATATGCAAATCCTGCCACCGGCATCCACATACTGCTGCAAACAAATGTGACACCCCACTACCAACATCGAGTGAGAGGGGGCCAAATAGACAGGAGACCCCCGTCCCCAAAATCACCACCAAAGAGAGGACAGTAAACTGATATGATCTGCCTTTCCACCACGGCGGGATAGGTCAGCCGTAAATAGTCAAGAGCCACACGACCGCTCCTCAGCACCCACATCTCCACTCCTAGCACCGCCAATAGAGGGAGGAGAGAGTAAGAGAGAGGCAGTAACCATGCTTGAAACCCATAAGGAAATGGGGTTCCTAAAAAAAGACTGAAGGCCCCCCACCACCAAGAGAGAGAGAGAGAGAGAGAGTGCCCATACCGCCATAATTTCAGGCTCTTCCAGAAACAACATAGCACCCCACCCAAACAAAAAAATAACCTGACAGAAGGGAGATGGAGATCAGGAACAACATTTACGAAAGGTTTAATGAAGATAGAAAGATGCAAGTCTGGCCACAAAAAAAGGCTTTTCAAAGGCATTTCAAAACTGGTTCACGCCCTGAGAATAGTACACTGATGGTCGCTAGACTGTCCCGTGTGTACAGTCTATACAGGACCTTTTTCCTAAAGAGTCTAGAGCATAGTGGTCACCAGTTCCCTGTACAGGATTCAGTTAATGGGATCAACGGGGGCACCAGTCATGCCATTCAATGTCTACACAGTACCTGTTCCTGTAGTGTTCGCAAAGGGAAGGGGGCCATGGGTGCCACCAGGGAGTCCAGTTTCTGTACTGGACCCTCACCCCAGAACATAGAGATCGCTCGGAGGGGAGGTTGAGATCTCAGGAGGTAGTCCACCATTCTCACCCACTGCTGGGGATCACCAGGTACTCTACCAGCCACCTGGGATCCACAACCTCAGAGTATGCATCCTCAGAGGGTGAGGATCCCGGGCGGCTGGCAGACACCCCCAGAGTATCCTCACGCACAGATCGTGGTGGCTCCTGGGGTCACCAGGCGGTTGCAGTCCATTGTCTGCACAGGATTCTGCGGAAGGCCCTCCTGAAATCCTGGTTGAAAATGGTGTAGATGACGGGGTTCAGGGAGCTGTTGCAGTAGCCGATCCAGAAGAAGAACTGGAAGAGAGCATTGGGGACCTGGCAGAGCTTGGGACAGACGGCCCCGAGGCTGTAGGTGAAGAAGAATGGAAACCAGCAGAGCACAAAAACCCCGATCACCACAGCCAACACAAAGGTGAACCTCTTCTCACGGTTCATGTGGCTCTTCCTTTTGGCTACATTGGGGCTTGGGACCCCTCTGACCAGGGCCACTTCACCCCCAACAATGGCAATTGTTTCTAGAGTCCTGGGGGGACAGTGCCTGCAGACACTGCTCTCCTTGGCTTGCTGGTCTGCAACATGTCCTGGTTGGTCTCTCTCTGTCTCTACTGTCTGAAGCTCAGTTCTCATGGTTAGGTTGCTTCCGTTGGTCTGGACGATTGTTTGCTGACCGGATGGTGAGGTGTATGGTGCGTTATGTTGTTTCTCCTCTTGGATGGATCTGCCATGACCATTGGGCTGAACCATGGTTTGTGGGTCAGTTGGTGATGTGGAAGGCACTTTGTGCCAATCTTCAGTCTGGATGGAGCCTCCATGGCCATTGGGTTGAACTGTGGTCTGCTCGCCAGATGGAGATGGGAAGACCACTCTGTGTTGTTGCTCATTCTGGATGGTCCCGTCATGTGCACTGGGTCGGACTGCGATCTTCTGGCCTAAATGAGATGAAGAAGTGTCTCTGTGTTCTGAATCCTTTATGATGCTTTGGTGACCGTAGGGTTGGGCAATGGTAACCTTGTCCACTGGAGATATAGTGGGTGCATTTGGTGGTTCCTTGCCCTGGACAGAGCCTCTGTTACCATTGGGGTCTGGTGACCCTTTGTGGTTTTGGATTGATGGTCTATGCATCTGTTGTGGATGTGCACCCCCTGGGGCATCTTCCTCCGACACTCTTCTGGACTTGTTCTTCTTTGGGGACTTGCTCCTGCGCTTCGCAATGTGATAGATCCTGAGATAGACCAGGATCATGATTACGCACGGGGCAAAGAACGAGCCGATGCTGGAAGACAGGATATACCAAGTCTCCTCATTCAGTTTGCATTGGGGCTTACTTCCTGGTAGCTCCTTCTTGTTGCCTTTGAAGATAAGTGGTGGGAAAGAGATGGATGCTGCGATGGTCCACACTATTAGGATGATGCACTTGATTCTGCGTGGCGTCCTCTTTGAGTTATACTCAATAGCTTGGCTGACAGACCAGTAACGGTCGAGGCTTATGGCGCACAAGTGTACAATGGACGAGGTGCAGAAGAGCACATCTAGAGCCAGATAGATCTCACACCAGGTCTTCTCGAAAGGCCAGTAGCCCATCAGCTCATTGGCTAAGGAGAAGGGGATTATCAAGGTGGCAACCAGGATGTCTGCAGCTGCTAGCGAGACCAGGAAGAGGTTCTGGGGCGCTTTCAAGGACCTGCTGGTCAATACTGCGATGATGACGAGGATGTTCCCGAAGATGGTGAAAAGGATGATGAAGGTAATGATGGCTGCGACGGCCGCCATGCCGTGGACAGAGTAGGGGTCTGTGCTGTCCATGGCGGTCTTAAAATGGACAGCACAAAAGTCCTTCCAAAGGAAAGTGGGGAAGAAACTGGGATGGAGGTCACTCACTGGTGCCAATTCGATGCGGTAGAACATTTGCAGAAGAGGCGGTTGCGTGCCATTTTCTTGTCATTAAATGAGCAGGGCTGGGTCAGTGCATGCGGCAATGGTGCCCAGGTGGGTATCCAGGTGCTTCAAAGTCGGTTTCGGCTCTGGAACCGGACTGAAATGGTCCCACCTCACCATTGTGGGAGCGGGCATTCGACCCCCTTTGGAGTAGGCCGATCTTATCAGTGTATCCAAACATGAGCGAACTAGCAGGTCCTCCAACGCTAGAGGCTGGCTGTTCCTAATAGCAAACGGGTGAGAGGTATGGGCGGGTCCTTTCCGACACAGGCATCTCGGACGTGGAATAATCTTCGTGTATTGAGAGTAAGCCAACTACCTTTAGGAAGCGACTAAAGGCGGCTTTATTTGTCTAAGTAAATTCCTTTCCGATTTCTAACACTTATCCGTTCTTTTCCTTTCTGCGCCCTGAAGTCTGCGGGCTCCGGCGCACTACAAATAAGTAAATAAAAAAATAAATAATGAGGGTCTACAGGCTTCGGCGTTTCTCCTGCCTCCGGATTTCCCCAACGTGCCTGCCATCTCCCTCTGTGCTGAAGTCTCTAATTTGAGAGGCTGCCGAGTTTCTTCACGGCTCGGAGGGCAGTGGGCAGGTGCAGGGAACTCTTTCAGGCCCAGTTTCTGCTTTCAGTGATGGGAAGTCCGCGGCAGCTCCTTCCCGCTCGAGGGGGGTCTTCTGCTAAGTTCGCAGGGTCAGTGTCTTGACAGATCTAGGAACTTCATCTTCTCAGCCCCTTGTGGACTCAGCTCGGGGTCTCGTTCCGTTTCCACTCTGAGGGTGTATCTCGTCGCCCCAGGAGTATTCATCCCGGCTCGTGCTACGCCTAAAGTTGCTGCCGGGGGCAGGTGATGCTGGCAGGCCCGGGCTCTGAGCTGAAGCGGGGCAGCTGGCGGTGACGGGAGAAGCAGGAACAGCACGGCGCAGGGGCTGCCCTGTGAACCGGAGAGAGCCCGGGGCTGCTGGTGACGGGAGTTGGATCTCTTCTGCTTTTAAACCAGGAGCAGGAGTGTCTCTTCCTGGATCTGTGATGTCAGGGAGTCCTCGGCTCTCTATGACACCCCCCTCACCCTCCTCATCAGAAGCAGGCAACCAGGGGAGGGGCGGTGAGGGGGAGAAGGAGAGCGGCGGGAGGGGAATAGGAATAGAAGAAAAGCCTGGAGAACATGTGAGAGAAAGGGGTTAGAGAAAATCGGAGGACAACGGAAGGAGGGAGTTCAATAGGATAAGTGGAATGGGAGACAGAAGGGTGAGGAAATAAGTAGTGAAAGGATAGGGGAGATGAGGGAAAGAGGGGTGGGGGGTATGAAGTGAACAGAAGAGGGATCCTCAGGGCGGGGGCGCGAAGAAACCAGGATACGGAAATGGCCCAAAGAGGTTAAGGGAGAGTGGGCGAAAGCGCGGGGGGGGTCACGAACAAGGGGAAAGGGCGACAGTGAAGGAAGGAGCTGGCACTGGGGGGTGGGGGCAGGGAGGCGTAGATGAGAGAGGGGGTAGACGGGAAAGGGAATGGGTGTCAAGGAAAGCAGGGTGTGTAATTGCCTCCATGCACCCCCTGGCTTATCAAGACCACAGATGCCGAGTGCACGCCCTTCTGCCCCGTGCACAGTGACCCCATGTGCTGTATATTACTCTCGGTAAACGGCACCCCCAGATGCTGCGCCGTGCACAGGAACCCCTGACGCAGCCATATACCCCTGTGCAGGGCGCCCTGCCCACAAGCCTCCCGGTCTCCTGTGCCACTTGCTTCGGGAGATGCGCGCGTGGTGACTCCCCCTGTGTGCACGGGCACACCTGCCCAGGGACTGCAACTGCTTAGCGCCGCGCTTCCCTCACAGCAACAAAAGGGTGCTCTGTGAAAGGCACCGGCTGTAGATCTCTACAGCCGGACACAACTGTTAAAGGAGCCCCATCAAACTATACCCGGCCAGTGACCGGATTCCGACTCAACCGGACAGCAGCAGCGTATCTGCTGCGGGAGCAGCTCGCCCATCCCAGCCAGGGCTCCACGGAGCAGAACACCGGTACATTAAGAGCGGCCGGGACTCCTACCCACCCCCCTCGCCGTCAGACTGGAGGGAAAGGGTCCCTCCGCGCCTTCTATCTTCCCGAGCTGCACGGTTTCACACTTTTGTTTCGAGAAGCGCCCTGCTAATGGCGAACCGCTTAATTAATTGCTGCAGCTCCCCCAGCCTCTTTATTAGGCACGAGTGTTTAGTCAATTGGCAAAGTGATGGGATATTTTCAAATTAGAAAGCCCGCTTCCCCTTCCCTCTCCCTGCCAGAGCTGTGTCTGCTACCAACATAATACGAATTATGTCCGCTAGCTTGAAATGCAAACAAAACAAGGATTTGCTTTTATGTGGTTAGTCCAATGTTCTATAATCACTATACCCATGGGGCCATAGAGCCCAATGTCTTTTAGTGTGTGTATTTAAGTGCAAAAGGTACAGTTGTGTAAAATAGGACATTTTTAGAATTGTATTATTTTTCTTTCTGGTACTTGTACTTTTCCATTTAGGATGTGCAAATGCCAGAATTGCATTATTTTGCCTTCACATGTTTCCGTAGGGATTTCCATGTTTTCAGGACCCTTTACTATGTGATTTGTGTGCAAGAAATCATTAGAAGACAGTATTTATTTTGGTTTTTGAACGTAAAACAAATATTTGTGCAAAGTGAAACTTGGAAAGTATGTTGTCAAGTGGCAAAATTGCACCATGGGTTAAAATCCTGACTTTAGTGCTTAACCAAAGTGTGTGATCGGGTACAAATGATTACATATCACTGTGAATTAAGTGCAAACATTGGCCTCTTTGGAAGTGATCAAGCTCACACTACTTGGAACAAACTTGCTTACAATGGAGTGATTTCAGGGCCACAATCCTTGTGCTCCTCTCTGTGTGATCTTTGAGACATTCACCTAGAATTGTGCATTTGACAGGCAGATACATAGTCTCACCAGCCAGTCAGGTGCACCAGAGATTCTAGTTGTAGCAGACTGGTTGCAGCAGAACGAAAGTTAATTTCCTACCCTGTTGCTGCCAATCACCGAAATGACTTGCGCCGCCAAGAGCTTGGACCCTATTGGTGAATACGTAGCGCTATGTTTTGTTATGGTAGGCTTGCATCACACACCTTCTACTGTTTTCACAATTTCTTTGAGCTCCATGATTTGCAAGAGGCAGTGTAGGGGACCAATGTAGAATCAGGGGGAGCAGGGCAAGTTTGCTTTGTTGCACTCTTGATATGTGCAGGTCCGAAAAGAGAGGGATTTCCAAAGAGTGGAAGTTGTAGATATTTTGTGAGTTGTCTGGAGCAATGGAGAAGGTACACTCCAGGTTGCTACTGTGCATTTTTTTCTTTGGTTGGTGCCTCTCCGAGTGGTGTTTGAGGCGTGCAGACAGATGTGTTGCTCTATCTGTGGTGAGTGTAGTGTATAGGGAAGTATAGTGTAGAAGTGTGCATTCAGGTGGTGTACGTTACATTGCTCCTTCCGTGGAATCACGTGATGAGATGTGTTGCCTGTTAGGGTGGAAGATAGAATTATTTTGAGGTGGTTATTGTTACCATGTCTTTTCCAACAAACCACCCAAAACTATTGACACACTTTTTCACTTTGGAAACATCACATTAGGTCACAATAGTTTATATCCATGAAAAACATTTTTTCTTAAGCTGTTATGCTTTATTATGCCATATCACAGGATTTGAGGTCAAGTGATGCTATTTCAGATGAAACTGTGCCATGGCACAAAATCAGGACCCACAGTTTCAGTTCAGTTGCACGGGACCTCTCTTCTGACTGCCCACCGATACCTCAAATACACACCAACTGTAGTGTCACCCAGTCTTACAAGAGATTGTGGTTAAAAACCCTAGAGAGCATTCTCTGATCCCTCACAGACATGGACCATATACTAGCAACAGACAAAGACACTATTTGACCCATTAGTCTATCACTGACCCCAAAGTTTCGGTATAGTCCCGTTCCTGGCAAAAAATGCTGGGGTTGCCCTTTCATCTCAAAAATATCAGCACTCCAGTGTTACAGACGATTGTTTGATGTGCGAATGTTGTACCCGATACATACCTTTCAGAAACGATGACAACAAGCAGATTGGTTTATCACAAAGGCTCTTCTGGGTGTGCCCAATTGTTGAATCTTTTGAGACATATTAGACAGTTAATGGACATACCAAGATTTACTATATGTGTGACATAATTAACCATTCCTGGCTTTCAACCCCATAACAAAGAAAAAAGGTATCTTTAAAAAAATATCTGTGTGAGTATGTTCATAAAAATAAGTGTGTGTGTGCATGCGTCTGGGCCAAAGGTTTAGTTCGTGGGCACTGCGAGTGACATGATGCAGGACTGGAGTCAGCCTGGGCATATATTAAGACAGACTGCAGGATCCGATTTCGGCACTAGCAGCACGAAAGGTGGCAGCAAAGCTTATGGAGCCGATTCATGGAATTAATGTGCGCTGAAATTTTCAGAGCAAGCGTGCGAAAGTGTGCGAATCGCAGTGCCAGTGCGAAAATCGCATCGAAACCCACGCACAGCGATTCATGGAAGTCCGTGCACGAGGAAATTCCAGGATGTGCGCCAAAATTCTCCGTGGCGCACGCTTGCGCACCCGTCTCCAAACAGCGTGCGCTAAGCACACAGCGAAATCGCACATAGCGCGGCGCACACAAAAAAAGTAGGAGGAACAGGGGGCGTGACACGCGGAATGGGGAACAACTCGTGAAAATATGGGCATCACGGGGGAAGTACAGGAGGCAAGTGCGCGGAACGCCCACACGCACGTTCAAAACACGTATTCATGGAATCAAACGGGGCTAATGCGTGCGCCAAAAAAGACGCGTTAATCCGGAAACACGTACGACAGAAGCAAGCAGGCATACGTGGACCCGCGCAGCATAAAAGTACGCGCAAACAACAAACAAGCACAGACGCCAGGATGAATATACCGTTCCTAGCAGCAGTGGACGTGGGATACCGCAGGAGGAGGAGGATAGTCAGGCCCAGAATTTTTACACCCAGAACCAGCCTTTTTGGGATGCCTGATGACCAGGTGTATGGGAGGTACATGTTTCCACCTCACATAATACTCGACCTGGTCAGTGAGTGGGAGGATGACCTCACATCACCCACCATCTGCTCCCAATCACTCAGCCACCTGCAGAAGGTCCTCAATGCACTGCACTTCTTGGCCACTGGATCATTTCAGCGGACAACTGCTATAGTGGGGGGGGGGGGGGTGTCACAGGCCACGCAGTCACGCTGCCTACACCAGGTGTTGGCCATCATGACTGCACGCCCATCAATCCACAGGCACATATCCCTGCCCAGAACACCTGCAGAAAGGCAGGCTGTCATCCAGGATTTTTACAGGGTGGCACACTTCCCCAAAGTGCTAGGTGCCATTGACTGCACCCATGTGGCTCTACGCCCCCCCCAGGGCATCAGAGCACATCTACAGAAAACGCAAGCACTGGCATTCCATCAACGTCCAGGTAGTATGTGATGCCAAGGGAATCAACACCTCAGTATATGCCAACTATCTAGGGTCCACCCACGACAGTTTCATTTACAGAATGTCAACCCTAAACCAGGACCTAGAAGCTGGGCGGCATGGCGATACATGGCTGCTCGGTGAGTATAAATGCCACAGCACATGCATGCATGTCAGATACTGAGCAATGTCACAACCCCACTAATGATACCCATCACCACCTCCCCAGGGGACAGTGCCTACCCTCTGAGCACCCACATAATGACGCCAATTCGGAACCCCACCACGCCACCCGAGGTAAGATACAACACAGCCCATATTGCAACCCGGGGCATAGTGGAGCGCACATTTGGAGTGCTTAAGTCACGCTTTCGCTCCCTTGACTATTCTGGCGGACAGCTGTTATATGCTCCCCCAGTAGTGTGCAGGATCATAGTGGCAGCATGTGTCCTGCACAACGTTGCAACACGCCAGGGCCTGCCGGTGGACATGGTGGTGCCCCCACATCCCCAACCACAACCACAAGCACGGCCGCTGCACATGGGAGGGGAAAGGGCACGGGGTGAGGCAGCCCGTACACAGCTGGTGGATAATTACTTCACCTAAAATCACACACTTGTGGAGTGCACACAGCCCTGGCACATGCCAGCTGACAATCAATGATGATGACAAAAGGGACAGTCAACTGTCACAACCATACCAGCATGAGATTGGTCACCTGGAAGTGTTACATTGTGTGCCCTACCTACACAAACACCACCAATGGTGTGTCATCAAAAGACACTTTATACTGCAAAAATCATTACCCCCTTGCAAAATACATGACAACAGTGCCATGTCACCCAACCCCTCCCCAGCACCACCACCCAACACACCATGGCAGGTCATGCTATGTGAGAGCAAACAAAGCAATACCCAAAACATCACACAAGTGTCAAAGTACAGTGTCCTCAATGGAAACTGCCCACACACAATATGCTCCCAGTAATGTAGAACTAACAACACACATGACCAAATACTTACCAACAATTCAATGCAGCTACACAACCTCAAACATAGCATAAACATGACAGTACTAAATTAAAGTAGTGGTAGTCTTACAACCTGATCATGCCAGCACATCGGCCACTTCCAACTGTACAGTGCTGCTGCCACGCAAATGTCCAAGTGCACTGCTTACAACATGAACTCCATCTCCATAGTAGACGGCCTTGTGAAGACATGAGGAATTAACCTGCAAATTAGGGGAAAGACATGGATGCACAAGCACATAGCAATACACCATGCAGTGTACAATTCAACAACAATATCCACTAGGAATGTATACACAGTATTGACTACAGACTGCCCACACAGTTCATGGGAGTCCTATGTCACTGTGTAAGTCAATGTCACTTGGGCACACCCTTTGCAAGCCCATGGAAACGGGAAGCAGGAGGGGTGTGTCTCTCACGAACCCAAGCATCTAACCCAAACTCAGGACAAGCCTGCATGTGCCCAGCCGGAATACAGTGGATGCCCACGGGAGCCACACAAGGCAACACACTGCAAAAGAAAAAAGAAAAAAATCAAAAATCAAAAATGGCCATGTGGGGGCCAGGGGGGGAGGGGGTCACCCAGGAGGCCCGAGGACAGGGTACGCACCAACACCCACCTGTGTGGATGTTGGGGGAAAAAACACCTCCATGGGCTTGTGGCCTGCACGGCTATGCCAATGTGGGAGAACTGCTGCTGTCGCTATCATCACCCTCTGCTGCTGCCACAGGAGGTGGTGCTGCCACAGGAGGTGGTGGTGCAATGGGAGGCAGCCCACGCAAAGCCCTGGTATGGTCCTCCATGGCAGCAAGCATGCGGGTGTGGAAGGTCTCGTTTTGGAGGATTATAGTGTGGAGATCCCCATGCAGCACCTGACGTGATGCACGGATCTCCTCCCGAGTTGCCTGCATCTCAGCTGAGAGCGAACGTGTGAGCCGCTCCAGCTGCTGTTCTGTCCTCAAGTTAGTGGAAGCCTCATGGTCAACAAGAGTCTCCCTGAGGTGATGGAGTTCTACCCTCAGGGCTTCCCTGTGGCCCTGGGACTCTATTGATATCGATTGGCGTAGAGTCTCCAGTGCCACCCGTCTGTCCCTGTTGGACGCCAACATGTCCTCCCTGTGTGATTGGCAAATGGAGTCTGTTGCCTGCTGTAGTAGCTCCATCTGCCTGTCAGGGGGGACAATGGAAGTGGCCACCCTCTCCTTTGCTTGAGCCATCATCTCAACTGATGCTGCCTGTTGGGTTGCCATACCGTAAATGGATTGTTCCCATGCGGTATTGCCTGGTGGTGTACGGCCACCGCATCGGCGGGCACTACACCTGTTTGGGGCAAGGCGATCTGCGCCTTGCTGTGCCGGCACTGCCTGAGGCTGCAGGACTGCATTCCCCCTCTGATCTGCTGGCCCAGGAACAGGATCAGATGTTGTGGAGTGTGACCCTGCATCCGTAACCGCCAAAGGCGGACTTACCAACACTGACATCCCCATAGAGCAGGGTTGTCCAACATACGGCCCGCGGGCCACAATGCGGCCCTCCAAGCCATTTCATGTGGCCCGCGAGGCTGTACAGACAACATTGAACAGATAAAGAAATAAACTGGGCCGTGGTGTAGGACTGTTACTGCCTCTGGTGCCCCCTAAAAAGGGGGGGGCACCAGAGGCAGTAACAGGCCATGGCCTGGTTTATTTATTTATTTGTTCAATGTTTGTCGGGTCCGTGGACTCGATTAATTTATTTATTTTTGCAATGTTGGGCGGACCCAACATTGCAGAAATAAATAAATTAATCGGGTCCACGGACCCGGCAAACATTGAACAAATAAATAAGTAAACCAGGCTGTGGCGGAGAACTGTTACTGCCTCTGCCACGGCCCAGTTTATTTATTTATTTGTTCAATGTTTGTCGGGTCCCTGGACCCGATTAATTAATTTATTTCTGCAGAAATAAATTAATTAATCGGGTCCAGGGACCCGACAAACATTGAACAAATAAATAAATAAACCGGGCCGTGGTCTCTAACTGCCTCTGGTGCCCCCAGCACCAGAGGCAGTTACAGGCCACGGCCCGGTTTCAGGGGCGCAGAGTATGCAGGTGCTCCAGCCCCCCTAAGCCCCCCAGGCCGGAGAGAAGAGACGCAGTATGGATGGCCCTTTGTTCCATCCATACTGTGTCTCTCTCTGGCGGCCCGGGTAGAAGCCGGGTAAAAAACAATGTTTAAAAATTGTGGGACGGATGCAAAGCAAGATGTTCTTGTTTTGCATCTGTCCCTCAATTTCTAAAAATCATTTTGGTTCGGGTATACTTCTACATCTGTGTGCACGGATGTAGAGGTACACACAACCCAAAACGATTTTTAGTAATGGAGACACAGATGCAAAGCAAGCCTGTCCCTCAATTTCTAAAAATCGTTTTGGGTTGGGTGTATTTGTACATCTGTGCACCCCTCTTAGCAAGAGGGGTGCACAGATGTAGAGGTACACCCAACCCAAAAAGTTTTCTAGAAATGGAGGCACAGATGCAAAGCAAGTCTGTCCCTCAATTTCTAAAAATCGTTTTGGGTTGGGTGTATTTGTACATCTGTGCACCCCTCTGTGCACCCCTCTTCGCAAGAGGGGTGCACAGATGTAGAGGTATAATATACCCAGAGGGATCAAACCTGCGTTGCTCCTTGTCGTCTTGCTTCCAAGGCAAGCACGTTGCCCCTGAGCTATCCTCCCAAGACTCTGAAGTACATTTAATGATACAGAACCAGA
Organism: Ambystoma mexicanum; assembly: GCF_040938575.1. Classification (NCBI taxonomy): domain Eukaryota; kingdom Metazoa; phylum Chordata; class Amphibia; order Caudata; family Ambystomatidae; genus Ambystoma; species Ambystoma mexicanum. The sequence continues at coordinate 1,162,473,862 of NC_090932.1, read as the reverse complement.
ACTATTGAGCAAGTCTAACATCACCTTCATCATCATCAGAATAAATCAACACTGTTGTGGTTATACAAGAGCTAATATATTTAAAGGGATGGAATTACTCCGAATGTAGCAGCACTATTCAATAACCCAAAGTGCTTAAGCATAGTTAATGTGAAAATATGACACTTCTCACCATTGGGACAGTACTGCCTTGGACAGAGTTTCACAGTGAAGAAGTAAGCAAGTGATCCGGGGTATGCAGCCCACACACACGCATGGCATTCCCAAGCACCCACTTGCGCAATTTGCACCAAATTAGTGAGATTGTGCTCCAAGGCACACGCACAGTCTTTGCTCTGAGGTTTGACACACTCACAGGATGGGATGGCATTTCGTTCTCCTATCCTAGTTGTGTTGCTCTGCCTTTTGAGGGCTACTACAACTTGGATGATTATAGAGGGGTGGAGTAGAGGCAGTATTGGCCTACTGGAATTCATCTGGAAGGCTTAAACCTCCTTCTTACTTCCCTTTAGTATATGCAATACATGCTAGCCAATGTTTCCACTGTTCTGCACCCCCCACCCCCCTCGCACCAAGTTGGCGATTACGTGCAAATGAGGTCATATAAGTGCTGGTTTGTCACTTCCTATATTTGGGCACCCCCCGGGAAATTCATAAGTCGGCTCCCCTGCCCGATTTATTTATTTGTTCAATGTTTGTCGGGTCCGTGGACATGATTAATTAATTTATTTCTGCAATGTTGGGTCTGACCAATAAACCGGGCCGTGGCGGAGGACTTTTACTGCCTCAGGTGCCCCCTGGAATTGGATTATGCTTCTTTCATTACCACAGAAGTAATGCATGTGTATTACAGAGATAAGCTGGCATATGTATTGGGCACACTGCACATGCTCAGGCAGCATCAATCATGCTTTGTAGAGGACAATGGGAGAATGGGACAAAAGACTCCCCCCCAATCCCCTCGGGCCCATGGCCTAGAGGATCGCGACCCCGACACCCGCCACGAGATGAATTTGCCTATTTACCAGACGACCAAATACCCTGGTACAGGAACATACGGATGTGCCCACCATCCTGCCCACCAGCCTGCCCTGCTCAAGCCGACACCTGCGGCATGGATGAACTCGACTGAACCATTCAGCAGTAAATAAACACGTCGTTAGAGATGCCATGACGACCTAGCCAACGGTCAGAACACCCGTGCAACCATGCACACTGGACACTCCCACACCAATCCACACGAAGAACATATTCAGTGCTATGACGTAGGTGACGGACACACCCACTGACGCGCATCTTTATTATTTTTCACATAGGTTTTTCAAAATGTAGAAACGCAAGACGCACAAAGCACTCATCTAAAATGCTTGATGACGCCTCTCCTAACCCATGCATTGTGATGAAAAAGGCAACTAACACATGATACTGGATATGAAGCAATATGATACCGTAACTTAAAGTGCCGTGCATTAAACATCCCCACCTATGCACCAGGCCCAAGTAGGCCGCAAGCAAGAGCCTCCACGAACATTGAACGAACAAGAGTACAATTGCTGACCCTGCAGAATGAGCCCAGCGAGAACCGACAGCCAAGGGGGCAGTGTTGCAACTCGCATGCCACACGCCGAAGCCAAGGTCACACCTGCAAACTAAGCCAGACACACAGTGGAAAATACAACATTAGATGTGCAGAATTCTGCCTCAACCACGGTCTCTCCTCACGTGACCAAGCCAAACCTGACAGGGTGCCAGACCCAGGAGGGAGAAGTCGCCTAGGTCCCATGTTTGAGACTCAGGCTGCAACAATGAAATGACCCAATGGGCACCTACAGCGGTGGGAATAGTCTGCTCTCAAGCATATGAGCAAATCCACGCATTGTCTGCACAAACACATAGTTACATATTGTTGCAAATGACAGGTACACCGCGAGCTGGGAACAACGATGGTCCCAGGCTGGGGGGCTCGCGAGTGGACCAATCAGAACATGGGGCACTCATCACTGACGCCATTAACACTAGCCAATCATCAGGGGTCTTCGTGTAACAATTTTCATGTATCTAATAGAAGGGACAACCCAAGTATACCACCTGACTGACCCTTAACCACTAACAGCGTTCTCTATACGTATGCTATACTAACCCTACCACTCGAGGAACCAATCCAGAGTGGCGATAGGTTTTTTGCTAACTTTCCCAGGTGGCGCAAGTAGCGCGTCATACTGGAGGCAAAAAGGGGCCTGCGAGCCCCACGAATTTCGAGAGTCAGGACGGACGCGTACGATCCTAGACCCATCCTTGCCGTTGTTCAATAAACAGCAGAACCACCTTGCTTCTTGTGTGTGTCTCATACGCATTTTTGGGATACGCGGGAGGAGTTGGGGCCTCCCTGCCCGGAGGTCCGCAGACGGCCCAGCCGACCCCGGGAGAATTCCCCCCGACAAGTTGGAGGCACTGCTGAGATCTGTTTCAGATCCGCATTTTTATTTTTCCGAGTGCTCTCGTTGCGAGGAGGCCCGGCGGCGCAGCCCCCTCTGCCCCTTCCCCCTTTTTGAGGACTACAGGACCATTGCGGAACTGCGAGAAGACCGGACAGCGCAATCCGGATATTGGCCTTCGGGAGCCGGTTAAGAAGTATCCCGCCCATGGTTGGCGAGTGTCCAGACGTGGTCTAGACGAGGGGAGGTGGCGAGCCGCTTGGAGGGGTGCACGCAGTCGAGCGGCCCCGCATGAAGAGAACTTGGTGAGTATGCCACGCCCAACAAGCAATGTGAAATTGTGAGGGAGGGGGAGGAATAGAATACGGGAGGTGGGAGGTGTTACACAGGTGTGCGGCGAAGGTTTGATAAATTAGTGTTGACGGTGAAGTGAATGGTAGCTGGACAAGTGCGAGAGCAGTCCGCTACGTTACGAAGAAGGAGGGGGCGGAGCACGAAAACATCACGTGCGGCCGCTCGTAGACACTGATTGGCCTAGGTCGCGACCACCTGTAAGGGCGTGTGTGCGGTTTCCTACGAATTGGTCATTATTGATCAATGAGTAGATGAGGATCCCTATTGATCGAGCAGAAAACACGATAGATAGATGACATTTCCCTGTAGGCGGTAGCTAGCTGGTTGCCTAATACGGAAGATAATTGGCTGGTTAAGCCCTCCTGTCAAGGGGCGTATCACACACGAGGCGACGCAGCGTGCGCAGTCTTATTATATTGTTGATTACCTTGTTCCAGGTGTGACAAGAGGACAGCTGTGGGGTTAACGGGGGTAGATTGCAAACTTATTTCAAACGTTTAAAAACATGTAAAGAACTTAACGGTAGTTTTGGAAGAGGTCGGTGACGTCACCACTAGGGCTTTCATAGGATATCTCGAGCACAAGGCATTGTTGGAGAGTGGTGGGGTAGAGAATAATGGTAAGGGAGTGGAGACGGAGATAAACGGTAACGATTAGATCGGGGCAAGGTGAAGAGAGGGACGTGGCCGTGCACGGAGAACGCCGGCCACGACAAGTGAAGAAAGAGGAGGAGGGGTGAAATAAAGTGGGACGGCTGTATAAGAACGTCACACAGGGCACGCAGCCGCAGGGGGCTATGTGCGCCTCGGCCGTAGGGGGCCGTAACAGTGTTAGGGGAAGGAAGAAAAGAGAGAAAAGAATATATAAATGCAAATGCTATATTTTACTATTCTCTTTTAGCGGACAATCGCAAGTCCCCAAAATTACGGGGCCAGGTAAAACATCTGAAATTGTATAGCGTTCATTATTAGCAAGATAACCGCTACCATATAGAGGGAGGATAACAACTCAGTGCTACTATGTCATACGGGACAGGATCGGGAGGGTGGGGGAACACCCTCACTACCCCGCTACAGCATATATGTAAAACACTGTCACCCCATAGGGAGAAACTGATCAAATACAGCATAGAATGGACACAGGGGACGGACAACAAAATGACGACATCATGGCCGCCTAATGGCAGTTTCGACCCATACATCCAACACTCACTATTAACCCATCTAAATAACACATACAAGGGGAAGAAGTTGACACACCACGTGGAGGTGTTTAACTTATGGAGAATGTTCCAGGGGTCCCGACCAGGACCAAACGGAATGTTCACTGTGGGGGAAACAAAGGAAGAGAAGAAGATTAAGGAGGAAGAAGAGAATGGGGAAAAAGAGAGTGAAGGCACACAGTGCACGGGAAACGGACAAGAGGGAGGAGAAAAGAGTAGCAACCTAAACGAAAAAGAAATAAAAAAGGAACAGGGCGACGACATGCCCCTAGCGAAGGTAGTGAAAAAAGAGGAAGGTGGGTTATATCCTTTAACGGAACTACGAGAAATAGTGAGAGAACAATTAAGGGCGGCTGAGGGGTTCTCGAACCCGGCATACAGCCCACCACCATATACAGCTACAGGTGGCCACACGGGAGGGGAGCAGACAAGTACGGCGGGGTCAACTTATACGAAGATGCCCGCAGGGGAGGGGAGGACCAGCGAAGAACAAATCGCAGCAATTGGACATGATGAGTGGGTAGCTGCGCAGGTATTATTAAAATTACGAGGTTCATTAACAGGAGAAGAGAAGGAGGTAGTAAGGAAAATGGACGAGGATAATGAGAGAAAGAGCGAGATGAAAGGGGAAGGGGGGAAAAGAAAGGAGGAAGAGCTGTTACGAGAAAAAGAAGAGATTTTGGAGGTACGATTAGCAGAATTAAGGAATGAGCAAAATGCCCTGATCAAGCAGCTTGAGAGGGAGGAAGCAGAGAGAGCACGAGAAAGGAAAGAAAGTAAGAATGAGTTGGAAAAAATGAGGGAACAAACTGAAGAGCGAAAGAGAGAAGCTGAAAGGGTAAAGGCAGTAGCAGAAAGGTTATCCCGAGCAGCACAGCGCGACAAGGAAAGAGAGGAAGAAGAGAAAGAAAAAGAAATGGAAATATGGAAGAGGAAAATACTATCAGAAACGACCAAGAAATACAAAGAAGGGAGGATGATAGAAAGCATATTAGAGCGGGAAAGAGAGAGATGGGAAAGGAAGAGAGATGAGGAAAGGATATTGGAAAAGATGAGTAGTGAAGTAATGGAGGAATTAATAAAGAAAAGAGAGGAAATAGGTAGAGATATAGCGGAGAAAAAAGAAGGGGAAAGAGAAGATAGGAGAGGGGAGAGTGAAGTAAGGAGATATGTACGCAGAGACACAGAAGTAGCAACAACATCAGCACAAAGGGGAGCAATTGGTAAAGAAGAACCGGGAGGAACGGATTTAATAGACTTAAAAACAGTAACGATTAGGGGGAAAAAGACAGATTGGGGGTTGTCGCTCCTGGATGACTTTTGTAGTGAGGAAGAAGAAGGAATGGAGAAGGAAGGAAGAAATAGGGAAAGGGAAAGCTTAGATAAATTGTACATCACCCGGACTAACAGGGAATCAAAATGGGCCTGCAGAAGAAAGGAAGAACTGGGGTGAAGTGAGGGGGAAGAGTAAGGAATGGCGGGAAGGCAGACACGTGCAGCTACACCCTCATCATCCCGTCCAACATGCTCCACCACCCCACACTCATCCCGTGCAACATGCCCACCTACACCCGCACCCGCCCCTCACGAACACACACCCTACGCAGGCAGGCTTAGAGATCTCCCTGGACGCAGGCAGGAAGAATGAATATACACGCCTGCATTAAATAAAGGAAATGATAAAAGAAGGGGAAGAGATGGAGGAAAAACAGTTACGAGCAGGGGAAATATGGAAACAACAGACGATGTAGACGACACGGAAGAAGAGGAGGGGTATACGGACTCGACTCTGGGGAACCCAGGGGGTCAGACAGGACACAACCTAATGCCACTTTTGGAGAGGGGAGGGGTTAGACCACAATACGTCCCTTGGAAGCATGCAGACAAGGAAAATATAAAGTGCAGGCTCCCATCGTTAAGTGGAGGTGCGGGGAAATGGATCTATGAAATGGAAAAACACACCGCAGGACAGAAACTGGCAGTAGGAGATGTAAAGGGCCTCCTAATATCAATATTGGGGGATGCAGCAGATGACATCTGGAAGAGAGCAGGCTTCCCCGGGGTCACAATAACAAACATCACACAACGGGGCGCCATTCGCAAACTGCAGACATGCATTATGGCAAGCGCTGAGGATACAATACCCAGACACATCAGACATAGGAGCGATTACATCACGCAAGATGCGTGAGAACGAAGATCCTGTTGATTATATCCAGGAAATTCAAGAGAAGTGGCATATGGAAACTAGAGAACAATGGGACAAAACACCAGCAATATTCTATCATATACTAATACAAGGGCTCCCAGAAGCAGTGCAGAAACAATTGAAGAAAGTAGTGGGGATGGAAGCAAAAGCATGGCCAGAAATACAACTGACGATAGTACATCATTGTAGGACATGGCAAGAAAAGATGAAACAAAAGGAAGAGGATAGAAAAGCGGAAGAGGCTAAATTGGTGCAGAAAAAACTTACTAAATACACGATGGAGGGTGCACTAATAACTACACCTACAACAATGACACCAAACCCCACGCAAGTAGTGACTGCACAAGATCCCTCCCAAATACAATCACCACAGATTGTAGCACAACAGCTGCCACCACCCCCACAATACACGACTAACATGGGAGGAGGATACTCAACATCAGGAGCTGGATATTATAATTACAACAGGGGAAGGGGAGGAATGATGAGGGGGAGGGGATACGGCTATAACACGCAACAGCAAGGGGGAGGATTCAGAAGTTTCTACCCCACTGGGCAACCAGTATACCAGGACAATTCAGGGAGTTTCCCAAGGCAGACCAGGGAACCACCGGTATGTTGGATTTGTGGATTATTGGGACACATGTCACGCACATGTAGAATGAGACCCGGCACACCAGCATGGGGAGAACAGGGACAACAAGGGCCTACAAGGGAACAGCAGGGCCACCAACAACAGCAGGCACTGCACCCGGGAAATGTGCAGCAACAACTAGTAACACAACAACAGCCACAGACATATTCACTACCACAACAACAGGTAGCGATGACACAACAACCTCAAGTGCAGCAAGTACAGCAACCCGCTCAAATTCAAGACCATAAAGTAACCTCTACCAATACACAGCTACAGCAAACGCAACTGGGAAGGGTGACGGTCCTGGGACACAACCCTTACACAGGAAGTGGTCAATCATTATACCCACAATAGGACAGCTCACAGACGGCCTTGGTGTGTCCCATCCTGTCGGTAACACCTAATAGTGCGGAGGAACCACGCATAGAGGTAACGATAGGTGACAAAAAATTATCATTTCTTGTTGACACCGGGGCAACCCGGTCTTGCATAAGGGAAGGTAAATTTAAGATGTCAGGTGAGGCCATGAACACACAAGGATTCTCTGGGGCTAGGGGGTTGGTTCCCTTTATTGATAACATCCCCTTATCAATAGGGGATTATGACATGTCCGTCCCGCTTTTATATTCAAGGGACTCACCAGTAAACATACTCGGGAGAGACATAATGAGCAGGTTGAATATGACAATCTCCTTCACGGAGGTCGGCATAATTTGTTCCACTCCTGGAATAAACATGCTCACTGCACGGCAAATTATGCAAGCATACTGTGGACAGACAGTGATTAGGGCTGAGCCAGTAGATGGCGAACTGTTCCAATACGGAAGAGACATGGCATTCGCATAGATGCCAGGAATAGAAGGAAAGACCTGGAGGAGGCCAACAGCCTATTTGTTTAGACCAGAAACACCAGCCAATGAACCAGAAGGAAAGGTGATTTCAGTGAGCATGGAGAGCATTATAGCGACTGCTGATTACATCGCAGTACATGCCCAAAACAGGGGCAGAGCATGGAGGGCAGTGATAGCACTAGCTGAGGGATGCAGGCTCACCCAGGTGTCAGATGAGGAGCTCTTTTCAGAAGGAAAGGAAGAGGGTGAAATGGTATTTATGATGAGTGTAGATATATGGCTAAGAGTGACATACAAACAAGTGGCACAGAAAATTGCAATGGCACTTGAAGCACCCACATCCACCCCAGTTCCCTTTTTTGAGGAGGATATGGCAAAAGTTCCAACATCATTGTGGACTACTAGTGCGTATGACGTGGGGTGTATAAAAAGTATCGGGGGAGTAAGAATAAAATTGAAAAAAGGTGCAATACTCCCTAGAGTGAAGCAATACCCACTATCAAAAAAGGCAGATGAGGGCATATATGAAACAATAACGGCCCTTATAAATAATGGCATATTGGTACCATCAGAATCACCATGTAACACAGCCGTATATCCAGTGCGCAAAGCTAAAGGAGGGTCTTGGCGTTTCATCCAGGACCTCAGGCCCTTGAACAACATAGTGGAAGCAGAATACCCCTTAGCAGAAAACCCGGCCACAATATTGTGTGGGATTCCAGCAGAGGCATCACGATTTACAGTGATTGACCTCAAAAATGCCTTTTTCTCAATACCCCTGCATCCAGATTCACAAGATCTGACAAGCTTCACGTACAGAAACACAAAATGGAAGCACACCAGATTGCCACAAGGGTACTGCGAGTCACCCTCAATTTTCAACAGAGTAATACAGATGGACTTGGGAAACATTGAATTGGAAAGCACAGTGTTGCAATATGTTGACGACATAATAATTTGCAGCACAAGCGAAAAAAGATGCAGGGAGGACTCATTGAAGATGCTGACAATATTGGCTGAAAAGGGTTACAAGGTAGACAAAGAAAAGTTACAGTACTGTCAGGAACAGGTATTATACATTGGTCAGCTGATATCCCAACACGGAAGAAAGATTGCACCACAAAGAGCACAGGCTATATCAAAAACGCCATTGCCACAAACAGTGAGGGAGCTGCAGCAGTTCCTTGGATTGTGCAACTACTGTAGAGCATGGGTATTTGATTACAGCTCATACATAGGACCCCTACTTGAAGCATTGAGAGAAGCTTACAAAGGGGAGAAAAAATTGGGGTGGACAATGGAAATGAAAGAGGCCTTTGATGAACTAAAAGACGCAATATCAACTGCTCCGGTACTGGCCACCCCAGATTATGAACGACAATTCTTTATATTTTCACATTGCGACTCAGCAGTAATGAAAGTAGTGTTGGCTCAAAATACAAGCATGGGATACAAACCAGTAGCATTTTACAGCGGTCACTTGGATCCTGTTATGTTAGGTCATTTCCCTTGCGAACAAGGTCTCGCCGCAGCGGCCTTCGCGGTAGAGAAATCATCATCTATTACAATGGGGTGCCCAACCACACTATTTGTGGAGCATGCACTATTTGCAATATTGAACAAGCCTAAGTCCACACTAACCACGCAGAGGGCGTCAGGTTATGAGATCATCTTATCTAGACCAGAATTATCCATTGTTAGATGCAGCACAGTTAATCCTGCAAGGTTTATAGCGGACGTTATTGAGGAAGGCGACTATGCACATGATTGTACGCAGACTACTGAAATGTACTCATGTACTAGAAAAGTTGAAGAGGATGCGCTAAATGGAGGAGAGCTCTGGTTCATTGATGGGTCATCAACAATAGACCAGAGTGATGGGATAAGGAGAACTGGGGCAGCAGTTGTAAAAATGACAGAGGGATTGGTGTGTGTGGCGGTGAAATGTGTACAATTACCACAACATTACTCTGCTCAAGCAGCAGAATTGGTTGCACTGATCTTGGTGTTTAAGGAAAGCTTTGACAAAAGAGTAACTATATATTCTGATAGCGCATATGTCACGTCTACTGTCCACTCAGGATTAACAAAATGGAGGAGAAGAGAGTTCAGGAGAGCTGACGGCACCCCAGTGCAACATGCTCTCTTATTAGCTGAGTTAATTGAAGTAATAAATGATCCCCAGGAACTAGCTTTGGTCAAATGTCTCGCACACACTAATGGAGAAGATCATATCTCAAAAGGAAATGCAGCAGCAGACGCACATGCAAAGTATGCTGCTTATTTTGGTGAGATATGGAACCCCCCAGAGTCAGAGAGAGGGAGAGGGAGGGGGATAGCTAAAGAGATGTTGATGAGAGAAGGGTACACTTATCTCCCAGCCACACAGATAATGGAGTTACAAGCGGCTGCACCAATGGCAGAAAAAGAAATATGGGTGAAAAGAGGATGTACAATGTCACCAACTGACGCACTATGGCGTCAGGGTAACACTGGAAAGATGGTAATGCCATTGGCACTATTGAACACCGCCCTGAGCCAACTCCATCACCCAGCTCATACGGCAAGGAAGTTATTGCAGCACGAATTAGGGAAGACTGGTTCTGCCCAGAGTTAAATTCCCATGTGACAAATTTTATCAGCAATTGTCTCACATGTCAACAGTTTACGGCCGGTCACACACTGCAAGTGATAAAAGGTACTATACCCCGGCCAGAGGGACCCTTCCTGCACATCCATATTGATTACGTTGATATGATCAACGTATGTCAAGGAAATAGGTATATGATTGTAGTGGTATGCCCATTCTCCAGGTGGATTGAGGCAGGACCCTGCTCACATCCAGATGCATTCAGAGCAGCTAAATTTCTAGTGAGGGAGGTTTTTCCCAGGTGGGGAGTGTGCGAGGTACTGCAGTCGGATAACGGCCTGCATTTCGCTAATGAAATGTTCCAGCACATCACATCCTTACTGAACATCAAGCATAAATTTGCATCTGCATATCACCCGCAGGCCAACGGTATATGCGAACGCCTGAATGGCCTACTGAAGGAGGCAATTGCAAAGATACAGCAAACAACAAAGAAGAGTTGGTTGTATTGCCTTCCGCTAGCTCCATTTGAGCTGAGGAATAGACCAGGCTCCGACCACCACCTCACTCCGCACGAGGTGGTGACCGGATGTCAAATGCGCCTTCCTCTAACGCCAACATCAAGAGCATTCACAGACTATGAAAACACTGCAACTGTTCTTGGTGATGAAATGTACCAATATGTGTCTTCTTTGATTACTAGTGTAGTGTTTGTGTCTCAACAGCTCGAGCGCACGCGGGGCGGGTCTAAGAGTTATCGACAAGAAGACGCGGACAAAGAATTGGAAAAGGAAAAACTGTGCAAAATTGCTAAAGGTGACCACGTGCTACTCCGCAATTTCAATAGAAAGTGGAACAGCCCACGCTTCACTGGTCCCCACCTGTTAGAGGAGGTATCTACGAGAGCAGTAAAGTTGCAGGATAAACGTGCTTGGAATCACCTACACGACGTGAAGATCTGCAAACTCCAGACCCGCCCTAGCGTCACTGACAGGGCCATTGGAAGAACAGCGACAACGTCACCTACGGAGAAAGAGACGTCTACCACAGCTGACGACCTCAGTGTCTCCATACCCTGCCACCCCCCAGAATACCCAGAGACAAGTACTGAAATAGAAACTGGTAATTCCCATACCGCCCACCCCATGGTCACACGATCAAAGAGTAAAGAGACTTCCGCCAGTTGAGCCCCAAACCCTCTGCCCACAAACCACCTACCCACTACAGCCACCACCCAATTGAAGGACATTGTTTTGCACATATACACATGTAAACACTTGTATGTTTTCTTTTTCTTTCTCGCACATGCAGGTACAGTGTATTATTGTATTGCTAAGAAAATAAGATATCAAACAGCGTACATTGCCCAGGAGTAGATGCTACCCTCAGACGATAATTACCCTGAAGCCCTATCACACCAATTTGTATATCACATAAAAAGGCCAAAGTACCTAAAAAGAAGGAGGATACGTGTTTACTACACCGCATTCATCTTGGACATAGAACAATCAATGCCCCATCTTCACCAACACTTACCTGCCCTAAGAGACAGATCGCTTAGATTGGCGTGGGAACAGCTCTTTGCCTGGGCACTGAACGACTACTTGATAGGGAGGGCTTGATAACAACTAACAATAATAACAAGCGTATTGAGAATTTTCAGGCGGGCAACTTTAACGTCGCAAGAATAAGCTGCCGGACTGCAGCAAGGTAAGAGCAAATGCCGGTTAGATTAGCTTTTGTAATAAAGATGATAGGGGTTTTGATGATCACTGGTTTTTTGGCTGCCTCTATATGGCAGAAAAGTTATGCTATCAATATTTTGGCTGCAGCCAAACCAAATGTACCCCCACCCACGGCTGCAACAGGTGTTACGTCAGGTGGTACTAGCAAACCTCCACATAAGGGAAATAGAGTTAAACGCAGCACATACTCAGATAATAAAGGCATTGATAATTACATAACAGATTCAGCACACGTCTCGAACAACATGTGGTACCAGCACATGACCCAAATAGGTAAGCAGACAACAGAAGACAGCTGCTATGTCTGCTCATTGATCCCATACGCCATGAGCGCTTCTCGAACATTTGTTGCCACAGAAATAGATGAAAAGACAGCACAATGTATAATATACCTGGCACTATTCCAAACGAGAGGGAGATTTCAAGGGACAGTGGTGGACTGGTGTGGAAAACGCAAGACACATATCCATACGAAAACAACTTCCTCAAGTCTTATTTGAGTTACCATAAGAGCAGTTTGCATGCTGAAGCATTCAGATACATGACAAGTGGTCCTGAAAAGGGAGAAACGAAGAAAGTAACCCTGCAATACCTACCATGTGACTGGTACGCCACTGAAGTTCCTGGTACACAAGGATGTTGGGAAAGACCACTGGTAACAATAACAGGGAAGGTGTACATGAACAACAAATGGGACATAGGAGTGGTTGGCAGCAAGATGGTAACAAGAGAAAATATTACCACTATTGATGAACACAATAACAGATGTTGGACGATTTGGGGCAAGTACATACCCATGCTGACGTGGATGAAGAAGGATGAAGACCCAATGAGCATACTTCCGCTGTCTGCACCTAAGCTATGCTACCAACATAGAGGAGAAGTGGATGTGGGATACAACACCAACTGTGCCAGCGTGTTAGAGTTACCAGAGGGGGGAGCAGGAACAGCAGTATTAATGGACCACTACTGGGCCTGCGGAAACAAGGCATACCACACACTGCCCCCTCTGTGGAACGGTATATGCACAATGGTACACATTAATGTACCATCACTAGTGGTGCCCCAGAAACATGTGAACATGGCGAACTTCCCTAAAATGGATGAAGGAAACAAGAGGAAGAAGAGGTCTGTACAATCTCAGAGGGGGTCAGACAACGAAAACAACAACAACAACAATGTCCTGAATAGAAAAAAAAGACAAGGAGAACCTCCGACAGGAAATTACCTATGGGGAAGGTCGGAAACAGCACTCACTTCAATCCCACCAGAACACAGACTATTCAGCAGAGCAGCAATGTTTTTCTCGTCAATAATACATCCGGGACTACAAGCTTACGCAAACGCAAAATGGCTCCAGATAACCCGATGGGAGCTGATGATGACAATTAATTCTACAGTAAATGGATTCAACGCAATAAAAGAGGAACTGCGAGCAGTGAGGATGGTAGCACTACAGAACAGATACGTATTAGATCTCCTTACAGCAATGGAAGGAGGAGTTTGCGCAAAGATAGGACAATCATGCTGCACATTTATTCCTGCTAACGATGCTGACAATGCTACACTCACTGAAGCAGTATCACAACTGGCCCAGATGCACTCCAAAATGATGGAAGAAAGTAAAGGAGTGAAGAAGGATGACAGCTGGTTTTCATTGTTATGGTCATGGATGCCATCATGGCTGTCGGACGGACTGAAGATTATAGTTGGATGTATAATACTGGTTGGAGCTGCACTGATCATAATAAGGTTCTGGAAATCCCGGAAAGCACGCACCACAGACAAAATGATCGAAATGGTTGGTATGCACCCCTTGATGCCGACTGATGATGGCCAGCACACAGACACAATAATAAAAGAAAGAGAAAAACTGCGCAAACAGATCATCACCAACCACCTGGACCCGCCATCCGTGAAGCTCGAAAACCCAAGAAACCCGAGGAGCTACATCGGGAAATGGGTATACTGCACACCTGGAGGAAGCTGTGTGTATATATGTATTGGTCATTTGAAGACCATGTCAACCACTATGGACACCTGGGAGGAGTAACTAAAATATGGAGAGTAAGAGGAGATAAGGAAAAAGATATGTTTGTGGTCGACAAGTCGACCAGAGGGGGGACTGAAGTGGGAGAATGGGACAAAAGACTCCCCCCAAACCCCTCGCGCCCCTGGCCTAGAGGATCGCGACCCCAACACCCGCCATGAGATGAATTTGCCTATTTACCAGACGACCAAATACCCCGGTACAGGAACATACGGATGTGCCCACCAGCCTGCCCATCAGCCTGCCCTGCTCAAGCCGACACCTGCGGCATGGATGAACTCGACTGAACCATTCAGCAGTAAATAAACACGTCGTTAGAGATGCCATGACGACCTAGCCAACGGTCAGAACACCCGTGCAACCATGCACACTGGACACTCCCACACCAATCCACACGAAGAACATATTCAGTGCTATGACGTAGGTGACGGACACACCCACTGACACGCATCTTTATTATTTTTCACATAGGTTTTTCAAAATGCAGAAAGGCAAGACGCACAAAGCACTCATCTAAAATGCTTGATGACGCCTCTCCTAACCCATGCATTGTGATGAAAAATGCAACGAAGACATGATACTAGATATGAAGCAATATGATACCGTAACTTAAAGTGCCGTGCATTAAACATCCCCACCTATGCACCAGGCCCAAGTAGGCCGCAAGCAAGAGTCTCCACGAACATTGAACAAACAAGAGTAAAATTGCTGACCCTGCAGAATGAGCCCAGCGAGAACCGACAGCCAAGGGGGCAGTGTTGCAACTCGCATGCCACAAGCCGAAGCCAAGGTCACACCTGCAAACTAAGCCAGACACACAGTGGAAAATACAACATTAGATGTGCAGAATTCTGCCTCAAACACGGTCTCTCCTCACGTGACCAAGCCGAACCTGACAGGGTGCCAGACCCAGGAGGGAGAAGTCACCTAGGTCCCATGTTTCAGACACAGGCTGCAACAATGAAATGTCCCAATGGACACCTACAGCGGTGGGAATAGTCTGCTCTCAAGCATATGAGCAAATCCACGCATTGTCTGCATAAACACATAGTTACATATTGTTGCAAATGACAGGTACTCCGCGAGCTGGGAACAACGATGGTCCCAGGCTGGGGGTCTCGCGAGTGGACCAATCAGAACATGGGGCACTCATCACTGACGCCATTAACATTAGCCAATCATCAGGGGTCTTCGTGTAACAATTATCATGTATCTAATAGAAGGGACAAGCCAAGTATACCACCTGACTGACCCTTAACCACTAACAGCGTTCTCTATACGTATGCTATACTAACCCTACCACTCGAGGAACCAATCCAGAGTGGCGATAGGTTTTTTGCTAACTTTCCCAGGTGATGCAAGTAGCACGTCATACTGAGGCAAAAAGGGGCCTGCGAGCCCCACAAATTTCGAGAGTCAGGACGGACGCGTACGATCCTAGACCCATCCCTGCCGTTGTTCAATAAACAGCAGAACCACCTTGCTTCTTGTGTGTGTCTCATACTCATTTTTGGGATACGCGGGAGGAGTTGGGGCCTCCCTGCCCGGAGGTCCGCGGACGGCCCAGCCGACCCCGGGAGAATTCCCCCCGACATTATGTATTACAGAGATAAGCTGGCATATGTATTGGGCACACTGCACATGCTCAGGCAGCATCAATCATGCTTTGTAGAGGACAATGCTGGCCTAAATTGGGAACAGCCAGCATAGACATGTTGCTACAGAGGCATATTTTGGGCACAACCAGCATGTCAATGTGTTACATCGGTGTCAGTGATGTCTTACACTGTGGACACATTGATCATTAAAATGTGTTGTGTTCTACAATGTTCTTATGTGCTGTTAGTGACATGGAATGTTCCCCTTTAGAACGGATTGTAAACGTATGGCTTTTTGGTCACTTTTCCTGCTGTAAAATGCACAATTTCAGCCCCATATTTGGAAAAAAAATCCAACCCTCCCTAGATTGTTATAGCTCCCTCGCTACGCTCGGCCGCCCCCACTATTTCCGAGAAATATCAACACATACACACTTTACGAAATCACAAGAAACTAACCTTTGATCACTGCCCCCGACACCAAAAGCTATCTTTGGGACTGCATGGCTCTGCCTGTGAAGCTATTGTGTCAAAGGTCACACACCATCGCTTTTGAATATACTGCTTTGGGTCAGGGTGTTCACTTTTGGCTCGCCGGCCCTCCGGGTGACAAAAAATGAATGTTTCGGCCCCACATTCAAAAAGGTTGGACAAGCCTTTAGAGGGTTCTACCCCTGGTACAGGTGGGTTGGACAGATCAGAATCCCTGCCAAAAACACTTACCTGCGACGCCACATAGTCTCATCATCCGAATCAGCACCTGAATAGAGGCCTGGGGAGGTGCACCCAGAGGCACCCCTCGATAGAATGTTCTGCAGCAAGATAGGGTTCTCACCCACCACCACACCACGTCCCCCACTGGTGCCCGGTCGTGCCTGGGTCTGCACCATCTCCTCAACCTCAACAGCATCAAGTGCGTCATCCCCTGCAAAAACATGAGACAAAAAATGGAAACAGGCATTAGCACCATAGCATACAAATAGGCGTGACAAGCTACATAACCAGTACATGATTTACACATGTCCCACATGACTATAACCCTCCCATGCATGCACTGTCACTGAGTTTGAAGGGGACCCAAAAGGCAGACACTGATGACACCTACATGGAAGAGCAACACATCTGCTGCATGCTGTGTAGCACTGCCATCACACATTGGCCTGTGAGTGGCATGTCCAATACACATACATGATACATGCCATCACACAGATGGCATGTACCATAGCATGGTACATTCCACAAGTACATCCATATGTCAGTGAATGAATACTGTCAGCCATCCATGTGAGATGGACATGATGAGATGAAAAATGCTACATAGTGTGACAAAATAGGCATGTGCCACACACTGCAACACATCCAGTGTCCATAAATACAGTGATTGCAGGCCGATGTATACATCAATGGTTTGTCACTTCAACATGACAGGAAACAACTATCATGTTCCACATTCAAACAGGCCCCAAAAATTCCTGTGATCAGACCAATACTCAATTAGCCTGAATGGTCAAATCATTCATCTAACAAGGTAACACATGTGGTCCAATGTGGGGTTCATCAATGACAGAAGCATGTCACAAATGTGACAATAGGGCTGAGGAATGCATAGCCAAAGTGGGGGAATTGAAACAATCAGCCTGAACGAACACTGAAAAATACAAACAATGTTGTTGCAAGATGCCACTTCAAGGGCAACTGCCGTAATGTTGAGCCAAATTACTAATGTGGGCAGAAGGGATACTGTCACACCCAAATCCAAGGCCGCTGAATGTTTTGGATGAAGCACATGGGTGACCCATACCACTCAGGCACACACACCCTCACCTGGCACTCAATCAGAACCCGTCACCCAAACAACATAGACATGCATTACACACACATGCATGGGCACTCACCGGACAATGCTTCATAATCAGGTAGTCCTCCCACACCTTGGATCTGTTCCTCTTTGACAAAGGCCCCAGCAACAGACTCATGTTCAGTGAGTTTGTTGTCCTCTTGTGGAGACCCACCGCCAGTCACCAGAGTAGCGGCATGATTTGAGGCCAGCTTCTTCTTTGCTCTGCGTTTCAGGTCATTCCACCGCTTGTAGCAATCATCAGCTGAGCGCCTCACAATTCCAAGGGCACTTATGCGGTCGGCGATGGTCTGCCAATGTGCCTTACGTTGACCAGGTGTGGTCTTGCACCCTGCAGTCACCAACATTTCGTGGCTATGTGCCCGACACATAGTGCACAAGTGCATCAAGTTCTGCGTCATTAAAGCAAGGCTTCCTTGACGTGCCGGAGTGTGTAGCCGTGTCTGGGGTCTCAGCCTGTCGTGCCAGAGCACCCTTCTTCCTCTTCTTTAAACGTGGAGCAGAGCCAGAGTGGCTTACGCTGTTCTGGTCAGTAGGGGCAGAATCACTGGTGGACTGGGTAGTAGGAGTGTGGGAATGCACAATGACCATAGTTTTTGATGCAGGCATTGGTTGCTGGGTAATGTTGGCAGGGGGAATGTCAGTTTGATGGACTGGGACCGACACTGTCCTGGCTGGGAGAGTCAGAGCTGGGGCGGATGGAGCTGCAGCTGCCCCTGCAGCCTCCCAACCCTGCATACTTGGGGCAGCAGATGACATAGCTTCCCCAGATGCACGTGGATTGGTGACAACTTGCACCGCCTCACGTGGCCTAGACTTGCTGACCTGGAAGTCAGCCAGGGAGTCATCCTGTGCCAGGTCAGGTGCCACAATGGGCTGGTCCAACAGGGGCTGAGCTTGGATGGTGTCAGCCACGTTTCCCTCAACCATGGGGGGGGGGCATGGGTGTCCCTGATTGTTCCTCCACACATGGGGGCATAGGGACACCCTGCAAATCCCAGCCACGTCCCCTACCGTGCCCACCACGCCCACCTTTTGAGGATCAGCCACCTTTGCCTCCCTTACCGCTTGGTCGCCTCCCAGCCATGGCATGATGTTGTTGTGCGTATGGGAGTTGCAGTAAACTATTGTCCCTGGCAATTGGGGGTCAAAGGGGTAGGATATCAGATGGAATTCATACCCTAGTGCTCTAACAAGGCTGTCTGTGACCCCTGGGGGAAGATGACGGGTCACACAACGCACAGGCAGTCCAAAATCAAAAATAAACGTGCACGCAACCCCTCGTAGACCATGTGCGTGAAAAAATGAACTCACACTACGCTATGGCACCCAGAAACACAAAAATAAGCATACGCGTAATACACGCAGCCTACAATGACCTCTGAAGGGGAACGCGACACACGGGGCAAGCACAGTTGCTAAGTACGTGCGGAACTCACCGTCTGCCTGGAAAAAGAACATTAAAAATACGCGCGTGTGCGCGTTGGCAACACCCCCGCCAAAAGAAGAATTGTACGCTGTGTGAGGAGACAGGACAAAAGGAGAAGTGAACTCTGACGAAACAGGCCCAACAAAAAATCAGAAGAGAGCTGTCAGAGGTAACAGGGAGTACGAACTAGAAACGCTGTGAAGTAATCGCGTGTGAACCGACAAGAAGTACAGATTTCACCCACTCGCTCTCCACGAAAAGCACGTACAAGGAAATGGCGCCCTACACGCAGCTTTTAAACCGGCCCACACGTACACGTCAGATACTCGTGTACGCGGGCGCTTTCCTCCAATTACATGCGATGACACTCAGACGTGCAGTTTTTCCACGTGTGCTCTGTCATCACGTGCTATGAGGGAAACACCTGTGCGCGTAACGTAACTAAAGCGCCTGCGCGCTAAGGGCCTTTGGTCCAATGGAATCACGTGCGTGCGCTGACGCGCTAAGGCCCTTTCCTCGAATTACACGTTGACGTGCAATTTGTTCACGTGCCAAATCACTCCGTATCAAGCTGGCCACGCAAAAACACACGGAAGACCACGCTCCTGCCCTGAAGACCATTTTCCTGCCCCCAAGAGCCCCGAGCACGCCACCACCTGCCATCTGCTGCTGCCTGACTGCCTGCTGCCCACAAGCCCTGCGATTTGGTGCCTGCACATCAGCCATCTGCAGGGGTCCAGTTGCTGTGTCCACCCCTGCTGGAACTGAAGACTCCCGACTGGGATACCATCGCTCCACAGCCCAGCCCCAGGACCCAGTTGCCCACCCACACCTGCCTCTGGGGTTGCCATGTTGGGCACACCACCATCTGAGACCACTGGCAACCCCCAGCCAGAGAGGCAGAGGGCCACCAGCTTCACTGCCACTGAAGTTGGTGTCCTGGTGGAGCAAGTCCTGGGGCAGTATGATGCCCTCTTCGAAAGTTCGCGCGCCGACAAGGAAGGACGGACCAGGATCTGGACGGCCATCGTGACTGCCATCAACGTGGAGGGGGTGGCAGTCCGAAAATTCCAACATGTCAAGAAGCGCTGGGAGGACTTCAGGTCCAGGACCCTCAACAAGGCCCGGCGCCTCTTGAAGGCAGCGGATGCTAAGGGGCACCCGGGCCACCTGTCGGAACATCAAATGAGGGTCCTGGAACGCATATCCCCAGCGCTCCACGTCCTTGAGAGGCAGATCCATCTGGAGTCGAGCGGTAAGTGTACATGCATACTGATTGTAAGCTGTGCGTGTGGTGGTGTGCCAGTAGTGTGCAGGTTGCACATGTGGTTTTGTAGGGCCATGTATGGATGTGTATGTACAGGGCCGTGAGGCTAACACATGCGAGTCCTCTCATGTGTGAGACACATGGATGATGCATGTGTGTGTAAGCTTGCATGCCAAATGCAGATGTGTGAGCACACATGCTTGAATAACTGTGTATGTAAGTTGGCATGGTTGTGGTGTCACACATGGATGTCGGTTCCAGCTGCATGTATCTGCACCGTGTACATGTGCATGTGTGTGTATTTCACAAGGGTGCAACAGTGATGCAACATGGATTCTTGGGACACTGATATGTAGAAGACTGATTGCCAGATGTGACATGGATGCCGATCTCATCACTGCGACAGTTGGTGGAGGTGTACACATGCGTGTAAGTGTGGTGGCGTGTGTGCATGTCTAGTGCACTCCCTGTGTTTCATGTGATGTCTGGCTCACCTTTGGCTGCTCATGCTGTTGTATGTGTATGGATGGTGCTGGCTGTTGCCATATGGTTGTGGAATTGCTCATGTGTGTGAGTTGACATGCCATGTGTGTTGGGGATTGTGATGCCATGTCTGAAGTTTGACACTGCCACTCATGTGCAACTGGCATGTGTGTATCAGTTCATTGTACAGTGTCCTGATGCCTGTCTCCTATCTCTCCCTGTCTGCAGCGTCAACTGATGAAGAGGGCGGAGAGGGTGCTGTGGAGCACAGCGGCCGGGATCACACCACCAGCCGGAGACGCAAGGCCCGGCTCCCCTCCCAGGTTGTGATCTCGTCAGTGAGTGAGGAGTCCGGTGCCGCGTCCCAGGCCGCAGCTGCCGAGGGTAGGTCCAAGAGGCGGAGGTCGGAGTTGGACTCCTCGGCAGCAGAAGGGGCAGCTGAGACCCCACAGGGTCCGACAAAGGAAGATGGCACAGAGTCATCCAGGTTGGTGGGGGGTTTGGTGGAGGAGGAGGCCACGCAAGGGACAGAGACGGGGTCTGGAGGTGGGGATTCCACTGGTGCCAGTGGTACAGTGCAGGGGCAGGGACAGGAGGCAGCATAGGCCGCCGCGGAGGTGCCTGTGTGTAATCCTGTCCCCGATCCTGTGACTGCATCATCCCGCACCAGCAGGGATGCCTACGTCCAGACCCGTTTTCAGGGAGGGGATCCACTTACAACAACTGGCCTTCCTCTCCCTGCGGACGTGGCTATCCGGGACCGGGTTGAGCCTGTCCTGGGTGGGGTGGCGTTGTGTCAACGGGACATGCGAGGTGACCTGCAGTCTTTTCATGGGGAGACTGCACGTCATCTCGAATGGCTCGCTGACCACGTCAGCCTACTGAGACAGGTCACCCAGGCCGGATAATTCCGTTTGCTGAACCTTGCTTAGACCCCCTCCTCACCTGAACCCCCTATGCGCCAGTCGTCCTCCGTGCCATCTTCCCACCCATGTATCACCTGGGGACCTTGTGGAGCTGCCTCTGACCGTGCGGCCAGGCTGGTGGAGGACACATCCCTGCCACAGTCGGGAGTTGGACGTCCAGCAGGGGTGGCCACCTCAACAACTGCACCCCAGCCGGAGGAGGATGTGCAGGCAGCAGGAGCCAGGGCACGGGCACAGGCACAGCAGCAAGGTGGGAGCCATGATGGCTCGGGGCCTTCGACATCGGAGGGGCAGGCATCGGCCGGAGGGCAGGAGGACCCAGGACGGGAAGTTTCTTCCGTGTGGCAGCGGTTAGGCCAGGCTATAGATGCGGGGCTGCAGTGGGCGGAAGAGGCACGGCTCACGATGGTCAGGGCGGAGAACTCCATGCAAAGGGCTCTGAGGCGGGCCGAGTGCCTCGACGCAATTCACAGGGACCTGGAGGTCTGGATGTCATCGTCCCTTCGAACTCTCGGGGCCTTAGAAGAGGACCGCCTCCGGGACATCGAGCAGGAGTTCGATGATGCCCTGGCCCGGGAAATCAGGAAGTGAGCCGTCGGACTAGCCCGCTGCCATTGTATATAGTTAATTAGTGTTAGGTTTCCTTTTGGTATTCATTTCATTTGGGGCGCTTGGACAATGTCCCACCTTTTTGTATATAGTTCTTCATTAGGTAGGGTTTTTGTAGGTTTCCTTTCAATGGTTGGGCTCATGGACCCTGGATTTGCACTTTGTATATAGTTCTACACTGGATTTCACTTCATTTAAGTTTCTTTTTTACCATGGATCAATGGATGTGACTTATTTTTACACTTTGGATTTGGTTGGACGGACAGACTCTTTGGACCCATTTGCTTTTGGATTGATTTGGATTCTGCTTTCACACATTTTTTTTGAATATTTTGGACATGCAGCTTTTTCTTCATTATTTCCATTATTGTGTGTTTTTTTTTGTTATTCATTTGGTTAATTATTGAATACACATTTATTAAATACTTTACTGATGTGGGCTTATCTCTTTTGTTTTGTGCATGTCACAATGTTGATCTTTTCACAGTCATGTGTCACCATTGCGTGGGTCTGAGGGACATTGATTCATGGCCATGCTGGTTATGTATTTTCTATCATGACTTTGGGAATTCAATGTGGGGTGTTAGGACTGGGGTGGGATTTGGGTGTCCATGAGGGGCATGGGTCTGGAGTGTGATGACCTGTTGGGGGGGGGACATGTGTGGGGTCTGCTGGCAGGTGCTCCTGACTGCTGGGGGCTGGGGGTGCAGGGGGACATGGGTGGGGGCCTGCTGGCAGGTGCCCCTGACTGCTGGGGAGTGGGGGTGCTGGGGGACATGTGTGGGGGCCTGCTGGCAGGTGCCCCTGACTGCTGGGGGGGGGTGGTGCTGGGAGACATGTGTGGGGGCCTGCTGGCAGGTGCCCTGCACTGCTGAGGGGTGGGGGTTCTGGGGGACATGTGTGGGGGCTTTCTGGTAGGTGCCCCTCACTGCTGGGGGGTGGGGGTGCTGGGAGACATGAGTTGGTGATCATATTGCAACATGACATGTGGCTTGGCTGGGGGGCATGCCCATGGTGGATGGGCTGCCTGCGGGACATAACCAGGGGTGCAGGGTAGTTCCCTGTGGTGTGGGCTGCCTTCAGGGGCCATGGAGGGGGTAGAGGGGACACCTGGGAGGACCCACACTGCCAATTCACCTGTAGGACTCCCGCGCACCCCCGAAATACACGTTCCCCGCTCTGACAGCAAAATCGCATGTGAAACTGCATGCGCAGCCCAGTAATACATGTACCCTACTCCAATCGCGTGTGAAAGTTCCCGTGAACCCCGTAATACACGTACCCTGCTGAAATCGCGTGTGAAACTTCCCGCGAACCCCAGTAATACACGTACCCAGCCCAATTGCGTGTGAAACTTCCCGCACACCCCTGAAATTCACGTACCCAGGCCAATCGCATGTGAAAGTTCCCACGCACCCCCATAATACACGTACCCCACTCGCACAGGCCGTTTTGCGTGTGAAAGTTCCCGCAAACCCCGTAATACACGTACCCTGCTGAAATCGCGTGTGAAACTTCCCGCGTCCCCCTGAAATACACGTACCCAGGCCAATCGCGTGTGAAACTTCCCGCGCACCCCTGAAATACACGTACCCAGGCCAATCCTGTGTGAAACTTCCTGCGCACCCCCGTAATACACGTACCCCACTCGCACAGGCCCTTTCGCGTGTGAAAGTTCCCGCGAACCCCGTAATACACGTACCCTGCTGAAATCGCATGTGAAACTTCCCGTGCACCCCCGTAATACACATACCCCACTCGCACAGGGCCTTTCGCATGTGAAACTTCCCGCACACCCCTGAAATACACATAGCCAGGCCAATCGCGTGTGAAACTTCCTGCGCACCCCTGAAATACATGTACCCAGGCCAATCGCATGTGAAACTTCCCGCGCACCCCCGTAATACACGTACCCCACTCGCACAGGCCCTTTCGCGCGTGAAAGTTTCCTTGCGAACCCCATAATACACGTACCCTGCTGAAATCGCGTGTGAAACTTCCCGCGAACCCCAGTAATACACGTACCCCACTCGCACAGGCCCTTTTGCGTGTGAAACTTCACGCGCACCCCAGTAATACACGTTCCCCGCTTGGCGTTTGCTGTTTGGCAGCCCTGTAAACTGGTCCAGGGTTAGCGCAGCCCTTTGCGCTGAATTGGGAATTTTGATGGCTTTTTCTTGTGCGAGGGCGTTCTTGGGGGCGTAACTGGCGCTGCTGCAGGGTCGCTGCGCCACGGCTGGTTTTGGAGGCTAAAATCCATGAATACATGAAGCGCGGAAATCGATTTTAGCGCACGCGGCTGGCGCAGACATTCGCACGCGCTCACTGTGCACCAGCCGCGTGCACCACTTTTGTGCGAAATTCTATGAATTACCCTGTATATTGTTGAGACACACCCTTTTTGTGTGCACTAGCAGCAAGCAAATGTGTTTTACAGCTGCAATGCCGGCATGTCATTTGGAGATCAGCCTCATTACTTCCTTCGGACACAAAAGGCATGAAGGGGTGCAGACCTGGCTTGGGGATAACTTGCTTGAAAGTAGAGCAATGCTAGCATACATTCTGGACTCCTGATTTGATCTTGGGGTCAGCCAGCATTCAACACCCATTACAAGATGTTATCGACTTTTGTCTGTGACCTGGCATCTAGTGGGGTGTTTCATTGGTCAAATGAAGGGCAGGGTGTAATTTCTAAATAGTCACCCAATGTTTGCAAAATTTTTACTGTGAAATGCATGATTATTGCAAAAAAACGACAAAAAAGCTTGGCTGTCCACCAATTCTAGATACGGAATAGTCAGCCGATAATAGCCAATAACAGCTAGCCACCCGCTCCACTAGACAGGATACAAACTTATTATGGACTACCACAAAACATCTAAATAAGTAATCTGGACCTCTAAAGCTAGCATATGTAAATGCAATCGTCATCTGATACTGTTTCATTATGTAATCTTTTGCTGTAACTGTGTGGAATATGTATGTACCTGGAATGATGTCGATTGATAGCCAAGATGTCATTAACTACGCCGTGATACCCCAGGGTTTGGGTGTACAACAAATGTAATAAATAAATACATGCGGGAAACACTGGCCAAAAACCTTACCGGTTAATGTCACGTGCGATCACTCCATGCAATTCAGGAAAATCAGCTCTATCTCACGCCCCATTTTACACATTCACCAGGTGCAGCTGCTCTAGGCTGCAGTGGTTTAGTTGGAGGGGGGCATGGAAGCCCATTAAGACGGCTAGTTAAGACTTGCAACCTTCTTGGATCACAAATTGAGAGAACCCGATTTCCACGTTAAAAAAGGCCTTTTTCCATATTTCCTATCCCCCCCGGTTTCTACCAGTGGTCTTAACATTGTGGTTCTGCTCCTTTCATCATCCCACCAGAGGTCTGTGGAGGATGGATGTCTAGGCGGGTGCACGGCGTTTTCAAAAGAAGGACTGGATGTCTTAAAGAGAACATATTAGCAGTTCCAGCATGGGTGGGCATGCCGATCGAGGCATCAGCTACACGAGGAAGTCTCAGCCTTAAACATTAAACAATTCAGGGCCTCATATTCTAAACACTGTAAATTGCATGGAGGAAACTATCTATATTTACACTTCCGTGCACTTTAGCTCCCTGACATGCAACTTTCTACATTTGCTCTTTGAAGTGCAAACGAGTGGTAACCTGGTGAAAGCAGGTAAGCATGCTTTTTTATAGCATAAATAGTTTGTTACTCCTGCAATTTACGCTTGGTAGAGACATTTACAATGCAGACTGCCTACTTTTAGCATATGTGAAAACCAGGTGGCTTCTACAGGAATCCAATAGCTTTCCACCATAATGGTTCTCCGTGTGTAGCAGGATACCGAGGGAGAGAGAGAGCATTGCTTTCTCGTGTGGCCCTTTATAGGAGGCCCTCCCTCTCTCTCGGTTCCCTGCTCAGTCCCCCTTCCGGTGCTGGTCCCTCCCATTTCTGGGAGCGGGCCCTTCCCTTCATTTGGCCCGCCCTATGCTTCTGAGGAGGGGGAGGAGGTTGGCTGGGCAACCCCCACTAAGGAGCGGCACCCGCCATGCCTCCTGCGTCGGCGCATTCGCCCGCCATAGCGGGGGCATCCCATTGCCGTGCCTCCCCCTCCTCCCATACCCTGTCCCATTCCGGCCCCCCCCACCTGTACCCCGCAGTGATGCATTTACTGGAAATAACAACCAAACACAATTTTAAAGTTGGAAATCTTAATGCCACAGCAGCTTTATTTGCATAAAGTCAAGGAGTTATCTTACAGGCGGTCTAGATGGGATTGTGAATGTTAAGTAGTCCAACATTTAGAGAGAATTGTGGACATTTGCCTGAGCCAGACCCAGACAGAATTGCGAATGTTGGTATTGTATTGTATTTTATTTATATAGCGCACCGAACCCTGAGGCAACTGGGCACTTTCTTAAGTACATACAGGCATAATAGTAATTATAGATACAGGAGTAGTACATCACATCATATGCAGTCATAGACATAGTACAAACACATTATTTACAGTCCTAGAAAGGCATATACAGGAATAGAATGTACACAGCAGTAGGTATATACAGTATAGTTAGGTAGCTGGGGGCTAGACTTTCTCTAATTTAAGCAGTGATTAACGTTGGTGAAGAGGAGGATTCGTTTTCGTTCAGACAGAGCCAGGATTTGGCCCCATGTCGGAATGTATGGAAGGAGTGTTCTAACCTGATGTTGGGAGGTAGTGCATTCCAAGTTTTGGCTGCTAGGACTGGGAAGCTTTTGCCACCTGCCTTTTGGAGTTTGAACTTGGGTATGATGAGCAGGTTAGAGTTTGAAGATCTTGTTTGTCTTAATGAAGACTGGAATTCAAATTAGTTGCAGAGGTATTTGGGAGCTAGATTATGAAAAAAGTGTGTGTGAGGGAGAGAGTTTTGAGTTTGATTCTTTGGTGGATAGAGAGCCAATGAACACTACGTCTTAGCTCTGAAATATGAAGGTTTCTGGGAAAGTTGGTGGCTGCTCTTAAGGCATTGTTTTGATAGATTTGTAATTTATTTAGATTATGCTGACTAGTGCATAGGTACAGTGCATTGCAGTAATCTAGTTTGGTTAGTATGAGCGCCCTGGCCAGGGTGATGCAATTTGCAGTCAGAAAAGGTCTGCATGCGTGAATGAGCTTACATGTGTAGGCAGTTGTGGAGGCGGTTGCGTTAATTTGTTTAACGAGAGAGATGGAGGAGTCTATGTACATGCCTAGGGTTTTAACGTCCTTAGAGACTTTGATATTATTGCCCTCAATGGTGAAGGTGTTGAAAGTTTGTTGAGTCTGGCTTGGGTACCCACAAGTAGAAGCTCAGTCTTATCGTCGTTGAGGCAAAGTCCATGTTGTGCCATCCAAACTTGGATAATAAGATGGATGTCATTGAGTCTTTGTGTGTCTAAGTCATGGTTGCCTGATAAGTGTATGAGGATTTGTGTATCGTCAGCGTAGTTAGTGTAAGATATGCCCAGTTGGTCTAGTTTGTCAAAAAAAGGTTTAGTGAATACGTTGTAGAGTGTGGGGGAGACACAGGAGCCTTGTGGAACTCCGCAGGTGACAGATGAGGGGGTGCAGAAGCCGACGGTGCGAACACTCTGGTGGTTCTGTTATTTAGAAATTATCGGATCCAGGTGATTGCTTCGTTGGAGAAGTGGGCTGCTTAGGAGAGATGACTGTAGAGGGTTTTATGGTCGACCCAAGTCAAACGCCGCTGATAGATCTAGCGATTTATGTTTTCGATTTGGGTTACTAGATCTAGTCCTTGATGTTTTCGATTTGGGTTACTAGATCTATTAGGGCTGTTTCAGTGCCATGTCTCGGTCGGTCAGATTGGCATAACCCTAGCAGATTATTGTTTTCCAGGTGGTGTTGGATCTGCAGATAGGCTGCTCTGTCTATTATTTTCAGGAGGAAAGGTACGGTGGTGATAGGTCTTTAATTGGAAAGATTGTTAGGGTCAAGAGATGGTTTCTTAAGGAGGGGCATATCCCATGCATCCTTGAGGTTTGTGGGGACTGTGTTGGATTCGAAGGACGCATTGATAAGTGAAGTGACAAATGGGGCGATCTCCTTTGCTGTTTCTTTAATGATAGGTGCTGGTCAAATGTCGCCCATACATCAGGATGGTTTGAGACCGAATATTATTTTTTCTACTTCTTTAATGCTGAGTGGGGTAAATTTGAATAGGGTATGTTGGTCAGAGTGTGGTATAGTTGTGGTGGGAGCAGGCAGGTTATTAGTTAAAGTGGCTTTTTTTATTTTCAATCTTTTTTTGTAGGAGATCCATTTTGTCTGATAAGGCCTATTGGATGTTCTGACACTAAGTGGTGTCCTTCAGGCAGGTTGTAGGAGGGGGTGTGGGTGATTCAAATTCTTTGAGAATGTTAACAAATTCTGTAGTGTTGGATTTAGCATTTTGAATGTGTTCGTTGTAGGAGTCTGAGTAGGCAAGAAAAATGGCAGATTTATAGGTAGTAGAGGCTAATTTAAAATGTTCTTTGTTATGAGGTGATGGGGTATTTCTCCAGCTGGCTTCCGCTGTTCTTTTGTTTTTTCGCAGGGTTCTCAATTGTGGGGTGAACCAGGTATTAAGGTGGGCGTGTGGCTCGGCTTTGCAAAGCTTTTGTGGAGCTATGTTGTTGATGGCGTTAAGTATGGTCGTGTTGTAAAGGTTTTCCAAATGTGCTGGGTCTTCACTAAGCTCGGAGACTACGCTTACCTGTAGGAGCAGTTGTAAAAGTGGCAGTACGTTGTCCGCTGTTATATTTCTTGTGTTTCTTGCTAGTCTCGAGGGGGCTATAGATTTTTCTTGGATGGGAGTGTCTCTCAGAATGGAGAAGAGGATAGCATTGTGGTCAGTCCATGCGAGAGGGTAGTTACACATGATAGCAATGTTGCAATTGCAGTCTACAATCCAGTCTAATTGTCGGCCTTTTGCGTGTGGATTGAGCAAGCCTTTGTGTGAGGCCTAGATCGGTTATGCTCTTGCTGATGTTTGCAGCTTTTTTGTTATTAGTGTCGTGAAGCCCTAAGTTAAAGTCTCCAGGGAGGAGAGTTTGTTAGCTAGGTTTAGCTTTATTAGTGAGCAGCAGTGATAGGTCTTCTTCGAAGGAGGAGAGTGGGCCACGGGGTCTGTAGATCAGATGGTCTGTGTGGGTGGTAGTGGTAGTTTGAAGGCTAGGTGTTCGGCAGAGCAGAGGGTTTGGCTGGGGGGGTGTCTGATGCCTAAGGAAGACTTAGCAATGATATCAACGCCGCCACCCTTGGAGGATGTTATATCTTGTCTGATGAGTGAGTATTGGTCTGGGATGGCCAATGATAGGAGGGGACCTGATGCGGGGTGGAGCCAAGTCTCTGTGATGGCCAGGAGGTCGAGGTTGTTGGCTATGAGGTAATTGATGTCCAAGGCATGGGCTGTTAGTGACCTTGCGTTGTTGAGGCTGCCTTTCAAAGTAGAGGTATGATTGGCCTGTGATAGGGGTGGGTTGATATTATTGGGTAGTGTGTTATGGCTGGAATTTTGGTGGTCTGGGGTATATGTTTTATTTGGTTCTGATTTGCTGCAGAGCGTTGGTGAGAGTCTAGGTGAGAGCGTGGGGTGCCTTCTAGTGAATCTGTAGCCTAATCTAGTATTTCTGATGGTAGTTGGGCAGGGTACGTTTGGGCTGGGTTTTCAAGCAAATGTGTTTATCCATTGTTCTGGAGTGAGGCATGCTCCACTACAGTTGGTGTTAGAGGTGGGTTTAGTGCTGGATATTAAGATGTTATGTCGGACGGCAGTTGTCTTGATGTTTGTTAGGTAAAACACTGAGGCAGTCATGTTTAATGCTTGGCTATAGTCTATTTGCCTGGGTAGGTGACTGTCATTTAGCGGGTTGATAAATATGGATGATCATGGCATCTATTGCATATTTACACATGCATAGGATTGGTATGATTGAATAGGTCAATAGCTCACACATCAACATATGGCTCGACATCCCCACCAACCCTATGACACACTCCCTGGTTGACGGTCTAGACGAGATTAACCTCCAACCCCACTTAAATGGCCCGACTCACTATAAAGGACACACTCTTGATGCCATCTTTAGCTCCCACAACCGGATACTTCTAAACCCCCCCACCCCTATCATATGGTCCAATCACTTCATTGTTTCTTTTGCAATTCGCTCACCCGACCCGCTTCCCGTACTCGAACCTGAATCTCTGAATCTATGCAAATGCTGGAAAAAAAACGAATAATCGTTCCTGACCTAACCGACGCACTCCTCCAGTCTCCTCCACCTACCTGCCAACTCAAACAACTAACCCCCAACGCCTTTGACTCATGGCCATCGCTCAACACCTCACTAATGCGGCTCACACCCTCTTGCAAACCATCAACAAGCTGTGGCCTGTGCCCTAGATGGTTCACTCCTGATTTGAAGACCACTATACAACTATATAAATACCTAGAACGCAAATGGCAGAAAGACCAAACCCAAGAGAGCAGAGCCGCCTTGGCCCGACACCTTCATCAGTACAAGGCCAAAATCCGGAAAGCAAAAAAAGCCCACTGCAACTCCCGAATCCTAAACTGCAAAAACCCCAACAAAGAACTTCACAAAATCATCACCGAATTCACCAAACCGGCATGCACTACCACTGTCCCGAACCCCTCACAATCACTCTGTGACTCACTCTCTCTCCACTTTTACACCACGGCTCTCGAAAGAACAAATGCGCTAACCACCAAACTCCCCTCATACCAGCCAACCCAACTCCTGCGACCACTGCACATCCAACGTTCAACTCCTTTAGTCCAATATCACCCGACCAATTTCTCAAACTTCTCTCTGCCCGTAAGCCATCTGGCTCTCCACTAGACCCTTGCCCGGCCACAACCCTCAAAGAAATGTTCTCTTCTACCTGCGCAGGAGAACACACAAGATCCATCATAAATGACTCCCTTTCCTCGGGTATTTTTCCTGACGCATTCAAAACGGTTCATGTCAAACCTCTAATAAAAAAACCTTCCCTCGACCCTCTCGAGCCCAAAAACTACTGCCCCATCTCAAACACCAGGTTCCTTGCCAAACTCATTGACCAAACTGCCTACTCCCAACTAAATGCCTTTGTCGAAGCCAACAATCTCCTAGACCCCTCACAAACAGGTTTCAGAGCCAGACACGGAACAGAAACCACCCTAACCTCAATCTGGGAAATCACGGCAGACTCCGCGGGATGCGCCGCATTAATCCTTCTTGACCTATCTGCCGCCTTCGACACAATCAATCACTCAATCCTCCTTGACCACCTCCACTCCCTAGGAATTTGTGGAACCGCTCTCAAATGAATAGCTTCATTCCTCAAAGATAGGTGCCAAATAACGCTACTCTCCACCTATTCCTCCCAAGTCCGACCAGTCGACACGGGAGTTCCACAAGGAGCATGCCTATCTGCCCTCCTGTTCAATCTCTACTTGATCACCCTCCCAGCAATAATTTGTTCACACAACATCCTGTGTTACAACTACGCTGATGACACTCAACTAATTCTAAAACTCCTGAACTCAAAACTCAACTGCCGACCTGACTTCGCCTCCTGCCTCCTCGATATAGAGCTCTGGATGACCCAAAGTCACATCTTGTTAAACCCATCCAAAACTGAAATCATGGTATGTGGCAACTCTGAACTTCTTCCACGCCCACTACCCTGGCCGTCTGCCATGGGCAACTCACCGACTCCCTCCAACTCAGTAAAAAACCTTGGGTGCACCTTGACTCTGACCGAACACTCTCGCGCCAAGTCAACAACGTATCAAAGTCCTGCCACTACCACCTTAAAACTCTTAGGCGCATCTTTCCATATCTCTCCTTTCCCAACAGACTCTCCGCGGTTCAATCAATTGTTATATCAAGACTGGACTACGCTAACCGCCTCTACCTCGGAGTCCACGCTTACCAACTGAATAAACTTGAAAGAGCACAAAACGCTGCAGCCAAACTGCTACTAGCGTTCGGCCCGAGAGACCACATCTCGCCAGCCCTTAAAACTCTGCACTGGCTTCCAGTGGCCCGAAGGGTGACTTTCAAACCCTTATGCATCTTGCATCGAGCATTGCATAAAACCGGACCTCAATATCTTCAAGACAAGCGAAAACCCTATCACCCTCCACATACTCTAAATCAAGCTCAGCCTGCCTTCTAGTCATACCTAAAACAAACTCAGTCAGGCTAGGCGGATCATCATTCTCAGCCTTGGCCCCAGTGTTCGAAGTGAGTGGGAGCGGTGCTCCTCTACTTTTTTAAATTATATTTTACAGCTCCTATACTTTTATTTTAAAAAGAAACCGTTCCGAAATGGTTTTGTTTTAAAATAAAAGTGTAGGAAGACGTTGCAGCTTGCACTTCCAGTGCACTGCACTGGATGTTCCCTTACACAGCAGGTGCAAGAGTTTGGGGGTTTGTATTGTGTGTGGGAGGGGGCGTGGTGATGGGGTTTGTGGGAGTGGGTTCAGGCTAGCAGGGAACATAGTTCCACTACTTTTTTTTGTACACTTCGACCACTGCTTGGCCCCCACGCTGTGGAACGCACTGCCACCCCACATCCGCCTAATTGAAGATCTAATGCCTTTCCGCAAACTTCTGAAAACTTGGCCCTTCCCCTAAAACCAACCCGTACGCAAACTAACCCAAACTGAATAACAGCATCTCAATGACACCAACCCAACAAACTACTAAATCTTGAATAACAATAAAACAAATAACAATACATCAAGATCCATGCGAGAAATAGACAACTAATAACCGCCAATGTAAACTAAAAGGACAAACAGAATAGAACGAGTAAACTAGATCAAAGCAGTGAAGTGGATAAAAAGAATAAATTGTACAAAACAGTAAGGAGGTTTAAATTAATGAAATGGATGTAATAAGTGCAATGGACAAAATGAACAAAATGGGGGAAATGAATAAAAAGAAGAGGATGGAAAGATGAATTCAAGAGACTTATGAGTACAAAGACTGATGACACCGACTGTATGAGTGCATGGCATAAACGGAAAGTACAGAATAGACGATTCAAGTACATGAGACGGGGTAGTGCATGAAACAGATAGAGAGCACGGAACAAATCCAGTGCGTACGAAAGGTGACATGGCCTAAATCGATAATGCATGATGAATGAACAAAGTGAATGGAGCGGATGAAATCGTTGGAATGGATGAAGCGCATGGAACGGATGAGTGCGCTGAGCAGATGAATGCGCTGAGCAGATGATTGTGTTGATCGGATGAGTGTATAGAACGGATGAGTATGGTAAGCGGATGAATGTGTAGAGCGGACAAGTGTGTGGAGTAGATGAGTGCGTAAGTGCGGAGGAGTGCGTAAAACGCAGGAGTACATAGAGCAGATGAATGCGCAGAGTGGATGAGTGTAGATCGGATGAGTATGCAGAACGGACAAGTGTGTAGAGCGGATGAGTGCGTAAGTGTGGAGGAGTGTGTAGAACGCAGGAGTGCATAGAGCAGATGAATGTGCAGAGCGGAGGACTGCATAGAGCGTAGGAGTGTATAGAGCGGACAAGTGTATAGAGCGGATTAGTGCGTATGAGCGAACGACTTTGTAGAGCAGATGAGTACATATAGCAGATGAGTGCGTGGAAAGAACATGTGCATAGAGCGGATGAGTGCGGGGAGAGGATGAGTGTGTGGAGCGGATGGCTGCGCAGAGCGTAAGAGTGCCCAGAGCGGAGGAGTGCCCAGAGCAGAGGAGTGCGTAAGAGCAGAGGAGTGCATAAAACTAATGAGTGCTTTGAGCGGACGAGTCCATATAACAGACTGTGTAGGGCAGATGAGTGCGTAAAGCGGATGAGTACGTAGAGCCATTGAGTGCGTAGAGCGTATGGAACGGGTGAAGTATGTGGATGGAATGGGTGACGTATGTGGATGGAATGGGTGACGTATGTGGATAGAACGAGGGATATATGTGAACATAACAGGTGACGTATGTGGATGGTACGGGTGATGTATGTGGATGGAACAGATGACGTATGCGGATGGAATCGGGTGTCGTATGTGGATGGAACAGGTGAAATATGTGGATGGAATGGATGAAGTATGTGGAAGGTACTGGTGTAATATGCGAAAAGTACAAGGAAATATGTGGATGGTACGGGTGAAATACGTGGATTGAGTGCATAAAACAACTTAGAAATACACGGAACGGATCGGAGTACATGGAACAGATTCAAACGCATGGAACGGATTCAAGTGCATAGAACGGATTGGAGTGCAGGGAGCGGATTGGACTGCATGGAGTGCTTCGCAGTGCGAAGAGCGGACTCGAGTGCGTAGAGCGGAATGGAATGCGTGGAGTGGACTGAGTGCATGGAGCGGACCGGAGTCCATGGAACGGATTGGAGCGCATAGAATTGCGCAACTTACATGGAATGGTTTGGAGTGCATGGAACATTTGAAAGAGCATGTAACCCATCATATCACATCACCACGCTTACTCTCTTCTTTACACCACCATTCAACTAGAACACAGAGATACTATGACACCATTCGGTATAGCTGTTCTCATATCAACAGCTGCCTCATACTCCCCATCATTCTAACTAATCACTGCTGGTTACACAACCCCCCAGCCAGGCGTTTTCCTCAGGCCTAACGCAGCCACAATCGTTCTGGATAAATCCTGCCAGAACAAAGACATACTCTTGATCTCTCACCACCACACCTACCGCTAAGAAGCAGCTATTACACGAATGCCATACCAGCTGCACACATATACGGTGCTCACACACACCTTTGACTCTCTACTCTCTCTACTGACTTGAACTTTGGTTCCCAAGGGCATTCAACCTACCAGCGCCTTCAGATCATACCAATGGTACATAAGGCGCTATATACATACAAAATAACATAACAATAACATAACATAATGAAAGTGACATGCTGGCGGAAAACCATTCACCTTTTTCAGGAGGAGCGGTAACGGCAGGTGGATTTGGCAAACCTAGTTCTTTGCCGTCACTCTGCCTGCAAAGGCCTAGAAGATTCCTCGGAGTACACCAGACGGTGTCAACGCAGGAGAAACACTTAAGCCTGATTTTAGTATCACATTTTCTGCTCAAGGAACATGGAAATTAACTCCTCAGTGTCTTGTCAAGACTTCTACTCAGCACATAACCCACGCTCTTTGAAGCCACTTAATAACACAGTTTATGAACCAAGAAAAGAATTATCCCTGCTTGTTCTGTTTTCGGAGTTGGATGATCTTTGTTTTTGCAGAGTGGATTGCTAGGTTATTTTGCCTTGTGTAGGCTTCCAGCCTTGCCAGTTGTCTTTGTAGTCCTATTTGGGTTCTGTCCATTAGGACTAAATAAAGAAGATGTGAAATCTCCATCTCTCTGATTTTTGGATGGAACCTTTTACAGGAATTCATAAATGTGGCCAGATCTGAGATAAAGAGATAAAAAATATACCGCGCCAATGGGCATCCCTGTTTTACGCCCCTGTATGTCGTAATTTTGTTACTGAGGAGAACAGCTAAATTTAGACGCACCCTAACGAATGTATTCATCTGTAAGCCTCTTACCTGGTCTAACAGATCTTCTGGACAGTTCAGTTTCGTAGTTTTTCCCATAGCGTGTATCTCAAAATGCTGTCAAAAGCTTTCGAAAAGTCTACAAATGCAAGAAATAAGTTTTGGGATAGATTTGTCATCTTGTTTTTTAGGAGCGACAGAAGAAACAATGGAGTAGAAGTTCCTAGGCCTTTCGCAAAGCCAAATTGCAGATTGTCTTTGCGACCCTAGTTCGCTTTCAGCCTTTTTGAAAGTGTGGCATATAGTTTTCCC
Source organism: Ambystoma mexicanum (assembly GCF_040938575.1). NCBI lineage: Eukaryota > Metazoa > Chordata > Amphibia > Caudata > Ambystomatidae > Ambystoma > Ambystoma mexicanum. The sequence continues at coordinate 1,162,437,715 of NC_090932.1, read as the reverse complement.
ATGACATCCAGTAACGCTATCAGACGATAGTTTCCTGGTTCTTCTCCATCTCTGGTTTTGCAAATCGGAATAACTATAGCACCCTTCAAGATGGTGGAATTTTCTTAGACGCAATCCTAAAGACGATCACGGCCACCAAGACCCCTGCCCATTCTTCTGGGTTGTCTTTCAGCATTTTATTAGAAATTCCATCAGGGCCCGGGGATCTGAAGGGCTTTAGTTTCTGAATTAATGTTATTAAGGCCTTATGGCTATAGTTCAGGAGCCAAGGATGATTTCCCTGAGTGTATATGTTAGGGTTGGGGGTCTGAAAATAAGTTTTCAAAGAAATTGATCCATCTCTCTTCTGCTACACCATTTATTAGTGATAACCTGCGGTTGATGCCTGTAAGGTTGATGGCTGTCCACATATCCCTTGTGTTTTTGTTTTGACCCCGGGTTCTCAGCATTCTTTGTGCCTCTCTTCTGATTAGATCTTACTTGTGTAATCTGATCCAGTTTTTATAGGTTTTCTTCAATTTTTCAATTGCAACTGCCCCGTATGGTTGGTCCAATTTTTTTTTTAAGGTGCCTCATTTCTTTTCTTAAGGCCGACTTTTTCTTCGATAATTGCAGATCAAAGCTTTGTCTGTGAAGGCTTTGTTTTTCGGTTGGGCCCTGATTAGTTTTCCGGTATGTGACGAGGAGGGTCGTATAGTCTAGTGTGGATGTAAATATCTTATCGTCTCTGTTGGTCGTCTGAGCTTGTAAAGTTTAATTCAATTTAGCTACTTCGGACTTCTGTAATTTGAGTCCGTGTCACTATTATCCAGCTCCAAAGAGCAGTGGTATCGGGGCCTCGATACGTTTTTGTCTGAATACCAATCTGCTCTTAGTAGGTTATGGTCACTTTGGTCTGTATGTTGTACTTCCAGATCTTTAATAGCTCCTATCAGATTTCTAGAGGTGTAACTATAGTCTATGACTGACGATTGAGAACCTCAGTGCCAGGTAGGATTGCACTTCATCCCCTCCTCAAATGCACCATTAAGACAGATTAGATCACAGGATATCATTAGGCCTCTTTGGGATTTTGGCTCTACGATATTCAAGGCTTTGACCTTCTTTTCCTTGCTCGCCTCTTCAATTGATAGATTAGGTAATCACACAGTACAATTAAGGGGTACACCCAACTATGTGCCTCATCAACTGCTTTCCTCGTGATTTTTAACATTTTTCACGTCCATGCTCTTTGAATTCCTGTAAATATTGATCAGCACCAGATGTTTGTTGGCTGAAGGGGCTGTAGTATGATCGTTGAGATGGTGCTTCAGTACAGTTAGTTGGATGAAGGTGCCATAATACGTTGAAACACCGGCTAGAAAATTGAGCCTGTCTTTATCAGCGTCAAGAGTCCGACCGTGGGGCGACCCTTCTGCTGCACAATTGCTGGACTGAGGAATGATGTAAAAGCGTCCAGGGTCGGAAGTCTAGATAGCCAAACCTCTGGGAGGCAGATGCAATCCGCTTCCGTCCACTTTGTTGTGCTTTCTTCTGTCAGGTGGACAAAGCCTCTTGTGTTCCAAGAGATTAAGGTTAGAAGGTTTTTTCTGCATTCCTTGCCTGGTAGTTGCTAGACCTGCGTTTCTAGCACTGAGGGCTCTGATGTCATTGTTTGATAGTTTGAGCCCTGTGAGGTTTCAGTCTTTTACAGAAAACAGTTCTTCTCCCCGGTTTTGCCTCATCCATCTTAATTGACAACATTGTTTTTTCCCTTTCTTTTGTCTGCATCCATTGTGCTCCCAGCCATGGGCCTTTTGGGCATCTATTGAGCTGGGGAGAAATTATTCCGTTGCCTAGCGATTGGGCGTCCTCTTCTGATGCTTTAGTTTTGGCCACCCGAGTTCTGACAGGCGACCCTTTTGCATTGGACACCATCTTTGGTGGGTGGGGGGTCTCGATATTCCTGGATATCAAATCCTAGAATCAAGAGGCTTGTAGAAGCCTCCAGTAAAAGGTTTATCACCACAGACTAACGTAGATGTAACAGGACGGGGTCTGTGCTGTCTTCTGTGAGGAATTCTATTATTGATAGGTCGTCCGAGGTTATTTGTCTTAGAGGGGGAACTCAATGGCAAAATTTGAGAATATTGTACCTGTTCAGGATACATTCACGCCCAAGGTCCAATATCCTCTCCAGTCGTACACAGCGAATCAGGTCTCTGGTCTGGTGGAAACAGACTTTAAGGGACTCTGGGACAGCCCTTGCTCTTGAGGCATATCTGTCTTGTTTTCTTATGTGGTCATCAGGTTTAAAGAAGCTTGGTGATATTAGTATGGTTCTCAAGTACTCGTGCTGAGGCAACACTTTCTTTGTCTCTCTCTGTTTAGCGGATGCCTAATTTTCCAACCCCCCGTATTGCGTTGGTATCAATAGGCCAGTTGCTTGTTTTGCATGATTTCTTTGGCGACTTTTCTTTAACATGATTTTGAATTGCTAGTTCTCTCCTTTCCACTAAGGTCCTGAAAGGGCTAGCCGGTTTCTCATTTCTTTCCTGTGACCTGGTGGGGCCCACCCGTCCCCCTTTCTTATCTGACTTTTTACTGTTTTGCGCTTCAATTTTTTCCTCGAATTCCTCGTCTATCGAGTATATAGACAGGTTTGAAAGAGAAATCACTTCCTCAACCGCCGATCCCTCACCCGCTGTATCCTGATCTTGCCCACCGGAATATTCCATCCCCGCCTGAGGGAATGGTGACCCTATAGCAGAGAAATTGTGTTTTTTTTTTTAGAGGTTTATTTTGAGTAAGAGGGGGAAGTTCTGTAGAACTTAGTGAGCTATTGGGGTTCTGTTTTCTGGTCTTAATACGCATTTTCATTGATGTGTAAAGGGGACTCCAACTCCATAGTTGGGCTTTCTCTCGTTATGCCCACATCTTGTGTGTCAGGAGACCCTGTGCCATTATCAGGCAGTAGTAGGCTTTTATTAGTAAGTCTAGATTCTTTTTTAGAGAATCCACGATCTAGCTACAACAGATTGGATTTCTTCTGTGGTTTCTTTCCGATCTTTTGGCCAAGTGTTATAGGCTTAGGTCCCGGGGTTGAGGACTTGCTTAACGCCGACGCTCCAGGTTTTGGCTTAGAAAATAGAGGAAAGGTGTTAGTAGCACGGCTCAGCTTTTCCAACAAGCCCCTCTACTCATTCTCAGGGGATAAGATTTCCTGATCTGATTCCTGCATCTCTGGTGGAATTGAGGTGATAGCTCGTTGTTGAACTTCCCTGTCGGGTCGGGTGTCAGTGTCCGAGGTGGTCTGGTCACCTGTAGAAAGTAGAGAAAATTCTAAGGTTTTGGTCGCGTTTGTTTTTCCTGGGAGCTGACGCTATTACGCTCACTAGGAGGGAAGTCCCCCGAGTTAGAACCAGTTTTCTGCTGGCTACTTACAGCTATGAATCCTTCAATAAAGAAAATCTTGGAGTGCAACAAAGCAAGTAATGTTGTTTGTTCTTTCAGTGTGTCGTTGATTGCTTCATAGAGATTTACGAATGGAGCCATTGCAATTGTTATGACTGATAAGTGGTCAAAGTGGTCTTGTAGTGATTTGCCAATTTTTTTTTGGGTTAAGATTTTCCCCATTCCGACGATATGGCTGTATTTTTCACCACTGTGGTTTGTTACATTAGCTGAATGGATTGGAGGTCAGTCTTCTTTACTCAGGCTTACTCTTGTCTGGCCTCAGGTAGATCTCAGAGCAGTCTGCTAGTCTTTCCGAGCTCGAGAGTCCGGTTGTTTTCCATGTGGAGGTAGGTGACGTTATGGTGAGATCATCCTGGGGTTCCATTTGTCCTATTTACGGGGTCCGATTTAACATCAGTCGAGCCCGTGGTGGTGAAGTTAACCATTTGGGAGACCATCCACGTTCTTCAGTGGTGACCACTCAAGTCAACGGTTTATGCTTTGTCTGGAAGGAGAGAATATGTATTCTCTGTTTTGGTGTAGCGCTTGGTGTTGTTAGTTCGCCAGCAGGTGGAGATGATTCGACTCGAGGTCTCTTGTGGGCAGGGCCAGGACTTTTGCTGACGTACTATCAACTATGTCCCACTCTCCTTCTGGATGGGTGATTCCAGTATGAAAAGATGCTAGAATCTCTAGAATTTCTCCATCCAAGGGTTCTTTGCTTTGGTCAAAATCTATTTTGTTATATTGATTCTGTATTGGTTTGCTTATAACTTCTCTCTTTTTCTGTGGAAGTGTACCCAACCATTTCCATTTCTTGCCCAAACCTGTGGGGATTTTGGAAGTCACAAGGGTCTCGTTGAGGTCCGTGTTTTTGTTATTAGGAGCCGGTATCAGGGCCCTACGGTCTGGAAGATCCTTAAATGATGCAACTTCCAACACTCAACAAGGGCCTTCACCCAGTTTAGCTGAAGTAGGAAATAATCCATCACCCTCAGCACTGTTGTTACCGGGGCTAATTTGAAGAATATTAATTTTCTCTGTGTTGGTAGGATTGCTTTGCGTCGTGTTGCTGGCAACTTCATGTGTTAGTTTGCTAAGTTTATGTCTAAGGTTAGTATTACAACAGGGCACTGCTGGGCAATCCAGCGGGCATAAATTCTCACTCAAGTCTGCTTCATTGGATCTTATCAAGGTCTCAGATAGGCCCCGCTTCTCCCCATTCTTATATTTGTTAAGCGGTTGTAGGTCAACATTGGGCGGGAGCTGGTCGCCTTCTGGTGTTTGTGTAGGGAGGCTTGGTATTTTATTCGACTGCGACATGCCTATTTCTGGAGACTTTCTTGCCTGGGGTTGCAGTATTGGACTTGGCTCACTGCCAGAGTCTTGTGGGTGCAGGATTTCAGTTTGATCTGATAAAGGTGTTTCAGTATACAAGGTTAGAGTTACTGCTAGATTATCAGCAGGGGGGATAAACGTCGAGGGCGTGATGTTGGTTTACGTGGCCCGGATATTTATAGTTTCAGTGGAGCAACTTTAAGACTTACCCCCTTCCGGATTGTGAACAGGGGGAGGATGGTGTAAACCTTGCAAGACTGGGAGCGCACAGGGAGAATTTTGTCCCGGGCTCTGTATGGTCGTGCTTCTGAGAGATTTGGTCCGGGATGTAGATTCCAGTTTGTCGCGTGAATCTTTTGTTGTTTCATGGTCCCATTTGTTATATTTTCACGGTATTCTTCGAGAAAGGACTGTTTTCTCCCTTTCATAGTCACCACGTCACTCGTCTCGTGCCTCCTGTCACTAGATTGACGAGTGACTGGACTTGCTGCAGGACTCCACGCCTGGTCTCCACCCTTAGTTTGTTAAAGGGCCAGCGGTCCTCACGAAGCACAGCACTGCAAGCAGCATGTTTTTCCTCTTTGATCTGTGAGATTTCAACGACTGCCTTGGTTTATTAAAGCCGCACCTCAACCAGAATACGCCAGTGCCGGCTTCGCCCTACAACCAAGAAAGCAGGGTGCCTCTCCTTGATTGAAGTCCTCGGGTTTGCGGGGGAGTGACGGCGTAGCATAAAATAAAGAGCCAATGGGAGAACAATGATATATCTGCCCTAACAGGGAGCCAATGGAGGCTTCGCAATATCAGAGTGGCACTTCACACTACCAGGTCTGTTAATTGGGCTCTGCAACACCTGTAGATGTGGTTGTAGTTTTTTCAGGACTCCAACCTACAACCAATTACAAAGCTTGGCGCCGATGAGAGTGCCTGTGTCAGCCTTTTTGTTAGGCCCAGTGTTACAGTGGGGCAATCCCAGGTTGTAGGTAGTGCTCCAAGGGACCGTTAGTCTCCAGGGCCTGGTGGCTCTCAAAAGAAAGCTAACAGCTCATAAGTATACCGAAAACATCCAGCAGGCAAAACCTATGGTCAGCCTTTCTGCACTGAACTGATGTTCTGGATGGTTTACATCACTTTTGTTACAATTTATGATTTTCGAGGCCTGCAACAAGAGACAGGCAGGCCAAGGGGTATGAAGCCGGTGTCAGAGGGTTAGTTGCCTGTGTTACAAAGCCAAAGGTTCTGAACTCACCACATCACAGGAGTTGCTGTCATACTATGCAGGATGTTACTGTGGTCCAGGGGTGATGGGGGTTCCAGTTAATGGAATGGTGGGGGCGGCACAGTTCAGTGCACAAGCCTGCCAATTCGTGTACTCAGGGATGGCAGCCTTGCCAGGGTACCATGCAGTAAAGGAAAGTAAGAACACTCAAAAGTTAGCACAAGGAGTTCAAGAGCAAAAAATAAGAGCATGCAAGGGTGTAACCCCTGGAAAAAAGTGATTGAGAAAACACTATATCCACTGCATACAAATAGGTACCTGCAGCAGGAATTTTGAGTTTAAAAAGGTTAGTATATAGCAGAGAAACCAATTCAAAACGTTAAAGACAACTTTCAAAAAGCACACACAGACAAGTTACACAGGTGATATTATGTCTTAGATCTGAGTGCTGCCACTCATAATCAGTTGTTGCTTGGGAATGAAATCCATAATTTTGTAAAATATTATGACAATACATCGTTCTTAATCCTTCATATTTCATCTCAAGTTGTACAACAGTATCCGTTGTATATACATGTGCAACAAAGTATGGCAATACACTATAAATAAAGTGCAATTCACGAAAGTGATGAATTATGAAAAAACAACGTGCAACCAAAAGGTAATGTGGGGTATTGATCTGGGTAGAATATCGACTCAATCTACTTGAGTTTCGGCTTAATGGGTCTTGATTCAAAGAGACAGCCCAGCCTTCCTCAGGACGTGATGTAAAATGAAGGCAAAACCTTTGATGTAAGTGGTTGTACTTGTATGAATAAACCTCTCCGTAATTACACCATATTGTCCTGGGTCCATTTTCATTAATTTAAAAGAAAAATTATAAATGCCCAAATAGGTGCATGTCATGTAAGAATTAGTCAGTACCCATCATCAGTCTCATAAAATCTAATTGTCGTTAAAGGTAACTTCCAATTGGATATTTCACTCATTTCCTTCTGTAGGATCTATAGTTCATGAATCGCATTCCAGCCTGCGGGATCCATGTCCCAGCGGCTGATACAGTTTATCAAGACCATGCCTTCAGTCAAGGCTTTTGGCCCAACACGGCTAGCCTCCTTTCAAGTACTCACACTGCACATGAAGGAGGTACCGCTGTGACCTTCTGGAGTAGAAAGTAGTTGCCCCTTTGGGATTCTGCAGCGACTTTCAACTCGCAGCTGATAGGACCACAGCCTTTCGTTCAGCTCCTGGTCCCGTCTGCTCTGCTTCATATTCGCGTCCCCTTCCCGGGATTTCCTGCCCTTCCGTTCTGCTGGTCTTGCTCGCTTCGGTTTCCCTTCTCGCCTTGCTTTCCGGATGCTCTCATGCTCCGCCTTTTATCCCATTGGGGAAAGATAACAGGATTCAGATGCGAGTCATTAAGGTTAAGTGCCTGACCCTGCTTGACCCTGATGTTGGGGCAGGTCAAACAGACTGGTTGTGTGTGAGTCTATCTTTCCCTGAAGCGCTTTGTCCATGCAGCAGAGTGTGTGTCGGAAAGAGGCGGGGAAATAAAGTTCCTAGATACTACTTGAAAGCAGGGTGTTCCACAGGGAAATGGGTACAGGGACTCCAACACCCTCCACCGGGTGCCCCACTCCCACTTTCCAGGGAGGTGATCCTCACGCACTAGTCCACCCACCAGGAACAGGATCCAAGGGTGATGGCAGTGCCCTGGCCACCTGGATGACAGTTCCCCAGGGACTGGGCAGTGAGACACTCTTTGGTTTATCATACCGCCTTCTGGCTACTGCTGGTGCATCCGGAGGACTATCATTTGCTGGGTTTTCCGGTGGATGGAAAATTCTATTATGATAAGAAAGAGCACCCCATGAGAAAGCATTTCTGTGTTTACTTTGAGACATTCATCACATTTCTGGAATTGGTGACCAAGAAGGAATGTAAGGAGGTGCAGGTTCTCCATTGTCTGGATGATTTCCTGTTTATGGGGAAAAGGGACACAGATTAATGTGCTAAGGCACTTAAGACATTTCAGGAGGTGGCAGAAAAAACAGGGGTGCACTGGTGGCCGAGCAGATGGAGGGTCCCACCACCTCCCTTTGTTTTCCGGGCATTGAGATTGATTGTGAGGGCAAGGTGCAGGGCTTCAGGGAGGCATCCACTGAGGGCTAAGTAGGTGACATTGAGGCCACTGCAGAGGATCCCAGCACAGAATTGAACTATTATTGCAGAACTGTTTGGCCGTGATAAGAACATTGGTACAGTTGGAGGTGGGGGGTCACAAGCTGGGGTGGTCATGAGCTGGGGGGGTCTACAACCTTATGGCAGGTGGGGGAGGACGATGGGGACACAGATCCCTTTTTGATGACTCCGCAACTGGAATGAAGCACGGCTACCAGAGGCTCTCAGCAGGGGATGGGGGCAACAGGATCGGGTGGCAGCTGGGCCCAGTAAAAAAAAAGGGGGCTGCCTCCCAGTAACGCTTCCCGAGAAGGGCACCGTGGGGAGGGGATATGGCCTCACAACTATAAAACACCTCTGCGGGGTGGTGAACCGTTGTCTGCCTGGACCACTTGCCATTTGAAGTGTTGGAAATTATGGCTGGATTATTAATAATTGTGGATTTGAGAAATGTCACATTTTTGGGAGTTGATTTATGTTTTCTGTGAAATAAAAAATGTGTCCGGTATGGCATCCAAAAAGATACTTGTCACATGTGTTCTCTCTTCACCTGGGCATGCCACTCTGCTCTGGCCAATTGCAAGTGGCAACACTCATAAGAAATAATATCACCTGTGTAACTTCACCGTTTCTGAATTGTGAAAATTGTCTTTACTTTCGAAATGTTTTGAATGGACCCCTCTGCTATCAACTAACCTTTTAAAACACAAAATTCCTGCTTCAGGTCCCTATTTGTATGCAGTAGATCTGGGCCATCTGGGAGGTTTGATCGCTTGGACAGGGTTCCTTGCAAGTCCCTGCTGAGGAGTAGTGTGTTATACATGTGGTGGTCTAGCCTTGGAGATCAGTTTGCTGGACAACCCCAAAGCCCTTTAGAGTTTTGGAGTCACAGTTTGCTGCAGCATCTCCTGCGGTTCCTCATCTCTACAGCACACTACGCAGGGATGTCATTTGGGGGTTGCCATGGGTAGCAGTTGCTACCCCTGGCTCTCCATCTGCTACCCCTAGACCTGTTCTTGCTACCCCCGGGCCAATGGACAAAGAGGCAGTGCCAAGGGCAGATATCTGTGTTGCACCAGAAAAAGGCGGTTGTGAATGCAGCTAAATGTGCCACAGAATTTTCCCCAGGAATCTAGATCTCGTTAGCAGGAAAAATAACAGGGATGCAGGAAAAACCACAAAGCCAACATCACTAACAGGCTGGCAGTCCATTAGGGAAGAATGCCTGAATGGTTGCTGTGTGTGCAGCTCATACTCAGTACTGTATCAACAGGAAGGATATGAGCGCTAGGTCTAGGTAGCTGGGAATGGGTAAGAGCAGACTTCAGTACTAAGTGACAGCACAGCATGAATGCATATCTCATTAGTGTTTCTCGTTGTCTACTTTGCACATCCAGCGAGCCACTGGGCCTGTGATGGGGTTTGCCCCAGTGGCTTCTGCCAGCAATCCTGCCTGGGCACTGTGTGACCTGACCCAGATCTGCCAGACCTGCATCACAGGCACACTGTAGATAGACGCAAGGTGAGATAATTTACATGGCGTTGCCCTCCGCCTTTGAAATAAACCTTCTGTTGCTCACTCAAGCAAAGACGTATATTTGGATGGATAGCTCCGGGGCAACGCACTTGCTTTGGGAACTAGAGGATGCACTGCAACATGGGCTCAGTTCCTGTTCCAGTGCTTAGAAGCTGGGGAAGGCTTGCATTAAGTAGCATATAAATGGACAAAGAAAACAAAACCCCTTTTCTAGGGATGATGTTATGGAGCTGCTGCTGCTGCTTACATTTTAACATGTAAAATAAAACACATCCTTCCCCTCTATCTCACATCTAACAAGAAAAATGGGTTGCTTACCAAATAAGCAAAACAGAAATGTGATGACTGAAAGGATTCAAATCATTACTTAACCACTGGCACAGTTCTGGGCTTGAGGTGTGTGCTTGAGACTCAATGTCATGGAAGCTGGAACTGTAGACTTAAGGTGCTGTACTAGTGCAGTATTTGGGATAGAGTATTTGAGACGTAATGTGTTGTAAGAGAGTTGAAATGCATTGAATACAGATAAGATGTTTGAGGAGGGTAAGTGAGACTCACAATGTTGAGTTGAAGGAGGGCACTAGAGACTTAAGTTGCGAGTTTGCTTGAGGTTGATAGTGTTGGAGAATGCTGGAGACTTAAGTTGCTGGAGGGTGGCACTGTGTAAACATGAAGGTGTTGGAGCAAGGCATTGGAGGGTGGCAGTGGATGCCAAACATTTAAAGCTGTTGACGGAGGGCCCTTAGCGACTCACAGTGAATGGTGGGGTGTCCGTGGTGAAAATGGTTGGGGGATATTCAGGCTCTGGTTAACTAGCGGGACTCGGTTGCTGTGCAATGGTTCAAAGTGCACTATTGACAAGAAAATCCCTGCACAAATTGTCAAAGTGTAAAAGCATGAAGTGGTACAGCCTCCGATTGTCTTCCGGTTGGACCTGTGGTCAGTTGCTGCTTTAGGTCTGTGGCTAGACACTTGGCAGGCACTGGAGGTCTGCGCTTCGAGATGCGCTCTCTGTTTACAGTTTAGCCCAAGTGAAGTGATATAGATGTACAAGAGTCCAGCTTGTTAGGTTGGACGTCTGCTTACATTCACAGTAATTTGGTAATATGGGCCTATACACAGATATTAATGCTACACATGTTGATCCATTCTTGTATGAAATGAATGTCATATTACAGTGCTATTGTAATCATTTCTGTCTTACTGTTCTGAGGAACAATGCTATGTGATGTCACTTCCTGTTGTGTTAATGGGTGAAAGGGCGTGTGCCATCACCCTCCAAGATGTCACTTGGGGGTGAGGTCAAATGATAACCCTACCTGTGATGTCATCAGAGGTCAAGGGTCATGCGATGTCACTTCCGCTACCCCTGGCATTTTGATGAAATGACGTCCAGGTCTTCTCCCTTCCAAGACTTCTTCAGAGAGCTAGTGTAAAGCCTAGAGTGCTTGCAGGGAAAGGGATGGAGATGAGGCTCTCCAGACATGATCTTTCAAAGACAGCAACAATCATTCATAACAATCATCCTTGATAACGCAGCAGCCTGCCTCGTTTCTAGAGGGAAAGGGAGGAGGCGGATATCAGGCAGATGAAGTGCAGAGAACAAAAAAAGCTGTAAAGACCATCGTTTACACGGGGAAACTAAATGGCACTTAAATACACATTTTTGAAACACTATAATTAGGAAAGCCTCCCATGGGTTCCGTCTTCAAATGCACAAGATGCACAGACGGCTTGTCTGCTTCTCAGACTGTGGGGGGTAAGTGGAAGGAAGTGACAGCCTGGACGAGATAAATGGAATACAGCGATGAAATGATGAAAGCCAAAGGGAAAACTCCCCAGACAGGGAAACATATAAAAAGGAATCAAACGCAGGGACGCCCTGTGCCCGCTTCCATAACCCTAAGGGGAGTGTGTACTGGACCCTGCATGCCCCTTCGATCCTGAGCCTGTACTGGGGGAAGAGGCTCGCAGGTTAGCCAAGCATCTGTGCACAACAGAAGGGGAAGGAACCCTTATTGCTTCGGGTTGAAGGACAAGCAGCCCTGTGCTTCAGAAGACTTCACATCGCTATCCGGCCATCTTGCTTAAAATGCATCCGAAGGGCCATCCCTACAATCATTCTGCGTGTTATGTGACTTGCAATGGCCACCAAACGTGCATCGAACATAGATCAATTATGATAATGAATATTATTGGAATTGGTACTACCATCCTCTGGTGGAAAATCTTCTAGTAAATGGAAGATGCAGGTTTTTCTAAAAGAAAAGCAGCGCTCATGAGTTGGCTTTCTCAGAACTGTCGTAAAACAACCATAGGCAAAGCCGAAAGGTCTAGCTTTGTACACGCAGAGAGTATGATTCGTTCTGTACATTCCCAACAGGAAGGACAGGCTGGCACTACATTTACAAAGGTAGACCTATTGGCTTTGTCAATTTTTATTATAATTCCCATTGCTTCGGCATGAGCTTGGGGGCAGAACACTTGTATAACAACTGTTAAGATATGAGCAGTTTCATTCTAAAACAAGCATTGGCAATGGCAACAGTTTGTGCTTTTGTGTAGCAATTGGGAAGGCACTTGCCAGGCACTGCCCTAGTTGCATTAACTGGCCATTGATAGTAGCAGGGGCAAAATGGCGCAAGAACCTGGACATCTAATAGCATTGCCTGACAAATGCCTAATACACAAGCCAAAACCGTTGGCTTTGCAAATGTTTGTTTTTAACAGAACTTCTGTGATGGACACACAGAGTGCTTCTAAATGAAATGGCTAAAGGCAGACCTGGTAAGACATTTTTATTACACCGGTAGTGGGTTTAGAACTCCAATTAACTCATTACATTTCAAAAGACTGCTTTGAAAAAACACTGTCAGGCTCTTCGAGCCCACAGTTTGATGGTAAGGCTTGATTAAAGCAAGCACAACGACTTCTCATGACAAAGTGATTTGGGTGGGGAGAGGCTGGAAATTGTAGGAAAGGCCATAGGAATTAGCATGGCCATGTACAGTCAATGGGTGGGCAAATAACCAAGCAACACCTTCAGGCTGTGTGCCCCCTCCCCCTCATGCGCCATTCCTCCCCATCTGTACTGTAATACAAAAGTTTCAATTTATATGTGTCGTAAGTGACACTGAATAATCCAAACTAAAAACAGCATGTTGAAAAGGTAGGGAGAGGGTGGGATTTAACAAACAGAAGACCCCCTTTGTCCCTGTCAGATCGGAACCAACAAAAGAAGTCCTCTCAACCGTCAGTGAGTGGAACCTGCGGAAACCCTGTTGTATGACATGTCCCGCCTTTAGCCCAAGCCTCTCATGAAGGAGTTAATAACCAAAGGCTTGAAGATGCCCACAGGTTGTATTCTCTGACGGGCCTGGGAGGAGCTTGCTGGCCAGCTGATCTGGCATTTTGACGTCCTTCATGTGCAAGTGGGTTAGTTTCCCTGCAGCTAGGTTCCTAGCGCTGCACGCGGATGTTCGATGTCCATGTTCCAGTTGCTTCAGGTACGCAACCGGGGAGGGACGCATTCCTTGACACACACCCAGAAAAAACATAATACCCAGAGATAGTTCAATCCTCAGATACGGCCTTGCCCGCAGATATATCATCAAACGAAAATATAACTCCACTGCCAGATACAGCATCACACCTAGAAAGGATATCAACCCACCCATACAGCTCTATAAAAAGATACATCACCATCTCCAGATACAGCATCACCCCCAAGATGCAACACCAAAACGTTTCAGTTTTCGTATGATTGCCATGTGGCTCCGGCTCACGTTTCATGTCGGTTCTTTTGCCCTGACGTGCACTGTTTGCCAGAGGAACAACAAAACCTACATTGTGGTTGGGGGTTCAAACTGGTGATGTGAGGGGCCCCTTCAGAAAGTGGGTGGGTCAAACGTAGAGGCTCCACCCCCTATGTTGTAACCCAGGGATTGTTTGGTGTGGGGCCCGAGTATAACATGGTGCCGTCTGTCTTCTTGCTGATAGATTTTATCCATCAGCAGTGATTTTTGGATACAGAGGTTTGAGCCTCATTACTCCATCCTCTCAGGTTGAGTATGTAGTCGTGGGTTAGGATTCTTCTTGGTCTCTGGGGACTTGTCACAGTAGGGCTGGTTTCACAGGGTCTTCACCATGATGGGCCGCAGGTAGCGGCCAAATGAGTTTGCAGTGGTGGCAGTGAGTCTTCTGATCAGAGGGTTCTGATCCAGTCCTTGGCAGAAGTTCTTACTCAGCTTTGTTAGATGTTCGTCCAACATCTCGATGTCCATGTCTCTGTGAAGGTCTGCTATCCTTGTGAAGATTGAAGCTCCCTATGATATCCGCAGGGCCTTGTTCTGGACTATCTGAAGACTCTTCCTGTGTCGCTCATGGTAGGTCATCCATGCTGCGGTGGCATACGTCAGGGTAGGTCTGATGATCGCCTTGTAGATGTTGATCTTTGTCCAGAGGGGCATGGACTTGGTCTTCAGGAGTGGGTACAGTGCTGCCATCTTTCCTGTTGCTATCTGCTGAGTATTCACAATATGGCTTCCCCAGTTCAGTTTGCTGTCCAGGGTCACACCGAGCTAGCGGCTGCTGCTCTCCAATTTGATGGTATCCCCGATGAGGCGGATGTGCGGGTGCTACTTGACCTTCTTTCTGGTGAACAGCGTTGTCTTGCTGGTGTTCAGCTCTATTCGTCAGTTGCTGTACCAGGTCAAGATGGTATCCAATGAAGCTTGCAGGTTCTTTGCCACTTCCTTTTCACTAAATGACTGCAACATTGTCTGCATACAGCACCAGGTCGGTCTTGTGGAGATCTGTCGGGATGTGGTTGGTGAAGATGTTGAACCATAAAGGTCTGAGGTTCGATCCCTGTGGCATGCCTGCTCGGATGGGATGAGGACATCTCAGACCGCATGGCGACATGGAAAGTGCGATCTCCCAGGTAGCTTGCAATTGTCTTCACCAGGTAGTTTGGAAATCCTAGGCCAATAATCTTGTAAGTGACTTCAATTCAGCACTCCAACTAAGTCAATGCCTTGATTAATTAAGACAGGTCTCTGTTCAACCCTGATCTTTCTAAGAGCTTGGGTTCAGAAATGACAACATTTTGCGCTTTTAGTGGGTTTCGCCATATTGGTTTTTCATCAAATCTTCCACGGAGGTACACCCCCTCTCTGCGCATATTACTGTAAGTTTGCATTGTCCTAGCATAAACACAGTGTCTACAATATTAATAAATCCAGGGTTTTGCCTCAGAACATCCCACAACGTCCAACTTCGTCTTCAACTGTGAGTGAACTTTTCATATTAAGAATCCCCAAATTGTACATTTGTGTCAGCTTGATACAATATTTTATAAGCAATTTAATAAAACATACATTTGCTCTCAATTCAGTACACCCATTTGTTTGCCCCGCCCCCAGGAACTTGGCTTGACTCAGAGATCATGTGTCTTGCCTTCCCCAGAGCAGTGTTGACAGTTTACACCCAAAATCAGCATATTCTATTCAGCTGAAGGCATCCATTGTCTCTTTCCTCCAGGCTGCAGGGAAACTCTCCTCCCCTTTTAATCAACAGGACCCTGTGTTATCCTGTGCTGTTGGTGTAGGCCCTAGGAAGTAGGTGTTAAGAATTCTCATTGACCAGCAAGCCTTTTGAATTCTCAGCTAACTTAGGATGCTTTATAGCTTCTGAAATACATGTCTCCTGTCAGAATTTAGATCGCTAGCGCCTGTTAGTGTCAAGCACCGGTATTGCAGCCATTTTTGACAACTGCCTCACCAGTAAGCAGTCCTCAAATTATACTTCGTTCAAATTAAGGTGCACTTCTGTGGACCTCAGATTCATGTAGATTCTTGCGGGAGAATGATGTTGACCCCCCAACAAGGAGGTGGGACCTTTTAAGTGGGTCTGTGAGCCATGATTTTGGCAATTTTTGACATCAATTAAAACAGATTTAGACCAGCACTATATTCCTTTGCACTGATTTTGCTCTGTGTGCAGCCAAAGGATAGGGTCTGGCAATGGCCTCCTGTATTAGCACTGACAGAGGCAAAAGTGGATAGTGGCCTGTCAGGTTTTCAATGCGCATTATTGGATGATCTCTGGCGAGCAGCATGCTTTCCAGCGGCCATTATGATGTTTCCCATGTCAGTAATGCACAATGATGTGGTAGGGCTTGGATGCGTGGATGAAAACATCCCACAATCTTGTGCAGCAGTCCCTTGTGCCAGACTCGGTCGAATGCTTTGGCGACATCCAGGAACATGATTCCCATGGACTTCTTGATGTTGAATCCGTGGCTGATGGCGTCCACCAGTATCACATGGTAGCTAGCGGCCCAGCATTACACCTCAGCACTCTTACAATTACACATCCACTCACTCATTTAAACATACCATTAACCAAACACTCGCTCATTTACATGCACACCGAGGTCTCCATACATCATACACTCATTCACACACACACATAAATTACATACACTCCTTGCACATATGCATGCATACATAATGAACTAGCATGCAGCACTAATACTGCTAGTTCAGAAAAGGCTTCCCTCGCCTCTCTGCCTAACAAAAATCAGGTGCGTAGTTCAGCGCCCTTCCCTCGGATGTGAAATAACACATAATGTTGTATGTTCCCTCGAATCTCTTTGGAGGGGGCGGACGTGTGCATTTGATTTCTGTGGGAAGTCTTTCTTGAAACTAGCAGCTTTAATGGCATTACACAGCTGCTGTTTGCAGAGTCCTGCTCCAGGCATGGAACCACGAATGGGTGACAAACTGTATTTCAAATCTCCCACTGGGATGAAAAGTCTGCAAAACCTTTCCTGGGGTTTCTTGACCCTGGTAGTGGTGTTGACATACGGACAATGCTAGAACCTCTTTTCATTCCTCATACAGCACATTTCTCCTCTGATAGCAGGAGGGATAGTTCCTAACTTCAGCAACTGCTGCACCTTTAAACCATCCGAGGATGAGAAGGTGAGTTTTGGGGGATTCTCCATGTACCACTTTCACTAGAGGTCTCCACACACAGGTATTTTTTCCATGGCCTCCAAACTGCCTCAAAGGGTGCTGCACAGGTGACTGTCACAGCTTCCACTTCACAATGTCTGCCACATTTCCCAATCACGTTTGCTCTCCAACCTTATTAGTGCTTTAATTTTTCTGACCAGCAACTATTTATACCCATAAAACCTGGTTTTCAAAACTGTTGCTTACTTGGGGTGGATGATAAGGGGTTCAGTGGGTGCACAGTGTTGCGAGAATAAACATGATCACAATAACTTGGACATTGTTCAGAATTGTTCTATATTCTTAAAGGATAGTTCCGGGACTTTTTTTTTATTGTCCCTACGGGTCGGCCATGTGTTTGTAAGCATAAATCGGTAGATCGTAGGAAACTTTCCTATGGACCTTACCCGACATTTCGCCCATTATCGCACTCGAAATCAGCCTCCATTTTGTGATAATCCTATCATTCCGCCGCATCGACCTGGCTCACCTGCCTTTGCGGCACTAAATCAAATCCCCCGCCCCTGAAACAGACATTATCAAAACATTCATATTCCCCGCCTCTCTCCGTGACGTTACTGTGCTGCGTAGGCAAACGCGCCCAGGCGTCTTCTACGCGACTCCACACAGACCCCGGAAATCAACACAGATCAGCTCACAATACAGCGCACCACAATTCGGAATATGAAACTGTACTTTGAAATCAAACCGCAAGATTGTAAATGTGGTAAAGTACATTTATTTGACATCAAATGTTTAGAGAATATTCAGCGATTTGCATTTTTATTTGCTCATGTTCCAAAAAGTTCGTATTGAGGAACGCGATGGTCCTTTGCTGTACACAGGGTCTTAGAGCATCTCACAATACAGCGCCACAATTCGGAATGTGAAACCGTGGTTTAAAAGCAAACGGCAAGATTGTACATTTGGCAAAGTACGTTTATTGGACATCAAATGTTTAGAGAATATTCAGCGATTTGCATTTTTCTTTGCTCTCGATCCAAATTAGTTCGTCTTGAGGGAAGCGATGTTCGTGTGCAGTACACAGGGTGTTGGTTTACGATAAAAATAAGCTCTTCGGTCGCACTGATAATCGCATGGCTGTTCCAACAACGAGGCACTAGGCCACCACAACGGTAGGTATGTTGCATCTAACCGTTAGTACCGCGTAAGGGCATACTTGTACTTGGCGATCGTCCCATAAAATGGTCAGGGTGGTAACGTTGTTCATGCGGAGAAGCAACTGGCGGCTGTAGAAGCCGTCCGCCGGTGTCCGGTACTCGTGACACAGACAGTAGTGAATGATGTACCTAAAAACATAAAAAATGAAATTAGTCTCACCATCAGATCCTTATTAAAATCATAGCGAGGACAGCGCTACTGGGTGTACACAAGTGTTTAAAGGCGTGGCGAGGCAGGGAGGGGGGGGGGGGAGTGGAGTACAAGGTAAGTAGCATAAAATAATAAATAAATAGGGCCAGCTGGTGGCAAGTGCAAGGTAAGTGCAGAACAAGTGCTGGGAAGGGGGGGCTGTAGGATACTGAGACAGTCCCCCAGTGCAGGGGTTGACAGGGAGGCAGTGCAGGTGGAGAGTGGAAGGGCCCAGGACCGAGGTCGCAGACAGTGGACCAGTTGTAGCAGGGGAGAGGGAGAGAGAAAGCAGAAGCAAAGAGGAAGGTTTTGAGGTGCTTCAGTAAAAGCAGATGTTTCTCCTCAAGATAGTGCGCGGTAGAAAACAATATGCCACATAGAACGAACAAGTACAACTGAACCCGTCTTTAAAGCCACTGTATAGTAATGAAATTGCGGTATAAACTCATCAAAAGTTACTTACATTATATTTGTATTTTCCATTGTGTCTCTGTGTAGGGCAGACCCGAAACACCACTCCTTCTTTGCCGACGTTACTTCTTCAAATGAACGTGGCTCATCGTTTCGTTTCTGAAATTTTATTCATTATCTTTTCTTAGTCTTTCAGGATGGTCCCGGCCTGTCAAGGTCAAATCACAATAGAACCTTATACTGGGTCGTGGGCCGTTCCGCCACCCGAGCAAAACATCAAAGCAGCTGACCTTCACTTTGAGCGAGCACACATTTCTAGTTAGCTGCAGTTAGTGTAAGGGCATCTTGTCTGCGTGCCTTTTTTTTTATTGTCCCTATGGGTCGGCCATGTGTTTGTAATACGGAAACATTCTATAATTTTTGTAAAAATGATTTATATTACTGTTTGGTTTAATTGCAATGGGCCTGCAACATGAGGAGACTCGAGAGAACAGACAATCAAATTACAATCATTTAAACCGTGATGTGTATTTCTCAATGAGCTCTGCTTTAGGTGGACATGGAACAGAGGCAATGTTGGGTGGCAATGCAGTTGTCCCCTGCATAGGTTCGTTCACCACTCCATGTATGTGCCTATCGAGGACATCTACGATAAGTCTCTCAATAAACTCATATTGCATATCCTCAAACACTGGTTTGATCACCCATTGTTTACTTCTTTTAGCGAAGGCCTTATTGTAGCGAAGCGTCCCTAAAGTTCCGGTCGTCCTACTTTGTTGACGGCCAACATTATGGTTATGTGCCAAGACCGCTAGAAGAGTCCGATTTATCATGCCTTCCATGCCAAAATGCAATCTTTTGGGCCTGTACTTTAGGCACATATTGTGGAACACCTCCAAATCTCCTGTGTGGCAGAATTCCGTGAGTCCCCTCAAATCTCTTGTTATAGTTTTATCAAATACAATCTTTTCAATGGCCTTGTGAGTGGGTGATGAAGGAATCAACCACTTCTTCTTCCTTGCCTCCTCTGTGGACAAATGGCCATGTTCACATTTGTGGAAATGCTCATTTGTCGACCATCGATGTACGTTGCTACAGTGCAACATTACTGACCGCCATTTTTCCAGTAGAATTTCCAACGACCCTTCACATGTTTTTGAGCTCCACCAAAGATGGTTGCTGATTGACTTGGACCACTGTGAAATACCTTGCATATCTTTTTTTTTTCCTGCAGCCGACAATTTTTTATTGATTGTTTTTGCAAGATGCCATACGTCAAATTGGTGATTTATATTTTTATACTCTTCTCTCATTGTCTTGGCAATTGAAACGTGTCTGTCCGTGGCTATCAGGTCGATCACCATTCCCCGCGATTGTAGTTCTTGCAATGATGCTACAAAGCCAACTTTCTCCATGGCCACTGAGGATGTACTTTGTGACACCTGCACGACCACCGAACTCACAATTTTCTTACTTTCCATGTCCTGAAAGTGGTAGGTGCAGTACTTGGCTGAAAATCCTGGGCTGTCGCACTCTCCATCACCGGCTAGCCTGAAGCGTTTGCCCGCGAATGTACTTTCCATTGACATTTTTTCCATTCTCCAAGCTTCGCTGATGGCTGGAAATAGATAATCGGTTTGGTATTTGTAGAACTGACTTTTCGCAATGAAATGGATTCCCACAAACTGAAAGAAATACTGTAACTTTTAAAAACTTGAACCACTAAAAAGTGCGGCCGCTGCACAAAGTAGATTGCCTGCTGGCAGTTGCCCCAGCATGGGTTGTGCAGACCATGCGAACGGATGATATTGTGTACAGGTGGCATGTATTTTAAGGTTAGTGCCTCGAATTGCACGAGTCACATTAATCAATGGCTCCCCACATACTTCCCCACCAACCCAATGCCCACATTTCATCATCATAATAATATCCATCAAACAGCTATCGAATACAATGAATTTGGCCTCTTTCCTTATACTGTCACTCTGCATCCCAGCTGGTTCGGCCTGTAACGTTGAGGACATGTCACTCGCATGAAAGGTACAATCTCTGATATCGTCTTCCGCTATGCTGAGTGATATTGATGGTGTTTCATTGTCGTCCACTTCATTCTCTTCCATTGCAACATCTGTTCCTTGTCCGGAGATGGGAGAAAAAAACAATGTCTTCAACTTTCGCGCGCTCTTATTTTTTGCGGGTGTGGATTCTGTGAATTGATCTCCGACTGCATCCAAACTACCAGGAGGACATTCACTATCAATGGCTGGTGGTGGTATAGCTCCGTTGTCAATCACTTCATATTCTTCCCATTGGCACGATGCATCTCCAGTCTCAAGTCCCTGCCAAAAGGTTTGACAAGCAACATCTCTCGTTCGCTTCACTGTCTGTGTAGATCTAGTTCTTACACCCACTCGCAACTAGAGGACAGATTAGAAAAGGGATGTTCAGTTTAAACACAACTTACAGTATTGAACTATTGACAGTGAAAGACAACATAATATAGTGAACAGGACACTAACCTTCTTTTGCTTTCTTTTCTTTGAAACTTTCTTGCCTCGAACTTCAACATCAGGACGCTGTTGCTCCGACTCGTGTGTGCATGTCTCCACTTCCTCTCGCGCTGCAACGACTATATTTTCATGATAAGCACATCCATCACTCACTGAGGCTCCATCGACTCCCTGAAACATAGAACTTTCATTAGTATGTATAATAATATTGAAAACACAAAATGTACTTGGGGACCAATACCCATACGTACATCTCAATAGCAAAACACGAATGAACGCATTGTGTAGAACATTCAAACGACAATAGTTCACGCATTGTTGATCTAGTTAGATTGAACTGTCAAGATCCATACCTCGGGCTCCGCATAGACTTCCATTGATGATATTATTGAAGATGACGCTTCAGCAACTCCCTGAAACACAGTAATTGCATTAGTATGGTTTTCTATTTTGTTTAAAAGAACATAAACTTTCTGCAGGCGTCAACGGCTCATCTAAATAGACCTGCACAAATGATCAGTTGTCTAAAATAAATAATGGATATCTAAATATGATTCGATTTGCTCCATCGTTGGAAGTGTCACCACCCAGAGATCTGCATCAACTACTAGGGGTGATGTTCTTGTTGAAGAACCTCCGTCAGCTCCCTGAAACATAGTACTTGCGTTAATAAAGAAGGAAGTATAGCGGATGTAATCACGTCATTTGATCTCGCATGATTGATCTGTCAGTATCCATACCTCGAAATGCATAAGAACATCAAGGGACGCTGTAACTGCGGTGCACACTTCTGCAAGCTGTTGCGCCGAACCGTAACTGCATGCTCCCCCTTCTTCTTGGACTAATGCTCCATCGACTCCCTGAAACATAGGACTTTCATTAGTAATGAACACAATATTGAAAAAAGAAGACACATAGGAGGGCGACGACAGAAGGACATACCAATGGCTAAAAACTAAAGAAACATTGTGTGTAACAATCACGCTACAAGAATGCAAGATCTGATGATCTCCATCGATGGAACTGTCCGGAAACGTACCTCGAGCATCTGAGTGACATCTACGGTTGTCGTCAATGCGTTGGACTCCTCAGCATCTCCCTGAAAGACAGTACTTGCATTATTTTGGATCAATTAAAACTATTGATTTACATGCCTAAAACAAGTCAGTGTCAGAATAGCTAAGTAAGATTACCCGATAGGCGCTTGAAGTGGCTGATGACTGCAATAACGACACGGATGGAGAATCTTCCGCCTTCATATTGAGTGGATACATAAATGGGGAAATTATTGTTAGCTAATGCTACACACTACCGCAAGGCCGAGAGACAAATACGTAAACTTGACTCACCAGTGGAGGGATGTGGACGAATAGAGTGGGAATAGCGGTTGAGAGCAATTTTCGCCTCGCTCGCGGTGTTTTCTTCTTTATTAGCAATGATGTGTAGTACATGTCTGGGCTAAAGTGCCTGCTGCAGATGCGGTATCGATCACCCCTCTTGTCCGCAAAGACTTCTAGGACTCTACTTTCTAGCTCAGAGGCTGGATATCCGCAATATCGGACCCATTCTCTTATCTGATCTATTGTCTTAGGGAAAACATGCATTATAGTACCTTCAGATTTGTTATGAGTCTTCGAAGGGCAACCGCCAATGGAACAGGCAGGCATTATGGAAAGTTCTGAAAAGTAAAGATCAACAATTCTCTATGAATACCAATGTGTTAAAACATTAAATGACACATAAAAGGTTCAATGCAAGGTCCGTTTTGGTTCTTGGAACTATACACGTTATTCACATGCGGATAAGTATTTCAATAACTTTCAAAAAATAGAAAAAGTAATTTGACTAAACTCAGAACATGTGACTAGTTCCTTGCATGTACTGTCGTGAACGAAAAGAAAACATGGATGCAATTTGATGACTACTAGCAAATAGATATAAATTAAAAAATTGGACGCAAAATGATTATGGTACATGGCCTTACCTTGACGAACAAACAGTTAGATGCAGGGATCAGAGTAGTTTCTTGTCGTAGAACAGGGAGCAGTTCACAGGTTGCAAACTGACGAGTTTGCTCAAAGTGGTCACGGAAGTTCACAGAGACGAAGAGCAGATAACCAGCACCTTCACGGGTTGACTAGCAAAGCGCAAAGAAGTTCTCATTAGAAATATGAAGTGGGTTATAAAGAATTCGAAACAGGGGTGTGTTTGTGAATGAATGACGTGTATATGTCGTGGCATTATGCGGATTGCAGGGGGGCGTCCAGCGTGAGGGGGGATGCTTGGCAGGAGACACGGGGTCTGGAGGTAGACATGGGAACAACAACCCATGCTCTATAGACCACTTTGAAGTGTACATGGTCTTTGGCACCTCTTGGCCTTTATCGCTCCCTGACAGCTCCACTTGCCAGCAGCGCAAGTACCCTGGTGCGAACTGCCTTTGATAGGGCGGGGGGGGGGGGTGGATCGGGGCGGTGGTCGTGCAGACAAGACACAGGAAGACTCGTGAATGGAGACACACTTATGTGGATTGCAGGGGGGCGTCCAGCGTGAGGGGGGATGCTTGGCAGGAGACACGGGGTCTGGAGGTAGACATGGGAACAACAACCCATGCTCTATAGACCACTTTGAAGTGTACATGATCTTTGGCACCTCTTGGCCTTTATCGCTCCCTGACAGCTCCACTTGCCAGCAGCGCAAGTACCCTGGTGCGAACTGCCTTTGATAGGGCGGGGGGGGTGGATCGGGGCGGTGGTCGTGCAGACAAGACCCGTTTGCCGCAGGGCCTCACCAAGGAGAGGCCATCTAACTGAATGTAAGAGGATGGCTGCAGGATCTACTACATGGAAGGCAGGGGGGTGAGTTTATAAATACCTCACCCTCCCAGGAGAATATACACTAGATTCATTTAAAAAATCAAAACAACCATTGTTAAAATATATGTTGGGCTTTATTTTAGATTTTAGTTAAACATAAATAATAAACATTACACATTGTAAAGTTGAGGTTGCAGCATATCGAGGTAAAATCCGCGGTATTGTCCACTGTCACTGGGGAAATGTTGTCTAATGGCAAGTACCGCACAGGCAGGTATTACTCTCCGAACGCGGTGTCCGAGCCTCCCATGAAGCCACCAAGTGAAGCAACGATAGGCCACCAGCCTGTACCACCTGTGAAAAAAAAAGATGCAAACTGTTTTAAACTGACCAAACTTTCTTATCAATGTCGATTCAGGTAACACGTCATATTTCTTAGAAAAAAATTATATCTAGAAAATGCACTATATGGAACCAATTTACATGCGTTCGAATGATATGTAAATGTAATTTTATATGTGGGAGACGACCATGAAATAGTGGTGGCATCACTGACATCACAAACAGAGTATACTTACTCGTTACTCGGATTACGCGGACGAACAGTGCCACGAAGTTCGTGCATAAGCACCATCATCATCCTCAACACTGTCCGTGAGAGGCAGGCTTCCCTGAACTCTGGCAGCTCGGTGATGCATTGCGGACTTTGCTCGCCTTCCTGCAGACTTTGCTCGCTTTCCGAAATGTAGGCCAAGCACCCGGAATTTTCACGGCAGCAGCAGTTCTCCTCCTCAGTTGGCATTAGCTCGCACCGATTGCACGTGCACCAGGTGGAGACGCCGTCCATGCGACATGGTCCAGGCTCTTCATCCGTTGACTGGTCCTCCCAACTGCCGTCCGAATCCCCATCGTTTTCGCGTGCTTGCCTTTCCAGTAGTTCCTCCTCGGTGTACTCGGGCTCGTACATATACGGCATTATTGTGGCCATTGTGCGGTAAAGATAGTAAAATAATTTACAGAGATGGTACAGGTGTTCACACGGGCTACAAGCGGCGAAGGTAGCTGACCAGAGCACTGAAACGAGTCACAGAATACTCAAAGTAACACAGAGAGAGGAATGGAATCGAAAATCTGCTGCTGTATGTTGTGAAACGGTCTGTTTATACTTATTGGGGAAAGAGGCGTCCTGCCATTTCCATGGCAACACGTCAATAGCTGAGGCGCAGCGATTGTTGACACGAGACGTGCTTGAAATGGGCAGTACGCGTCTGCTGATGTCAGGCTCAGGGGCGGGGGATTTGATTTAGTGCCGCAAAGGCAGGTGAGCCAGGTCGATGCGGCGGAATGATAGGATTATCACAAAATGGAGGCTGATTTCGAGTGCGATAATGGGCGAAAAGTCGGGTAAGGTCCATAGGAAAGTTTCCTACGATCTACCGATTTATGCTTACAAACACATGGCCGACCCGTAGGGACAATAAAAAAAAAAGTCCCGGAACTATCCTTTAACTGAAAATGTAATGTATCAGGAGGCAAACGCATCACCGGGAGCCAAGAAACTGCTAGACTGGAATCCAAGAAGCAGAAGACCAGAAAACAAGGATTCTCCTGCTATGCTACCACAGACTGAACCAACCTTCCTGGCATCCATCATGAAAACATAAATGCCATTGACCAGACTCCCACAACTAGATATTGCGGCTGGCAAGTCATTCTCCGTAAGATCAAAACCTGCTTTTTTCCATTTTGCAGAAAGGCTGCAAGAACAGCTAAAGGGAACTATGGGCAATTTGAAGTTAGACAGAGGAGGCAACCTGCCCTTACCCAGAATATATAACCCTTAGGTCATGAGCCAGTCCCCAATAACTCAGAGGGCCCAGGGAATGGTAGAAGCTGCACCCCATTTGCCAAATGGTTTCATGGAACTGGTGGGTTAGGAGGAGCAGGAACCCGGCTCCATGCAGTGTAGTGTGTCATGTTTTATAATGGAGTATTGGCTCAAGCTTGATGGCGAGAAGACATAGGTTCTGATTATCGGCATTGGGGCCTCTTCAGGCGTCCCAGCAGAGGTGGCTACAAACCAGAGTGTACAAATCCCAGCCACATTGAACATGGAGCCTCAGATTAATACCATTTGTGGGATGGGCTTCCATTGGTTAAAGCAACTCAGGAAAGTGGTTCCTTTTATTCCCATCGATCTTCATGTGCAAGTGGTAGCAACAGCCTTGATTACTGTAATGCAACCCTCATTTCACAACCAGCGTATTTACTGCATCGCCTGCAGGTGCTGTAGAGCTCAGCTGTGCATTTGGTTAAGGGCATTCCCCGTGGTCATGTTTCCATAGCATGGCAGGAGCTACACTGGCTGCCTGTGCCTGATCGCATCCATTACAAGGCCTTGTGCATCATTCATCAGGCAGTGAATGGGCAAGGGTGGTTTCCCTGCAGGAGAAGTTTTTGTTATACTGTCCAGGGTGTGCACTCCGCTCCACAGGTGCAGTATTACTTAACATACCGTCTTATCATCCGGGAATAGTGGGAGGCCGGGCTTTTCCATCTCAGGCCCCAAACTCTGGAATGCACTCCCAGTATGGATCGGTCACAAGACTTTGGCCTGTTTAAGCATAATCTTAAGACCCATCTCTTTGCCTAAGTATGTTCTCTCCTTTCTGTACATCTCTTTAGTGTAATGATGCTGTTGGTGACAATGAATCGGCATTTGTAGAGCGCACTGAGTATAGGAGCTCACAATATCCGCTTTACACTGCAATAATACATCCACTGCCCAGTGCCAACTAATTAATTCCCTTGTTAGAACACAGGAGCTCTGGGTGGCTGGTTTGCCCAAGATCACAATGCTGCAATGGAATTAATTCCTACTCTAGAACGGACGGCTGTGCCAATTGATTTTTACCCCATTCCGGAAGCATACTCGGAAACAAATGCAGCATCCTTACATATTCCATTGCAGATTTTCCTTTGCTCCCCATCAAACACAAGAGCTCAATATATTTATTTTTATTTTTTTACATTTGTATAGCACGCAGGCAGCCCAAGGGCATTGTGGCGCTGTTACTTGCAGAAAAACTTACTTACATTATGCATAAGTTACAGCATTGGGAACATAGGTGTAACACATATTATGCATGGAGGCGTACACAGGTCAGATATACATATGGCGGGTGTACATGAGAAACTGTAGAGAATCAAGCAAACAGGGTGGTTTTCAAGGTTTTGCGGAAGGTGGTCAGAGAAGGTTCAGCTCGCAGGGCAGTGGGGATGGCATTCCAGTGTAGAGCCGCAAGGTAGGGGAAGCTGGTACCCCCTGCTCTTGCTTTTTTCACCATGGGTACAGTGAGTAGGTTGGTATAGGGGGTCCTGGTTGGTCTTGAGTACATGGCCGGGTGGATCCTTTGTGCCAGGTAGGCTGGTGCTGCAGAGTGGATGCATTTGTGGGTGAGGGTCAAGGTTTTGAAGATGATCCTCTCTTTTATAGGTAGCCAGTGGGAGGCTCTTCTCGCAGTAGATATATGCTCTCTTTTGGAGATGCCTTGTGCTGCACGCAAGGCGTTGTTTTGAGTAACTTGCAGTTTCTCAAGGTTTTTTGTGGAGTTCCCTAGGAAGAGAACATTGCAGCAGTCCAGCCGTGATCCAGTGATAGCCCTAGCTATGTTTGTGCAGGTGTCGCTGGAGAGGTAGGGTCTAACTGCATTGAGGAGTTTGGCCTGGTAGGCAGCTGAGGAGGCAATGGCGTTCACCTGTCTGGTCATGGACAGATTGGAGTCCAGGTAGACGCCTAGGGTTTTCACTGACTCAGATACTGGAATTATGATAGAGTCAATGGTGAAGTGGGAGAACTGCGTGTCAAGTTTTTTTAGGGTGTCGGGGGAGCCTACAAGTAGGAGTTCAGTTTTGTCAGAGTTGAGACAGAGGCTGTTGGCAGCCATCCAGGTTTGGATTGCGTTATAGATGGTGTTGAGGGTCTTGGAGTCAGTCTCATAGTCGCCTGTCAGGGTCACGAGGATCTGCGTGTCGTCCCCGTAATTAGTGTATGAGATCCCCATGGCGTCAAGGATGAGGAAGAGGGGGCGAGTGAATATATTGTAGAGGGTGCGAGAGAGGCAGGAGCCTTGTGGGACCCCACACAGCATAACGGTTGGGGATGCCGTAGCTAGATCAACTAAGACCTGCATGGTCCTTCCCTGTAGGAAAGAAGTGATCCAGGCACCAGCATGGGCTGAAAAATTTGCAGTAAAGGTTAGGTGGTGGCATAAGACGTCGTGATACACGAGGTCAAACGCAGCAGAGAGATCGAGGAGGAGGAGCAGGACAGGTTTGCCCAGGTCTCTGGCATCATCGATCTGGTTTTTTAAATCCAATAAGGCGGTCTCGGTGCCGTGTTTTGGGCGGAACCCAGATTGTCTCAGGCCTAGGAGTTGGTTCTCTTCGATGAAGTGTTCGACTTGCAGGTAGGCTGCTTTGTCCAGAATTTTAAGAAGGAAGGGGACGGTGGTGATGGGTCTGTAGTTATTGGGTGAGGTGGGGTCAAGTGTGGGTTTCTTTATGAGAGGCCTGACCCATGCTTCCATGAGGGAGAAGGGTACTATGCCTGTAGGGAAGGATGCGTTTACAAAGGCTGTGAGAAATGGGGCGAGGGACTCAGCACAGTCCTTGATAATGGTGGCGGGGCAGGGGTCTCCTTTGCAGTTGGAGGGTTTGATGCCTTTCATTAGGGTAATGATGTCTTTCTCCTGGATGGTTTTGAAGGTGAAGGTGGGGGAGGCCTCTAGAGAGAGGGGGGGCGGGAGTGGGAGGGATGGGGAGAGAGAGTCTGGAGTTCAAGATTTTGGCTTGAAGGAGGTCTAGTTTGTTGCGCATGGCAGTTTGGATGCCGTCGCACCAGGCCCCGTCTTTAGTAAAGTTCTGGGGTGTAGGGGTTTCAAGTTCCCTGAATATGGTGAACATTTCTTTGGTTTTGGAATTGGCTTCGGTGATTCTGGCTTCGAATGATTTGGCTTTTGCTTGAATGATGGCTTTTTTGTATTCCTTCGAGCGGGTTTTGAAGTCAAGTTTGTCTTTGTCATCTTGAGATGTTGAAGGTAATGATGTGGTGGTCAGACCATGAGGTGGGGGAGTCGCCAGTGATTGTTAGAGGGCAGTTATGCTGAGCAATCCAGTCAAGTGTCCTGCTCAATGAGTGGGTAGGGTCTGTGACAGTGTTGGAGAAGCCCAGGGTTTCAAGGGCTGAGTTGAGTGCTTTGGAGGCAGTGTCCTTGGGGTCATTAAGACCAAGGTTGACATCACCGAGGAGGATCGCTTTGGTAGATTTCTTTAGGTTGTCTGCCAAAAGGTGAGTGATAGTGGACTGGAAGTCTCCTATGGGGCCGGGTGGCCGGTAGACCAGGTGGAGTGTAATGGTGCAGTGGTGGAGAGTTTAAGTTGGAGGTAGTCACTGATGTCGTTCGTAGTTTTATCATTTTTTCTGATGTTGATTGAGTCTTTGGCTATGATTGCTACTCCACCACCTTTGGTGGGGCGTTCTTGCCTAATGACGGTGGAGCCAGGTGGAAGTGCAAGGGAGAGCGCCGGGCCTGAGGCTTCATGCAGCCATGTTTCGGTGACTAAGAGGATGTCTAGGTTGTTTGTGGTGATGAGGTCATGTATGTCCAGGGCATGGGCATTGACGGATCATGCGTTAATCGGGGCACATTTGAGATGGGGGGGTGAGGGGGGGGTGGAAACTGGTGGGGGGCGGTAGTGTCCAGGCTCACAGGCATGGTAACAGTGGCAGGTACATCAATAAGACGTCTTCCTTCCCGAGCCCTTCGCTCATCCGCCTCCAACTCCCTCAGGATCAGCCGCTTCTCGAAGCAACGAGCTGGGGGTAGATCTCTCTCCGCGGCAGGGGCCTCCCTCTGGAACAGCCTTCCTGCCTCCCTGAAACTTGAGGAGAACCATCTCCGGTTCCGGAAGCACCTCAAAACCTTCCTCTTTGCTTCTGCTTTCTCTCTCCCTCTCCCCTGCTGAACAGCTAATATCCTTCACTGAAACTGCACTGATTCTGCAATTGGACCACTCTTAACGGCCTCGGTCCTGGGCCCAGCCACTCTCCACTTGCACTGATGCACTGGAACCCCTCTGCACTGCGGGACTGTCTCTGTATCCCTACAGCCCCCCCCTTTCCCAGCACTTGTTCTGCACTTACCTTGCACTTGCCACCAGCTGGCCCTATTTATTTATTACTTTACGCCACTTACCTTGTACTGCACTTCCCCCCTCCCCTTCCCCTTGCACTTTTCCCCCTCCCCCACCCCTGCACTTGCGCGATCTGAATGACACCTGGCCTAGTAGGATCGTTGTCTGTCTCCCCTTGTTCCTCCCCTCCCTGCCTCGTCGCGCCTTGAAACACCTGTGTATAGGCGCGTTACAAATGCCATATCATATCATATCAATACATTCAACTGGTGAGGTAGAAGAATTGGCAATAGTGGGGGTCCCATTTTCAGGGGTCATAGGCATGGTAACAGTGGCAGGTACATCAATACATTCAACTGGTGAGGTAGAAGAATTGGCAATAGTGGGGGTCCCATTTTCAGGGGTCATAGGCATGGTAACAGTGGCAGGTACATCAATACATTCAACTGGTGAGGTAGAAGAATTGGCAATAGTGGGGGTCCCATTTTCAGGGATCATAGGCATGGTAACAGTGGCAGGTACATCAATACATTCAACTGGTGGGGTAGAAGAATTGGCAATAGTGGGGGTCCCATTTTCAGGGGTCATAGGCATGGTAACAGTGGCAGGTACATCAATACATTCAACTGGTGAGGTAGAAGAATTGGCAATAGTGGGGGTACCATTTTCAGGGGTCAGAGGCATGGTAACAGTGTCAGGTACATCAATACAATCAACTGGTGAGGTAGAAGAATTGGCAATAGTGGGGGTCCCATTGTCAGGAGTCACAGGCATTAAGGTTGCGGATTTGTAGACCTCAGATTTGACCTTAGGGGGTGCAAGAGGTTTAGCTCTAGTTTTTGTGTCTGGTGCCCTCGATACAGATCTGATGGCTGTGCTGGATGAAGGGTGGGGACCTTGGAGGGAGTTCATCTGGAGAGCGGTACAGAGGGATCTGGTGCGCGGGAGCGTACCTGTGGTAGACAATCTGGAGGTGGCATTGGGTCTCGAGGGTAAGCGAGTTTTCCGTATGCTTATGGGTTGTGGAACAGTTCTGTGTGGGGCATAGAAGGTGCGAGCGCGTAGCCGATCGCGTCTAGAATCAGCTGTGAGGAACAGGATGGGAGGGTATGCATGGATCCTTTTACCTCTAGACAGTGATTGCTGGTCGGTCTTGGCGGATGGCGACGAGCAGCAAAGAGCTCTTCCTTATATATTCCTTATCCTAGATCTCACAGATACAGTACAATGCATTTCTTTGGTTCCCAGTACGAATGTTCATCATTTCCTCTGCATGGAGCGCTCAGGACTCTAAGGCTGCTGCACTACAATGAATATTCCACATTATCAAGTGCTGATTGCTTCCCTTATACTCCCCACAAATGCAAGAGCCCTGTATTTCTTATTTACCCACGATCAAAAGGTGCTACTTTATGCAGTTAAGAATAATCTAGCCTCCTTGACACAATCCTATGTCATGCTATGATTTAAGTATAATACCAAATTATATTCTTACTTGGAAAATTCCACTGCATCATCCCAGGAGTACTGTTATACTGTCCAATTCAACTATCACTGCAATTTATTATTTCTATTTGGGGATCAAGGGCATGAACCAAGATTGCATTACATTATAGCTTAATTTAACCAATAACATGCACCATCTCAACATTGTGTCATGCCGTTTCATAACTACATCAAGTAATTTCTAACTTATTGAACGCTTGTTAATATAGAGAAGTGGTTGGTGTCCCCAAATCCACATTGAAGCAGTACAGTTTCTTTTAAATTCCCCAATTAAAGTACTGACTGCTTTCAAGGAAATATTTTGTATCTTTTAGTTTGGCTATTTCGGTCCTATTCCAGCTATAAGAAATAAAAATGAAGAAAGACAACGTTCCAACCTGTTTAAAGGTCTATGTTTTATTTACCCTCTCAAGATTATATATAAAGCAAACAAAAGCAATCTTCATTTCATCTTAAAACTCCAGAGATGTGGAAGGCCATAAATCATGCCATCGGAGGCCGCATTTGGCCTGCGGGACATGTGTTGGCGACCACTGAATTAGAGTAGCTTGCAATACCATTAATATGTAAGCAAAAGCCGTCTCCTATAAATCAAATATTCATTTGCTATACAGCATTGTTACTCTATATTTCACAGCTGAAACTTAAAGGCATAGTGCGCTCAAAAATGTTGCTGTCCCGAGCTTTCAGGCATGTGTCTTTAAGCATACTGTGATCAATCGTAAAAAGAATTCCTATGCATTTAACCTTAGTTTTACTCACTTTTACACATGCAAAAACAACAGGTCGGGCGCGGCCATCTGGTGCTAATCTTATCTGTTTCTGCATCGCCCTAAGTTCAAGTGCCCTCGCGGCACTAAATCATATCACCCGCCCCTGAAGCTGACATCACTTCACAATGCCAATGCACGTCTCCTGTCAAGGTTCTCTGTGCGCAAGCTATTGATGTGTCTCCATGGAAATGGCTGGATGCCCTTTTCCCCAATAAGTATAAACAGACCCCTCGTTATCAGAAAATAGTTTTTTCAATCGTTTCACTGTCTTTTTTTTTTGGATAGCCTGTGACTTGTTTCTGCTCTGTTTAGCCATCTTCGTTGCATGAAGCCCCTGCGAAGAGATACACTAGTTTACTATTGATTTTAATAGTTACTTGCGTTTCATTTAAAAATATCATATAATAGTAACAATACAGCCCTAGCAGTACGAGCCCGAGTATTCCACGGAGGAAGTAATGGAAAGAGAAAGATACAGAAACGATGGGGAATCAAACGATAGTTGGGAAGATCAATCACTGGATCATGAGCCTGAGCCTAGTCGCATGGAAGACGTTTCCACCTGGTGTACCTGCAATCGCTGCAAGGTCATGCCAACCGAGGTGGAGAACTGCTGCTGCCAAGAAAACTCTGGATGCTTGGCCTACATATCAGAAGGAGACACACCGCTGCTATGCGTTACCAAGCTGCATGACTTCAGGGCAGCCTGCCTCACAAGGTCCGTGTTGAGGATAATGATGGTGCTTATGCACGAACTTCGCACAACAGTTTGCCCTCTCAATCCAAATAATGAGTAAGTGTACTCTACATGTGATGTCATTTTGAACACTGAGATGACTAACATTGCAGGTTTGTCTCCTATATTGCCGTAACCTTGATCAATCACTGACAAATTAATGTAGTCTAATTTCCCAAAAGCAGGAGAAATATATTCAATTTGCAGTGTGTTCATCTTACGTGTCTGCCACATTCAACTAAGAAACAAGATTTCTCTGTGCCCCCAAACGTTATAGAGTGAATGGGTGTTCACTTTTGTAATGTGCCGAGACTTCAAAGCCCAAGATCATTTATCCATGAAGTAACTTTTTTATGGGCAACTATGCCATAGAATACAGGGTGTATTTTCAAATAAGGTTTGTACACTTATCAGGTTCATTTAATTACAGTATGTACATTTCTCTTCCACAGGTGGTACAGGTTGGTGGCCTACTGTTCATTTACATGGTGGCATTATGGGAGGCTTGGATTCCGCGTTCTACGAGTAATACTCGCCTGTTTCGTTGAAGTCATTTGCGCCAAATTCCCCAGTGACGGCGGACAGTATAGGGGATTTTCACAAACTGTGCTGCAACCTCAAGTATACAATTTGTAGTTTATTTTGATCCATCAACATCACCAAACTAAACAAAATACAAATGAGTATATATAAATAGCTGTTTAATTTTTCAGTGAATCAAGAACATGTTCACTCGTTTATGAGGGACATAAAAGAATGGTTGGTGCCCTTTTACGCTCCACATAAATCCATCCCCACTCCATTATACCACACTCTGATACTAGGTGGGTTGGAACGGCCAAGGTGCCAAACACCAAGTACACTTCAAAAGGGTTCTTGTGCACAGTGACCATTGTTCTCATGACCTAACCAGACCCAGTGTCTCCAGACTCCCCTCTTCAAGACCCCTTCCCTGGAATCCACATCAGTGTGTCTCCCTTCAGCAGTGTTCCGGGCCTTTTGCACGCGCCTCATGCCCGCCCTCCCACCCCCCCTCCAGTATCGATGGGAGTTTGCACCTGTGGCCATGCGCTGGCAAGGGGGGTGGGAGGATGGTACCGGCCAAGGTGCCAAACTTCATGTACACTTTAAAATGGTTCTTCTGCACGGTGACCATCGTTCTCATGGCCTCTCCAGACCCAGTGTCTCCAGGCCCCTCTATTCAAGACCCCGCCCCTGTTGTGTGTTCCTTTTATATATTAAATACAAAGATGTGGTTTCATTTCGGCCAGTCTAGGCTACAATATAGTCTAGATATTTGGCATCTCGGTGAATAGAACGCATTTTTCACTGAGAATCCCAAAACATTGAATTTCTTTTCTTCAATTCTTTGCACATTTCATCAAATATAAATACCCCAAACCCCCTTCTATTTATGAGATGAAACGCACAAACACTTGCTCTAAAAAAATGTGTTTGATTCGCAGTAATGGGCTGCAGTGTTTTGTAGTGGTACAGATAATTGCATGACAAAATGCATGCTAAAAGAATTAATTCTACTAATTAAGAACTGTGCGAAGTGCAAATCCTCTGCATTATCCAGTCTGTCGATGCCTAGACATACTCATCTGTAGTAGGGAGGAATGACATTTTCAACTAAATATCTTTTACTGGAGAATAGTGCACCCCAGATACATAAAGAAACTGAAAGCCACACCTGTATGACCCTTTTAAAACTGTGCATGTTTCTGGTTAGAACGGAATCCATTCATGTGCAAGTAAAGCCACACAAACACATACCAATAATGAAAGAACAAATCCTGGTTTAATGAGAGACCCCTTGCCCCGAGTGCATCTGTGTGTCCCCCACTGCCCCTTTGCCCCGAGTGCTTCTGTGTGCCCCCCCACTTTACCCCCCACTCTTCCCCTTGCCCAGAGTGCATCTGTGTGACCCACCCGCTCCCTCTTGCCTCAAGTACATTTGTGTGCCCCCTCTCTCCCAAGTGCCTGTGTGCCTCCTCTCTCCCCCTTGCCCCAAGTGCATCTGTGTGCCCCCCACTCTCCTGCTTGCCCCGAGTGCGTCTATGTGCCCCCCACTCTCCCCTTTGCCCTAAGTGCTTCTGTGTGCCCCCTCTCTCCCTGTTGCCCCGAGTGCATGGGTGTGCCCGCCCACTCTCTCCCCCTTGCCCAGAGTGTGTGGGCACCCCTTGTGTCTCCATGTCCCCCCAACCCCCGCCATCGTCTCCATGGTCCCTCTGCCCCCAACTTGTCCCCATGTCCCCCCTGCTCCCCCCAAAGTGTCTCCATATTCCCCCTGACCCTTTCAATGTCCCCTTGTCCCCCTTGCCATTGCCCCTGCCTCACTCTCTGCCCCGTGTTGATCTCTTTCCCCCTCTCCCCCTTTCTTGCCTTTACTCCCCTTGCCCCACCCCTCCTTTTCTCCTCCTTTCTCCCTCACCCTATCCTCCCCTCCTTCCCCTTCCTTCCCTCCCTCTGTCAATTTCCAGCACTACCCCAATTGCCGTCAGGCATAGTAATTCGCCTTTCTTTGCAGCCGTCTTGCCCCCCCACCCACTCCCTCTAAAATATTTCTTAGCACGTACTCTCATCAGCCTCCTGACCTCTGATAACAGCTTGTTTGTTCCCCCTTTCCCTCCTTGTTTTCTCCTCCCACTCCCTCCCCAGCACTATCTTGATCAGTCATTGACCTTCAATGGATAGTCACTTGTTTTGTCCCTCTCCTAACCCCTTCTCTCATCTCCACCCACCTCTCCTCCTCTTGTCACTCTTTCACTGCAACAATTGCCGTCAGGCATAGTAATGTTACTGCTAGTTTTGTCTCCCTTCTTCCTCCCTCGCCTCTGTAGGACGTCTCAAACCACTAGTCCAAGCCCTGCAACATTACTGTGCATTGCTTGCAGCTGAAACATCATAATGGCCGCCGGAAAGCATGCTGGTCGCTAAAAAAAATCACCAGAAAGTGCGCAGTAAAAATCTGAAAAATAGCCCGCCATCCACTTTTGCCTATGTCAGTGGTAACACAGGAGACCACTGCCAAAACCCATCACTTGGCTACCCAGAGAGCAAAATCTTTGCAAGAGAAACACAGAGCCGTTTTAAAAATCTGTTTTTATTGGTTGTCAAAATTGCAAAAATCATGGCTCGCAAACCACCCAAAAAGACCCCAACCTCCTTGTGGGGTGTTGAACATCATTCTACTCCAAGAATCCACATAAATACAATGTCCACAGAAGTACACTTATCAGAGGAAAATCCACATTGAAGATTGCTTGCTGAAAGAAATCTGTCAAAAATGGGTGTAGTACCGTTACTCACCTCTATTAGAAGCCAGCGATTTAAAACCTATCATGTGTAAAGTTGAACATTGAACTCAAACTATGCCAAAGAAGAGATTTCCATCAAAATGCCATATAAGAATGCCACACATTGATTTCATGTTTAAAAAGGACTGGTAGTAAAGATGGGTTTGCTTATTTTAAATTTATAAATGTATTTGTTTTCACAAGGAACTATGTTACAATTGACCAGAAGGTAACCTGATTCAGTTAAAACTTCCAAGAGGCCTTCTTCCCCTGAGAAACTCACACCCTGTTCATTCCTACCAAAAGGAGGATTTCGCATTGGCATGTTAATCAGAAGGGGAGGAGATTGCCTCTGCTGCCCTGAGCAAGAAACAATGGGTTCCTTCAACTGAATAGAAAATACTAATTCAGTAGTGAATGACCACAACTGCTCTGGCAGGAAGGCAAGCCATGTGACCCTCTGACTCAGCCCAGCTCTAGGTGGGCCAGACTAAAAATGTGGATTGAAGTGGAAGTAAATGTATGTTTTATAAAAATGCTTATAGCAAAGTGTACTGAACTGACAAAAATATAAAACTTAGAGGTTGTTAAAATGGAAAATTCACTCGCAGTTTAAGACTAAGCTGGAGTCTGTGCGATGTTCTGAGACTGAACCAAGGAAATTA
The DNA here is from genome assembly GCF_040938575.1 of Ambystoma mexicanum. Taxonomy (NCBI): domain Eukaryota; kingdom Metazoa; phylum Chordata; class Amphibia; order Caudata; family Ambystomatidae; genus Ambystoma; species Ambystoma mexicanum. The sequence goes on along the minus strand of NC_090932.1, from coordinate 1,162,400,701 downwards.
TTCATATTGTAGCCATGGTGTTTATGTTAGGAACATGAAAAATTACAGGAATGTGCCCGGGATGGGATGTGCATGCATGTATAAAAATTGGTGCAGAACTAACATTGAGAAACCCACCAAAAGCGCGAAAAAGTTGTCATTTATGAACCATAGCTCGTAAGAAAATGAGAGTAGGACAGAAATGTACCTTAGGCAATCTGTCATGTTGTTATGTATTATGAACAACCTCTGTATCTTGGAAATATGTCTTTTGGGAAAAATAGAGTTTCTAAGTAAACGCAAAGGGGAGGGATTTCCTTTGGGCCATAAACACAGTGTCACTCTGACACACATGACACAATGCTCCTTTCTCAAATCAGGAGAGGGGAAACCCTCTGACCTATCAGATCCTTAGAGGGTTGGGGATAGATAATCAGCCTCCCCACCCACTTTGGAAATGGATAAATAGGGACTGTTGAGGACCCAGAGAGACACTTTCCACTCATCAACTGATTCCTTGGCGAAGCACCCTGCAGAAAGATCCAGGCTCCAAACATAGATCCAGAATCCAGACTCTAGAACTATGAAGCAGAAAGGCCCAATCAAAAAGCTGAACTCTTCTCAGCTGTCCTTCAGAATCTTAAGCAACCTGATTCTAACCCCTAAACTTCCAAGGGGCCCCACAAAATCTGACAGCCTGGCTGAGCTGTTTTGCCATTCTAGCTAAGAACCCTGTGCTAGAACCAAGATCCAGACACGCGGAGCAGAGCTGTAACCCAAAACCCATCAGATCCAGTCCAAGAGGCCGCACAGACCAGAGTGCCTTGCTGAGAGCAGAGTCCAGGTACCCTGAATCCTGTCCGGTGGCAAGTGAAGTCCAAACCCTTGACCAGATCTTTGACGGGCCAATTCCATTCTAAAGCCATAGGAGTGAGTATTTAGTCTAGAGCTGTCCATAGTCACCTCTTAGTTTAAAGTAATCCTATTCAATCCATTTCAACCTGTCCAGAACTGCATTATAGAATCTTGTGTCCATCCTGAATTCTTCTCATTATATAGCCTGTATTAATTGTAGCGATAATCACCTGTGCGCTGATATTTTTGAAGAAAGTCAAGTGTCCTGGCGCACAACAATCAGAGTGGAAGGCGCCCTGTTCTGATGGTTGTGCCGTTGGGTATCTTGTACTTTCATAGCCCCTTAGTATAAATCCATATTGGTTCAGAATCTTTAAAGCGCAATCTTTCATATTGAAATCTTGACTGTTTCTGAAAAATTGACCTTCACAAAAAACTTTGTAACTTTTGAACCATACGTCCCAGAGACGAGATTTAAATGTCATTTTGAAGATAACATTCTCAGCTTTCAAACGAACCCAAAACGACATTCCTTACCATTCTTGCATGGCAACAGGGAGCAGGGGCTGATAGAGATGAGGTTTGCTGGGAAAGGGAAACACCCGAGCATAACCTCAGGAACCCTAGTACCAGAGGCCTTCATCTCTCCCAGTCCCTGGACTCTGCCTCCCCCATGTCCACTGGCGCACATGAGCCCAGGGCCACAGGGATGGCAGATTACTATCCAGTCAGAAGTAAGGGACTCATGGACCAGCACCTCCCAGGTATGTATGGGCGGGCATCTGGGTATGGGCACCCAAGTACTGTGAAGTTTAGTGGGGAACTCCAGGAGAGTAGGCCCACTAAGGGCATCCTGAAAACCTCTGCCCAGTTAGGACAGTGGTGGGGAGGTACCCATCAAATCCTGGGAGCAAGGAGGAATCAGAAGACTCCTCTGAGCGCCCCAGGACAAAGGAGACTAGGTACCCACATTCTGCCAGCCATTCCCAGGCTCGCAGAATCCAGGAGAACCTGGAAGACCAGACGGGCACCTCTGGGAGCAGTGCCTCTGAGTCAGAGGATGAATGGACCAGGGTTACCCGAACCAATAAGGCAAAAAGGGCCCTGCTTAAGGACCCCTTAAAACAAATTAAGGCAATAAAGAGTGTCATCACGCCTTATAAGAACGCTAAGTATTCTGTTTGGGAATATTAGAGCTCTTTGAGCAAATGATGGAGACTTTCCATTTGAAAGACAGCAGTAGCTGCATTCAGTATGTGAAATGGACATTCTCCCCAGAATACTCCAGTTTCTTTGCAGGGCTGGAGGACCAAAATCATTCAAGATGGTCCACATATAGGGCAGCCATCCTGAAGCATTTTTCTGTTCAGAGAAATCCCCAAGAGGCTCGCAAGGCAGCCTACAATTTACAATGTGGGGAGAATCGGGCCCCACAAGAATTTGTGCAGGAGTTGAAGCGTGCCTTTGCGCAGACTACCAGAAGGGTGCGCATGAACAGCAAAGAATTTGTTAATACTTTTTTCCATGCTTTACCAAAATACATCATGACCCAGCTAGTGAGAGATTTTCATGAGAAAAGATCACTAGACTGGGTCATTGAACAGGCCACCCGGATCTATGAGATGCAAAAGCCCATAAACAACAAGAATACTCAAAAAAGCCCCAAAACAACCAATCCCCCTGCTAAGGTGGCAGAGGTAAAGGTTGCCCCCATTTTGGATTTGGAGATGGGGGGGCCTAAATACCCGCCTGCACAGCAGAATAATTCCAAGCCCAGAAGGCCCTCGGGCCAGACACAGACAGGGAGCCAAAGAGGTAGTCCCCCAAATGGGATCCATCACTCCCCTGACTATTTAAGTCCCTGCTAAAAGGTGAACAAACCCACCCTGGGTTATGTGTGGACTCCTCCAACCCAAGGGGGGGGAACCAACCAAGCAGCCCCTAACCCAGGGAACTTCCCTCCTCAGTTCCCCCAGGAGGGCAGAAATTCCCCAAATCCTGGGCAGAACTTTTTCCCCAGGTATCCACAAAATTTTCAACCCCAGAATAATCCATCCTTCTTTACCCATTTTCCTGAGCCCAGCCAACCTAATCCGGGAGAGGGGAGGCCAAGGGTGGAGGGGTACCCAAATCTTCCCAACCTGGGGTATTACAAGAGAAGGGATAGCTACCCTTCCCGGGATCAGCCAAAGGGAGAAAACAGAACCCCGTATCAGCCTGAGCGGGTTTCACAGTTAGAGCGCCACGTCCAAAACATGGCACAGGATCTGGGTTGCATGCTGAGGGCCAACAGAACCCTCAGATGGGCATGCCGGCACATAATGCCTCAAACATTGGACCTGGTGCTCCAGAACAATGACAGGGGTAGCACCCTGACAACCCACCGGTTCCCAGGGAGGAGGCACAAGGGGAAGGGGGGTGTAAAGCCTTAGAGGAATCTTCCTTCCCCACTTGCAAACAGCTGCTGGAAACCCAGGAACCAGAAACAAAATCTCCTGCCCCGGAAAGTCTGCCACGCAAGGAGCAGAGAGGGGGTAGGAGAAACAAAGGACCCAAACAGACCCATTTTGTGGAGGAGGTACAGATCTTCCAGTTTGAAGGAGAGAGATCCTCAGAGTATCCTGGGAAAAGGATCTTCTCCTTCAGTGATGGGGGAACTCCTCCCAAAGAAAAATGGGTCTCAAAGGATTAAAATCCAGACTGGGTAGATGTGGGGTCTGAGCTAGCGCCACCCATCATCCCATCCCAGAACCAACAACATGAAAATCCCCTGGTTCAAATCCATCCTGGTGACTGCCTCCAAAAAGGGGGGGGCAACCCAGAACCGGAACCAGGGGAACTCAAAACGTCTCCCATCTCCAGTTATAAGCTATCTTGAGCTACAGAAGTCCTCTTTTTAGGGGCTTTGTGGGTGAGGACAGTGAAGCAAAAAACCTACCGATTCCCACAAAACAGCTTCCTTCCATTTCTGCTCAGAGTGAGTAACTATAGATGCATATGCACTTTGCCATGTTCACCCCCTAACCAAAAAACGGGCGAATAACCATGTATTTATCAAAAATATACATTTTAATTTTTATCAAAAAAATACATTACACAACAAATATTTTCTCTTAAAAAGGCTCGACGTTATAATCAGAACACATTCTGAAACACATGTCTATGTGTATATACATTGTCCACCTGAAACAAAGAATAACACTTCTAACCCTTTCTATGCCTCACTCTAAGGTGTCTGTCTATCTTGGCCACCACTGTTGTTATTGTTGCCTCTCCTAATTTATACGGGCAAGAGACTGTGCCAACACTTCACAAATGTGTTTCTAGGACCAGCTTGAATCACAATCAAAAGACTATAGACATTAATCAATCCACGTTGTATATCCTGCTGGTGCTGTCTTCAGGGCACTTAATCTTTGTTATATATTCTCTGGTTTGCACGTATATCGTCACGTGTTAACAGCCATAGTTGCAATATTCTAAAAAACAAACATTTGGTCTAAAAAACATGGTTTTGTGACTTTAAACAAAGCAAATCATACATCAAATCTATATCAACTTCATCTCTATTTACAATATGAGCAGAGGGATGTATTTCTTCGTGGTCTCATTATTCACCACTAGCACGCAATTTTCCAACATTTTGCATGTCATAGTCTTTTTGCAAAAAAATCTCATCTAAATCTCTCTGGTACACCAATCGTACCTTCCAATGTGTCTATCATCTAATATTAATAAGTCATGCACAATTTCCGTTACCTTTACTGCTTGTGAATAAGTGCTGCATATGAGAGGAATACATCCCTATCTTACATGTAAGTTTCTAAAATCAATCATCAAACTCAAAAATGTGGGGCACTTAATGAGGGCTTACCTACTACGGATTCTTTACATCATAATCTGCCACAATGGCGAGCTGCCCGAAGACCAGCACGCAGCTCCCGTAAGGTAAGAGCCATGCGCCGGCATTAACAATGGCCCACTGTTACCGCAAGAAGTAATTTAATTCTACTTCTCTCTGTTCCATTAGGCTATCGTCAATACGTCGGCACGAGAAGGGTCACAACAGTAATTAAGGCCGCACGGGAAGGCTCCCGCATATGATACGTTGAAAAGAGAGACTGTGGGAAAATTATAACCGGTAAGCCTAAATACAAGAGAGGGCGTGTGAATGTGATGTTTTTGTGCGGCTTCTCTAAAATTCTAAATTCATACGTGCATTTACTCCTGCACAGTATGAAAAAGTTGGAGGCGATACAGACAACATTGCCAGTGTCTTTGTCAGACATAAGGGAAACAAGGGACTCCACAGTCAGCACGTTAAGTGAAGCTAGTGCCATTGTGGCAGATTATGATGTAAAGAATCCGTAGTAGGTAAGCGCTCATTAAGTGCCCCACATTTGTGAGTTTGATGATTGATTTTACAAACTTATATGTAAGATAGGGATGTATTCCTCTCATATGCAGCACTTATTCACAAGCAGTAAAGGTAACGAAAATTGTGCATGACTTAATAATAATAGATAAGACACATTTGAAGGTACGATTGGTGTACCGGAGAGATTTAGATGAGATCTTTTTGCAAAAAGACTATGACATGCAAAATGTTGGAAAATTGCGTGCTAGTGGCGAATAATGAGACCACGAAGAAATACATCCCTCTGCTCAGATTGTAAATAGAGATGAAGTTGATATAGATTTGATGTATGATTTGCTTTGTTTAAAGTCACAAAACCATGTTTCTTAGACCAAATGTTTGTTTTTTAGAATATACGTGCAAACCAGAGAATATACAACAAAGATTAAGTGCCCCGAAGACAGCACCAGCAGGATATACAACGTGGATTGATTAATGTCTATATTCTTTTGATTGTGATTCAAGCTGGTCCTAGAAACACATTTATGAAGTGTTGGCACAGTCTCTTGCCTGTGTAAATTAGGAGGGGCAACAATAACAACAGTGGTGGCCAAGATAGACACACACCTTAGAGTGAGGCATAGAAAGGATTAGAAGTGTTCTTCTTTGTTTTAGGTGGACAATGTATATACACATAGACTCGTGTTTCAGAATGTGTTCCGATTATAACGTCGAGCCTTTAAGAGAAAATATTTGTTATGTGTAATGTGTTTTTTTGATAAAAATTAAAATATGTATATACATGGTTATTCGCCCGTTTTTTGGTTAGGGGGTGAACATGGCAAAGTGCATATGCATCTATAGTTACTCACTCTGAGCAAAAAGGGAAGGAAGCTGTTTTGTGGGAATCCGTAGGTTTTTTCCCCATCTCCAGTTGCCATCTTTTCTTTGCAGATTCCCTAGGCTTCCCACAGAATTCTGCCCAAATCTCTTCTCTCTCAATGTCCAAAACTAAGAAACGTACCCACCAGTTGTCCAAAAATGTACATTATCTGTGCCCCCTTGCGGAGAAGGAGGGAAGATACTATGCCCCGGTTCAAGTACATGGGCAGGGTACAATTTTGGCACTGGTGGACACTGGATCCCAAGCTACCATTCTGTCCAAAAAGGCCTTTGGCATTTCTCCCCCCTTCCTGAATTCAGTTAATTTAATTCCTCTCACCTCTCTTCCTGGATAACTTCAGAACTTTGACAGGAAGGAAATTCCCATCGAGGGGACTGCGGATTTGGACATTAAAATTGGGCGACACAAGGTGAAGCACCCGGTCATAGTTGTGACTCCAGAGGGCACCCCTTGTTTGCTAGGGAACGACCTCCTGAGAAGGCCGTCACCCCTAATAGACTCTGTAAACAAGGTCCTCTGGACCCAGACTAGCCGACCAATAAAATTAAAAGAGAATGTCAACCATGTTAGTTTAAACGGCACCTGCCACATGGTTGAACAAAAATCTGACCAAGTAGAATTTCACTTCCAGAACAACCAAATTCCAGATGTGGCAGTAATAGCAGTAGGACAACAGACTGGTGATGGGGGTCCTCTCCATTTCTGAAAATTAACCTTCCTTCCAGTTTATGGTGGTATTCCACACTGGAAGGAAACACTCTGAAATTCTTTACAAATCCACAATCAGACATTCCCACTCCTATAGTCCAGACAGATGTGAAATCAGCTCAGAGCCTGGCTGATATTCAGCAAATTGGAGAGCAGTTGTTCATCCCTGTTCAGTTAAGTGAAGGGAAGGACTGTTCTCGCCCGAGCGTGTGTGGTAAGAGCTTCATCAGCGAAGCCATGTTCCGCCAACTCCCAAAAGATCCAGCCATTCCCACATTTAGACTGATAGACAAATGGGAAATGGATCTGGAAACACCCAATTCCAAACATCTCCTGCCAAGCAGGTGTATGCTCAAAATCTCCATAGGCAACAAGAGCATAGTCCATAATTGTTGGGTCGTGCGAGACGTCACTGCCGCCTTTTACTTAGGCTGTGACGTTCTCAATCGCTTAGCCATTAGTTTGGACCTAATAAACTTCAAAGCTTGGTGCCGATTAGCGGATGATCCCATGGGCTTTGATGATCCAGAGAAAGCATTTATGTCAGCTCAATTGCTGCCTTATGCAGTTGAAATTCAGATTGGAGAGGAAGTCACATCCCAGAAAGGACCCGACAATTCTCCCTGGAAGTGAAAGTTAAGAGGACAGAAATTGAAAAACCCTGATGCCTATATTCATCTAAATGCTTCTTTCCAACAGCAAGGGTTGGGGGTAAACCCAACACCACTAGTCAACATAGAACATGACGCCATTCCAATAGAGGTGGATAACAGTGACTTAAAGAGTATCACTCTAGCAGCAGGGACCATTATTGGAATGGCTGTTGATGACCGACATTTTTCCATTGATTTAGTCAATTAACTGTTAGGACCAACCCCCAAGGACTGTTTTGACAGTGACAGTGATGACAACACAACACCAGACAGGATCTTTACCTGGCATGGGGGGAACTTTCTGGTGTACACTTCCTTCCCTTATGGTAAGGAAGATGTGACTTGTGACTTCAGGAGGGATGAGGTGATTTTCCAGGTCCATGAGGGCTGCCTTTCCCACCTGAAGCCACCAGTCCAAATCAGCACTTTGACCAGGGACTTCTCCACCCAGCTAGAGGAGGCCGCTGCGATAGCTAAACCAGAAGTCTTTTGTAACGCTCACCTGGTTCCCACGGGGGCGCTGGTCTAGTCTGGATTGCTGTGGCCTCTTCTAGCGTGATGTGCAGGACCCGGAACACCGATTGGACAGGACCTCCAAATCGTGCTTGCCTGGCCCGTAGGAATATCCTTCTGCAGATGAGAAAGGGGATTAACAGTCTGCAGAATAGTGTGCTAGCTCCCCCCTTTCCCTCTTCGTTCCTCTATAACTTCCTCCAAACCCCGGTTTAAGCTCACCTTATGGTTTGGAAGGATGAACTCTCCATCCTGCTTCTGGTGCAGGGGCGCGCATTCATCCAGTTACTTCACTGGTTTTCAGAATGGCGCTGGAAAAATCCACTTGACTTTCCTGAGCGATGCGCCGTAAGTATGAAAGTTCAAAGTTCAAGTGAGGCCCCCTTTATGTTGTCTTTCTAACCTGTGATCTGTCCTTTATTTTAGGTGCAGAATGAAGGCGATGCGTCGAGGGATTAAACTGCCGAGGTGAGTAGTGATGAGGGCGATCCCTCTAATTGTCCTTATCATTCCCCAGAAATGTCTCTTGTCCTTTCCCCATAGGGGCCGGGGTACGGTACCTGCCAACGGGACGGCACCGACCCGAAATGTGGAAGAAAAGCCGGTAAGTATTATGGCTGTTAATCAGGCTTTCTTTCTGTGTTCCTTCTGCTCACCTTTTGTTTCTTCCTCTCTCCCCTAGGTGCAGAGATGTGGCGTCCGATGCTGACAGCCGCGATGGAGCCGGGAGATGTCTCGAGGACAGGTGAGTGAAGCGTGGCGCTGCAGCGAGCAACGCAATGCTTTTAAATGGAAGTCTTTCTTCAGGGATGCTGGCGAGAAGATTACGGATGCAGGTAAGAAGTTTGAAATAGTCCTTGGTTTTCACCTTTCTCTTCTCTTCCTTCCTTGCAGGTCTTCCAGGGTCGAGGCGGGCGTGGCTGGAGTCCAGGAGCAGGAGCAAACACAGTGAGGGTTAAGCTGCAGGAAGCAGAACAACGCGAAGCATGAGCTGCTGTCTGGGCGTGGCTTAAATAGCCTCCAAAGTCGTCCCAGGTATGTATCCTTCCCCAACTAGGTATGTATCCTTCCCTGGCCACGCCCGAGTGAAAAAATAGTCCCTATGAAAAAATAGTCCCTTTCAGGTCTCAGGGAGGCCTGAAGCGTGCAGCATGGTCTGCATCAGGTAAGTGCACAAAACACCTCCCTTTATGAGCCTGGCGCCTATGGCGCCAGGACTGAGTCCAAAGAGCCCCTATAAGGGGCCACTGGGCTTTTACCCGAGGGCATGATGCCTGCTTCCGGGGGTGCTGGGCCTGGCCTGGTGCTCCGGGGGTAGGCATCATGACATCTTTCCAGGCTTCAGGCAGATGGTTGAAGAGAGTCAACCTAGCTGATGCCTGTGAGACTCTGGAGCAGAAGCAAAAGTTGAAACAAGTTTTCTTGGATTTTCAAGATCTCTTTGCCGTGGACTCATAGGACTGTGGTCGCACCGACATCCACACAACAATTCCCACGGACCCTGGCATGACTCCAGTGTTTGTGAAGCAATATCGCTTGCCTCTAGCATCCATGGAGTCCCTCACGGAAATAATTAAGAACCTTGGGATAATCCGTCCAGTCCACAGCACCTTCAATAATCCAGTGCTGGGGATATTGAAGCCAACGGCCAGTGGCGACTCTGCGCCGACCTTAGGGAGCTCAACAAATGAGTCCATACTTCCCAATGGCCACTTCAATACATTGACCAAGGGCTGGCCCAGATCCAGGGGTCACAGGTATTCACTGCAATAGACCTGACAAATGGATACTGGACTGTACCTGTCAGTAAGGAGGACCAATACAAGCTGGCTTTTACCTTTGGGGGCCAGCAGTACACATGGACCCAGACTCCCTTCGGATACATCAACTCCGTCAATGAGTTTAACATTTTTCTACATAAGGCCATGCCCGACCTGGGCGAGAGGGGTAACCTGGCCTATGTAGATGATGTTCTCATCAAAAGCTCAACTGTGGAGGAGCACATAGCAGAGATCTGTTATGTTCTGACACAGTTGAGGGCCGCCGGAGCAAAACTTTCCTTTCAAAAGGCACAGTGGTGTAGAACCCATGTACATTTCTTGGGGAATGAGATTACTTCTCAGGGTCTCTGTCCCCAGGAAAAGAAAGTGGAAGCACTCCAGAAATTGAAAGACCCCACAACTCTGTGGGAACTAAGGAGCCTCCTTGGACTGACTAATTACAGTAGAAAGTTCAATGAGGGCTACGCAGAGATCACCAGACCCCGGATTCATCTTTTGAAGGTCAAGTGGGAATGGGGTCCAGAACAAGCCGAGGCAGTAAGACAACTCAGAAGAAGCCTCTCACAAGCGCCTTGCCTAGTTTGCCCTGTCAGAAACAATGAGTTCTTCTTGGAGACAGGGTTCTCTAATACATGCTTGACTGCAGTATTATACCAAAAGCAGTCAATAAAGTAATCTCCTATGCGAGCAAAACTTTATCCTCTGTGGAGGACAAACTCAACGATTGTGAGAAGGCACTCCTGGCAACGGTGTGGGCATTGAAGAATTACCGCCCGTTTATCCAGTGGGAACACATCATAGTGGAGACTCCACACCAGCCTCTGCAATATCTCCAAAGTGACAGAATCCGGGCCGGAAATGGGAGTAATTCCCGAATTACTTCCTGGATTCTGTCAATGCAAGGCTTTCCTGTGGAGGTCAAAAATGGCCAAAACAAGAAGAGTCCCCTCGCGCAAGGTCTGGCTGACTTGCATGATTGTGCCAGAGAAAACTGTCTAGAGGACGAGAGTCTAAAAATCAAGGACAACATGGAGGCATACCTCAATTCCCCACACAAAGTCTTTGAAGAAGACAAGTGTGAGGGAATGCCCACTGTCTATGTGGATGGATGCTCTTACCATGTTGACAAAATCGGGGAAAAAGAACTTGTGGCCAGCGAAGGGAATGCATGGGTGAATGAGATCCCAGAACCCTCGCTGGGTACAAGATTGGTCCCCAAAGTAGTCAAGTGGCAGAGTTGATGGCTGTGCATCAAGCTATCCTCACTGCTGTCCAACATCAACTCCACGAACTGGTCATAATCACAGATTCGGATTATGTACGGAACGGGTTCGTGGAGCACCTGGTTAACTGGAAAACCACAGGCATGCTATGTGCTAATAACAAACCCTTGAAACATGGGAAATTAATTCAAAATATTGATGATCTGGTCACCTCGAATGGGATGACCATCTACTGGAAAAAGATCAAGGGTCATTCCAAAGTAGAGGGACCAGACAAAACTGGAAATGACTTCGCTGATCAGCTGGCCAAAACCGGGGCCACCCAAGGGGATCTAATGGAGATCGAGTCCCTGTTGGGGGAAATCCAGGTCACTGCTATCACTAGTTCCCAGACAAATGCTCACAATGACCTCTCAACTGCACAATGGAGTAAGGAGACCCCAGATGCTGATTTGATTACGGCTCAGAGGGGGATCAGATAATTGGTAAGTTTTATCAACACATTGAGGACCCTGAGAACTTACCCCTGACGGATACCGATTACATAGGGAAAGAGGACCTCAGAGTGTTGATGAAATGTCCAAAAATATTTCGAATCCAAGACGGTTTGTTGGTAAGGAAATCCCTAGCTGGCCATGATCATTGGGTGGTTCCTACCTCATTCCGAAGCCTGATGTTAAGTCACGCCCATGATGCGGCCACAGCCAGTCATAAGGGGTTTTATACAACACTTGAAATCTTGAGAGGTCGCATACTGGCCACACATGGGGCAGGACCTCGACCAATACCTGAAGGGGTGTCTTGTGTGCACAATTTCAGCCAACATCCCTCACACACCGTGCGCCTCTCCAAAAGAGGGGGATGACACTGCCATGGTCAGATTTGCAAGTAGATTTCAATGGGCCCGTGATTCACTCCTCTAGGGGGAACAAGTACATGTTGACCGTGACATGCTTGTTTATTAAATGGGTGGGATGTCTCCCGGCCCCAAACTGCAAGGCAGAAACAGGAGCTGCCCTGATGATCAACCACATCTTTTCGCGTTTTAGACTACCCCACAGGATTGAGTCAGACAGAGGTAGCCATTTCACCAGCGAAGTAATGACAAAGATGTGGGAGATACTTGGGGTTAAAAGGAAGCTACATATTGCTTACCGGCCAGCCTCTAGTGGTGCAGTAGAGAGATATAATAGAACAATTGTGAGCATATTAAAAAAGTTTGTGGCAGATTCTGGGCCAAGTTGGGATATTCGATTACCTCTTGACCTAATAGCCATCAGATCTACCCCTTCATCTGTGACTACAATTTCACTGTTTAAGCTGATGACTGGACCCAGGATGGTGCTTCCCCAGCATCTGCTCCACAGAACCCAAGAGCAGAGATTGATCAATGCCTCCACAACCCATGAATATGTTAAAAACCTAAGAAAACACCTTCAACATGCTTTTGCCTATGCTCAGTGGAATATAGAAAGATCAGCAGACAGCATGAAGACCCACTATGACTTAAAGACTACCAGAAAAGAATACAATGTAGGAGACTGGGTCTACCTATACAATTTCCAAAGGAACCAGGCAAAACAGCGAAAATATCTGCCTACCTGGAGGGGTCCTGTTGAAATTGTAGACAATCTCACCAGTCGCCTACAAGATCTGCATCCCCAAAGGCAGTTTGGCAGAAGGGGAAGATAAGTGGGTCCATATTAAATCAACTAAAGTGTTGCCATCCTAGGCACACTCTGCAGCAACTGGAGGAGTCTCCTGGAACCCCAGAGGGGGCCACTCCAGATCCATAAAATTCCAACTCTAAAATATTCCACATATAGTCTATAAAATACAATAATAAAAATGTGTCCTGATTTCTCAAAATGTATATGTCCGCCCCACTACATTAATAGTGGTGGGGAAATGTCTACAAATATGTTTTTGCTTTGTCACCCTAGCAGAGAGAGAAGCCAGGAGAGAGAGATAAACCATGGAGACAGAAACCAAGGAGGATTACCCGGGGAATGGGAGGAAAGATCTGAGGGGCCTGGAGTATCGCTCAATACTCACATCAGGACTGGCGAGGAGAACCGAGTGATCAACCCCCGATGGAGGAAAAGATGCTGAACTTTGCCATTGGTGGAATCGGAAGAGATGAGGCTGACATCCCAGTCTTGTGAGTTTCCATTGATGGACGGTCAACGCCAATCGCAAGGAGGGGGGCTTGTGGGATGTCTCAACCCACTAGTCCAAGCCCTGCAACATTACTGTGCATTGCTTGCAGCAGAAACATCATAATGGCCGTCTGAAAGCATGCTGCTCGCTAAGAAATCACCAGAAAGTGCGCAGTAAAAATCTGAAAAATAGGCCGCCATCCACTTTTGCCTATGTCAGTGGTAACACAGGAGACCACTGCCAAAACCCATCACTTGGCTACCCACAGAGCAAAATCATTGCAAGAGAAACACAGAGCTGTTTTAAAAATCCTTTTTTATTGGTTGTCAAAATTGCAAAAATCATGTCTCGCAAACCACCCAAAAAGACCCCAACCTCCTTGTGGGGTGTTGAACATCATTCTACTCCAAGAATCCACATAAATACAATGTCCACAGAAGTACACTTATCAGAGTAAAATCCACATTGAAGATTGCTTGCTGAAAGAAATCTGTCAAAAATGGGTGTAGTACCGTTACTCAACTCCGTCAGAAGCCGGTGATTTAAAACCTACCATGTGTAAAGTTGAACATTGATCTCAAACTATGCCAAAGAAGAGATTTCCATCAAATGCCATATAAGAGTGCCACACATTGATTTCATGTTAAAAAAGGAACTATGTTACAATTGACCAGAAGGTAACCCGATTCAGTTAAAACTTCCAAGAGGCCGCCTTCCCCTGAGAAACTCATAGCCTGTTCATTCCCACCAAAAGCAGGATTTTGCATTGGCATGTTAATCAGAAGTCAGAGATTTCCTCTGCTGCCCTGAGCAAGAAACAATGGGTTCCTTGAACTGAATAGAAAATGCTAATTCGGGTGTGAATGAACACAACTGCTCTGGCAGGAAGGCAAGCCATGTGACCCTCTGACTCAGCCCAGCTCTAGAGGCAGGCTAGACTGAAAATGTGGATTGAAGTGGAAGTAAATGTATGTTTTATCAAAATGCTTATAGCAAAGTGTACTGAACTGACAAAAATATGAAACTTAGAGATTGTTAAAATGGAAATTTAACTCACAGTTCAAGACTAAGCTGGAGTCTATGCGATGTTCTGAAACTGAACCCCGGAAATTATTCATATTGTAGCCATGGTGTTTATGTTAGGAACATGAAAAATGACAGCAATGTGCCCGGATGGGATGTGCATGCATGTATAAAAATTGGTGCAGAACGAACATTGAGAAACCCACCAAAAGCGTGAAAAAGTTGTCATTTATGAACCATAGCTTGTAGGAAAATGAGAGTTTGACAGAAATGTACCTTAGGCAATCTGTCATGTAATTATGTATTATGAACAACTTGTGTATCTTGGAAATATGTTTTTTGGGAAAAATAGAGTTTCTAAGTAAACGCAAAGGGGAGGGATTTCCTTTGGGCCATAAACACAGTGTCACTCTGACACACTGCTCCTTTGTCAAATCAGGAGAGGGGAATCCTCTGACCCATCAGATCCTTAGAGGTTTGGGCATAGATAATCAGCCTCCCCACCCACTTTGGAAATGGATAAATAGGGACTGTTGAGGACCCAGAGATGCACTTTCCACTCATCAACTGATTCCTTGGCGAAGCACCCTGCAGAAAGATCCAGGCTCCAAACAGATCCAGAATCCAAACTCTAGAACTTTGAAGCAGAAAGGCCCAATCCAAAAAGCTGAACTCTTCTCAGCTGGAATTCAGAATCTTAAGCAACCTGATTCTAACCCCTAAACTTCCAAGGGGCCCCACAAAATCCAACAGCCTGGCTGAGCTGTTTTGCCATTCTAGCTAAGAACCCAGTGCTAGAACCAAGATCCAGACCCGCAGAGCACAGCTGTAACCCAGAACCCGTCAGATCCAGTCCAAGAGGCCGCGCAGACAAGAGTGCCTTGCTGAGAGCAGAGTCCAAGTGCCCTGTATCCTGTCCAGCGGCAAGTGAAGTCCAAACCCTTGACCAGATCTTTGACGGGCCCATTCCATTCTAAAGCCATAGGAGTGAGTATTTAGTCTAGAACTGTCCATAGTCACCTCTTAGTTTAAAGTAATCCTATTCAATCCATTTCAACCTGTCCAGAACTGCATTATAGAATCTTGTGTCCATCCTGAATTCTTCTCATTATATAGCCTGTGATAATTGTAGCGATAATCATCTGTGCACTGATATTTTTGAAGAAAGTCAAGTGTCCTGGTGCACAACAATCAGAGTGGAAGGCGCCCTGTTCTGGTGGTTGTCCCGTTGGGTATCTTGTACTTTCATAGCCCCATATAAGTCCATATTGGTTCCGAATCTTTAAAGCGCTGTAACGCTCACCTGATTCCCACGGAGGCACTGACCCAAACTTGACTGCTACAGTTGCTTCTATGACTATGATGAAGCGTAGAGCTCGGAAGAAGCTCTGGGCAGGACCTCCGAATACTGACTGTCTGGCTTGTAAGGTGAGTTTTCTGCAGGTGGAAGAAAAAGGGGTAATTACAAGCTGGTTGGATATGTTCTCCCACCAATCTTCTGCTTTTCCCACTTCTTGGTTCTCGACTGTCTCCACGAACTCTCACCTTTGGTTTAGTAAAGCCGAGCTCTCCATCCTGCTTCTGGTGCAGGGGCGCGTGGAAACCAGTTACGTCACTGGATGATTTCAGTGTTTAGGCTCAGTGTCCTTTTGTGGCTTGTAATAGTCCTTCAGGTGCCGAGGAGCTGTTGGCGACACCACCACTGCTGTGCAAGAGGCTCGTTAGTATAGAAGATCTGAGGCCGCTTCTGAAGGAGCACCCTTTTATAATGTCCTTTTCTGTCATTCAGGTGCCGAGATGCTGTGGGCGATGCCGCCGCTGTTGCACGTGCGGTGGCATGTAAGTATAACTGAATTGTGGCCATTTCCAAATGGGCGCCTCTGATAATGTCTTTTTTCCTTCCTTTTAGGTGCCGAAATGCTGAGGGCGATGCTGCCTCTGCTGCGCGTGAAGAAGCGCGTAAGTATTACTGAATTGTGGCCACTTCAAAATGGGCACCTCTAATAATGTCTTTTGTCTTCCAGGTGCTGGGTTGCTGCCGAAGCGAAGGCCGCGGTGCACTCCGGTGTGATCACGGATGGATAAGGTAAGCGAGCGCAGCTGCGAGCGTGTTGCCCGTTTTCTAACCTTATGTCTTTATTTGCAGGTTGTCGGAGACTGGACTCTTGTGGCTGAATTCTGGTGAGTAGATGTTCCTGTGCCTTTTCTTCATCCACAGGTTGCTGCTCGAGAAGCTGAGGGTGTGTCTGGACCTGGAATGCAGGAGCCGACTCGGTGAGCGTCCTGCTGCTGTTGCAGAATAACGCGAAGCACGTGAATTCTATCGGGCGTGGTTTAAATAGTGGAGAAGTGCTTTGGTGAGTATTCTTCCTCCAGCCCCACCCAGGTAAGAAAAGAGTTCCTGTAACAGAGGATTGGTCCCTCCCAGCCAGTGGCTGGGACTTCACCCAGCTTGGATTGTTCTAGGTGAGTATGCAGCATGGTCTGCCACAGGTAAGTCCACCCAATCACTACTGCACACTTTAAGAATATGAGCCCGGCGCCCATGGCGCCGGCACTGTGGTTCCTTATGAGCCTGGCGCCAAAGGAACCGGGGGTGTGGATGATGAGCCTGCTTCCGGGGACGCTGGGCCAGTCTTGGCTCCTCGGGAGTAGTGCTCATGACGAGCGCAATCTTTCATTTTGAAATCTTGACTCTGTTTCTGAAAAAACGACCTTCACAAAAACCTCTAACTTTTGAACCATACGTCCTAGAGACGAAATTTAAATGCCTTATAGTTTTGTCGTAATCTCGTTTCCCGCATGCGGAAAAGTTGCTGCGATTTCGCATTTGGCTAAATTTCACTTCATGTAAAAATAGCTATTTCTTGCTTTCAACTTCTGAATTTCGTTTTTCCATCTGCTAATCATTATACAATCATTGCTAGTGTTGACCTGAACCAATCCAAAGCAACTCTCACTAGTCCTGAATCCCATTTAGTGAATTAAAATCATTTTTAGCATTTTCCCATTCACTGCAAATCACATTCAAAAGCTTTCTTGACCTGTTTTTAAAGCATTCCTGTTCTCTCTAAGCTTGCTGGGGGGGAACTGCGATTGAACTGCATTGTTGATTGATATTCCTGAAACCTGTGTGCCCTCATTCCACCTCTTCATATTACATACTGGGGGGAGTGAGTAATAACAGGGGGAAAGAGTGATCATATTGTCTTTTGATTGAAATCGTATCAAGTTTTATTTCTGTGTTGCATTCTTTGCTATTATTGCATTTCCTTGAACCACACAAAGTATTCTATGATATATTATTTTTAATATTCCTACTCCTAACTGATTAAAGAGATTGTTGATATGGTGATATTACCCATTACTGATCATTGTTCATATTCATAAGTGTGATATTCAGATATTATTCATATTTATAAAAGTGTAATCTATATATATTGTTCAATTCTTCAAATAAATCTTTTAATTTGCAAAACAAACCTACTTCTTGGCTCAGTGAGGTCGGGGGGATTCAAAGAGAGGGGCGTTCTATAAGGGTACATCATCCAGAATTAAACGAACTTTGACATAAAAATATATAAATAAGGGTTTCCATTGGGCATCCCATACTAGGCATTGACTTAGTTGGAGTGCTGGATTGAAATCACTTACACCTCTCCCTTATTGTTCAAAGCACTTGTACTATCTGTTATTATTTGATAGTTATTTTTCACATTCTGAACTGTTTCAAGGATTTCAAAGAACGTAATTGTATTTTCCCATGTTCCCTCCCTCCTTGAAGCAATTTAAAACACTTTATAGGCGCTATACAAAAACAATCAATTTAATTCAATACATGTCATAGTGAACTGCACTCATACAAGCAGGAAGCATAGTGCACATGTGGGTTCAGAACTGAAAATATAGATTCCTGAGGACAGTATTTGTCAATGCAAACTTATATGAGCCAATGGAAAAAGTTGCCTTTGGCATGTAAATGGCTTAACACATAGTCCTATGTTTGCCGGTCCTTGTTTATAGGGCAAGTGGCCTCTACATAACTAATACATGCACTACCTTCTGTGTACACAGGGGAGTTGGTGCATAGATCTTTTTTTTTAATTTTTGAATGCGAGTAATGCCAATTTCTCCAGCCCCATACTTGTCTTGATGTCCGAGAAAATCAAATGCTTTAACCCGATTTGCATAATGTGAAAAATTCCATTAAAATATTAGTAATTATCATAGAGAAACCCGTGCTAAGTAGAATTTTAGTATGTTTAGCGTTTATTAGAATATAGCACATTTATATGGAGTTTGTTGTGATTGAAAGTAGATGCCTTTGTTGACTTATTATAGTGAGATTCATATAGACATGTAAAATGTAGTTTTGGTTTAAATAATTGTTTTATATACATACCATATTGTAGTGGGCTCCAGGGTAAATCTAGAAACCGACTGGATTTAAGTTGCTTTCATTTATTTAAATACATTTCGATTTCCGAATACCTCATGGTCTGCTCTTTTCTCGCAATTGCGGGGTGGGAAGTATAAATGGAAGCATTAGATTAGCAGATAACATCTGCGTGAGCCAATATTAAAATATATAAAAAATATTCAAGATGGATTTAGCAGTTGATAGACCAAATGTGGATGCTGCTGGGCTGCTCATGGGACCTGCGAGTGGGGGTCGCGGAGGAGCCTATGCCTGTCCTCGACCCACCCTGGAAGCTGTCTCTTTTGGCCCTTAATTTGGGCCCCTTGAGATGCGTCCAAGAGCATCTGAAGAAACTGCTTAACATGACTCAGGTTGGAGCCTCTCTCTCTCGAGCCCAGCAGTCCCAGTGAAGGGTATTGAGGATTATGCCAGCTGGGTGGGAGTTGTGTATGCACCCTGCATGTAGGGTTTGTGGTATGAAACGGACGTGGTGAAGACAGAGGGTGGCTGGTGCTCTGGTGCAGCCTGTGCCCCCAAAAAGTGCAGCAGAGTGAGGAGGGAGGCTAATATGACTGGGTCCAGCACACTGAGGCCTCTAATACATTGACAGAGCAGGCTTTAAACCCTGCTTGTAATCCCATTGTAAAGGATATACATCACTGGTGCGAGTTTCCAGCAATGTAAGATGTCTAACACGAGTCCCTGTAGTGCCCTATTCTCTGAGGCTGCAGGAGGCCCCTTTACTGGTTGTCCATTCCACTACCAGAAGATCTCATGCCCCTGGACGAGCATGGAGAGGTCGGATGAGAACTGAGTGGTCTTGGGCACTGGTGATGTTTGACGCTTGTTGTGCGACAGCAGTAAGCTCGGTTGACACATTACATATCATCGTGATACTTAAGAAGGGGCATTGACGCAAGGCAGGGGCACGAACTGTTAATCGGCATTACCATGCGTGCGGGTTTCTTGGCATGGGCACTACAGGCCTTTGGAACTGCGCACACCTGCATCACAGCTATGAGGGGACAGTGAGGCTAATGCACAACATGGTCCAGAGTGCAGCACACGCCTTCACATTGCAGTTGACTAGACATGTATTTGGAAGAGGTATATGTTATACCTTATTATTCATACAGATGAACAAGTTAATGTCTTACCTGGTAACGTTCTTTCGATGGGATGTTCCGACGACGTATTCCACATCTATGACCAGAAATAACCACAGCTGTGCTGCTTCGGAAAATTGTTGGCGTCTGCGTCCTGCGTCGATGACATTGATACGCTGTCCTCGAAGGCCTCCTTTGAGCCGACGTCACCGGATGTTATAAGTATGACGCACAACGCCCCTAGCCTCAGTTGTAGTTTTTTCCCCAGAACATGTGGCACCAATCTTCTGCCAGTATAACTACAGAAAGTCTAGTGAAAATGGAAGCTGCAATCGCATAAGAAATCCTGTAGAGGGGCAGGCTGGGAGGGAACGATGTGGAATAAGTCGTTGGAACATCCCATCGAAAGATCGTTACCAGGTAAGAAAGTAACTTGTTCTTCGAGGGGATTGGTTCCTCCGACGTATTCCACATCTATGACAGACTCCCAAAGCAGTATCAACGTAAGGAGGTGGGAAAGAATTTAGAATTTCAGAATGCCCAATTAAATTGCTGAATAGAGGACAGCCTTGCCAAAGGCCAGATCTTGCCCATGGATAGAATCCAAGGAGTAGTAAGTATGGACAGAGGCCCATGTGGTTGCTTCACAAATGTTACAAATGGGAACACCCCTGTCCAGGGCAGTAGAGGCAGCCACACCCCTAGTAGAATGGGCCCGTAAGCCTACCAGAGGGGTCCTTACCCGCCAAGAGGTACAATTCAGAAATTGTCAAGATAATCCATCTAGACAAAGTCTGTTTAGTAACAGCTTGTCCCAAACGCCTTCCAGCGTAGCCTTTAAAGAGCTGATCATCCACTCTGACCCGGGACATGCGTGAGATGTAGAAACTTAACGCTCTCCTAGGATCCAATCTATGGAGCCTCTCCTCTTCCTTACCAGGATGCGGAGGATGATAGAACACCGGAAGAATAACCTTATGGCTTAAATGAAATTCCGACACAACTTTAGGAAGAAAAGAAGACGAACCCTAAGGACAACCCTGTCCTTATGGAACACTGTGAAGGGTGGCTTAACAGAAAGTGCCTGCAACTCACTCACTCTGCGAGCGGAAGTGACCGAAACAAAAAATACAGTTTTCAAGGTCAACAGTCTCAAAGGACAAGAATGTAAAGGCTCAAACGGAGCTTCCATTAGGAATTTTAGAACTAGGTTCAAATCCCAACAGGGCACCTGGAAAGGTGACGGTGGGAACACATTAGTGAGCCCTTTCAGAAACTGAGAAGTCAAAGTAATTTTAAAATAAGAACACTCCTCAGACGAGCGCTTAAATATGGACAGCGCCACCAGGTAACCTTTAATGGTACCCACTTGCAGGCCCTTGTGGGCTAATGAAAGGAAAAAAGACAACCACAGGAATGGCAGATGAAAAAGGATCCACATTCTTAACTCTGCACCAGTCGCAGAACTTTCTCCAATGGCAACGGTACAGGGACTTTGTTGCAGGCCTTCTGGTCAAAAGCAACATCTCCATCACGTCTTCAGGGAGGTCCCAATCCTTATACCTCAACCGTTCAGAAGCCAAGCATGATGGTTGAGGGACTTGATCTCTGGATGGAGATCTGACCCCCCTCCCATGAGAGCAGATCATCTCGGTAGGAAAGACGGCGTGGGTACCACGTTCTCCGGTCCCATGCCAGAGCATTGAGGATCATCTGGGAACCGAACCTCCGTAACGTCCGCAGCACTTGCGGAATAACGGGCACTGGAGGAAACGCGTACAGCAGTGGGAAGGACCACTCCACTATGAAAGCGTCCCCTAAGGCTCCTCTTGAAGGATATTCCCGCGAGCAGAATCTTCTGCACTTCCGGTTGGCACTGGTGACAAAGAGATCTCCAGAAGAATCTCCTGAGCCAGCTCCCACTTGTGAGAGACCATGCTCTGCCTGCTCAGAGCGTCCGCTTCCACGTTTTCGTCTCCGGCCAGATGAACTGCCGAGATCAAAATTTCCTGCTGGATGGCCCAGACCCAGAGCTCCATCGCCTCTCTGCACAAAGGGAGAGACCCTGCCCCCCCCTCCCCTTTTTGTTGAGGTGGTGCATGGCCACTGTGTTGTCCGTCAGAATCAGGACATTCTTCCCCCGCATGGACGGCAGAAAAGCCTTCAGGGCTAGCCTGATGGCCCTCAGCTCCAAAAGATTGATATGGAGTCTGGACTCCAGCGGAGACCAACGACTGCTGACTGTCAACTCGTTGGCATGAGCTCCCCATCCTGTGAGGGACGCGTCCGACACGATCGTTACCTCCGGCCAGGGTAGCCAAAATGGAGCCCCCTTCATCAGATTGCCTTCGACTGCCCACTACAGAAGATCCTGGGCAACCGAGGGTGGCACCTGAACGGGGTCCGACATCCTGCCAGAGGGTTGCGACCACTAGAGCTTGAGAGCCCATTGCAGAGATCTCATCCGCAACCTGGCATCTGGCACCAGAAGAATGCAGGATGCCATGAGGCCGAGCAACCTCAAGAACCCGAATGCCGGGTGACACTGGGCATGTTGAAACTTGTGCACCATCTGCAGAATGTGATGAGCCCTCCCCTGGGGTGGGGGAAACAGCCCCAGGGACGTGTCGAGCACTGCTCCGATGTACTGGAGCCGCTGGGTAGGTGTCAAGTGGGACTTCTTTAAGTTGAGGGAGAAGCCCAGCCTGTGAAGGGAGTGGCAGGTGACTGACAGATGATCCAGGACTTGCTCAGGAGGGCGCGCCCTGAGCAACCAATTGTCCAGGTAGGGGTACATGAATCCCCCCTTAACTGAGATACGCTGCCACCACCACCATGAGCTTGGTGAAGACCCTCAGGGCGGAGGTCAATCCGAACGTCAGGACCCGAAACAGAAAGTGCGAGTCGCCAACCGCAAACCTCAGGTACTTCTTGTGCTTGGGATGAATCAGCACAGGAAAGTAAGCGTCCTTGAGGTCTAGAGACACCAACCAGTCCTGAAGTTGAAGGGCCTGGAGGACTTCAGAGAGTAACCATCTTCAACTTGTCCTTCCTGAGGAGCTTGTTCAAACAATGTTGTCCATGATGGGTCTCAATCCCCAGTCTTTCTTCAGGATCAATAAATATGGGGAATACCATCCCTTGTTCCTCTCCGCTACAGGCACCAGTTCTATGGCGCTTTTCTCCAGCAGGGATTTGATTTCCTGCGCAAGGAGCGGATCCGGACTCTTCAAAGAGAGATTCCCTGGTGGATTGTCATGAGGCCTCTGCCAGAAAGGAAGACAGTAGACGTGGGCTATGATCTCCAGAACCCACACATCTGAAGTAATGGCACACCATTCTACAAGATGCTGCGCCAGCCTTCCCCCAACCGGCGAACCATGGGACATGGCCTCATGACTGAGCTGAAGCGGCTGCGGCAGTGCCTGAGGGCAAAGAGGCAACTGCTCGAGCGGCCTTGGCACCTCGAGCACCCTTTTTTCCCACCTCTGGTACTCCTACGTTGGCCACTTTGACTTGCAGCTCCCCTCGATCTACCAAAGGTAGAGTAGTATCGAAAAGAACCTCCCCTCCATTGCTGTCCCCTAGGACGAAAAGGCGGAGGTTGGTGGACTGCAGCGCTCAATGACTTCGCTGCAGCCTTCGAGGTCTGCAACCTCTCAAGGCTCTCGTCAGCCTTGCTACAAAAAAGATGTTCACCATCATAGGGCATGTTGAGAAGTCGGGGTTGTACATCAGGAGCAAACCCCGAATTCCGCAATCACGCAAATCTGCACATCACGGTGCTTGCCGCCATGGACCGGCTGACACAGTCTGCCACATCCAGACCCGATTGAACGGATTCACACATGGCATCCTTGACATCCTGTACAAGGGCAAGAAAGCCATCCCGTTCCTCCTCTTCGGGAATATGTTCAGCCGCTAACGAAACACAATTCCACAGAGTGAGAGTGAAACGTGCTAAGACGCACACGGAGTTGGCTGCTTTCAAAGCCATACCCCCTGAAGAAAAGACTTTCTTCGCCCAACCGTCAAAACGTTTGTCGTCCCTATCAGGAGGGATGGTAGGGTATGACGCCTGTTTTGCTGGGGCCGTAGCCACCTGCTCCACCAATCTCTCTGGAGTAGGGTGCATGGACAATTAGCCGGGGCCGCCATTGGCTGGGCGGTACTTTTTCAGCAACGACTTATCCACTGCCCGGAGACTCTCCGCAGCAGTCCAAGCCGCCGCCACCCTTCTTTGCAAGGCCATATGGAATGGCAGTACAGGGTCAGTTGGTGGACCTTGGTCCAAGATATCTGTCAGGTCATCCTGCAGAAAATCTACTGGTGGCGCAGACCACCCCCAAGTACTCCGTCACCCTCGACATGAGGTGCCTGTACGAAGAGTCAGCATGCGTACCAGGCTCAGGCCTACCAAACTAAACCTCCGGGGAGGTATCAAGACCACTGGCGTCGTGCAAAGACTGACGCAGGTTTTTCAACTGGCTATGACCAGATAACAGGTAGTCAGGGACCTCATCAGGTACCAAACCTTCCTCAGACCCATCCTCCACCTAAGAAATATAATCCAGAGGCTGGAACAAATCCCTGGAAGAGGGCACAGAAAAAGGCTCAAATACAGGCCTTACTGACTTCTTCAGGGCCTTCCGTGGAGTTTCCACCGACACACGGGGTACCTCCGGTAAAGCCTCCACAAAAGGCGTTGACAGAATCGGCGTCGACGTCGAGCGCGGTGCCGATGGCTTCGACACAGGCCTCGAGGGCGGTGCCCCGAGCATGTCCTTAGATGGCCTCAGCGTCGATGACTTCCTCGAGGCAGAGCCTCGAGAGAGTCCCTCGATGGACATGGTGCCGACAGCGTCGATGTCTTCTTCGAAGACCTCACAGGCTCCGACGGTCTCGAGGGCGTCGAGGACCGGTACCTGGAGCAGGCATGGCTAGAACAATCCACCTTGTCCGATCGGGACCTCGAAGGCTCCCGATGAACGTGCCGACCACCCGAGCCCGAAAGCGTGCGAGCGGCGGCCATAGCACATTCCCTCCTGGCTTCTTTCAAAGGCGTCATCATCTCGGTACAAAATACATCTCATTCCGCAGGAGAAGAATGCTTGTTGGGGCAAGCAACCCGCCGACGGGCAGAGTACTCAGATGAGGATGGGGAAGGCGACCGATGACGGTGCTTCCGCAAGTGCCTCGAAGAGGCAGAGGAATGGCAGGACCCACTCCGGGACCGAGCCCCCCTTGACTTATGCCAACGACGTGGAGAGTCGCCTCTCGAATCGTCGGTCGAAAGGCCTGCGAATTTTGACTTTCGGGTCTTGGACACCCTTCCGACAGAAAGCTTCTTCCACTCCCGCAAGGCCTTCAATGTCAACGACTGGCAATCGTCACAATCATCCGTGGCTTGGTCCTCACCGAGGCACCAGAGGCAGGCGTTGTGTGGGTCTGTCAGCAACATCTTGGAACCGCAGACCCGACACTTCTTGAAACCTGGCAGCGGGGTAGAAGAAGACGAAGACATGATAGCTTCACAAACAAACAAGTTCGAAGAACCGATAGAAGTTCTCAGAAGAACCGAGGCGCGCTGAGATCTCCGAAGCGAACAAGTTTGTGGAAAAAAACGGAACTGAGGCTACAGGCGTCGTGCATCCTACTTATAACATCCGGTGACGTCGGCTCAACGGAGGCCCTCGAGGACAGCGTATCTATGTCATCGACGCAGGACGCAAACATTTTTCCGAAGCAGCACAACTGTGGTGATTACCTGTCATAGATGTGGAATACTTCGGAGGAACCAATCCTCTCAAAATTATAATATCAATATCTCTGAGACCGCTGTGTTTAAATCATATTCTTTCATCTCCATCTACTTACTGCCTCATACATTCTAGATTCCAGATTTCCCAGATTCCTTCCACATTCTATCAGTGTTCTACATTCAATGTCTATGAATCAAATCATATTGAAACTGTCCTTTCAACAACAATTGTTGTTTGGAACCCCATTGAAATATCTATGCTCTTGGTGGTTTTAAAGGATATAATGCTGAAATCCCTTCATATACCCTTTCACTCATTACATTTACTGTTGCACCAGTGTCCACTAGAAATAGTATATCTTGTCCACCTAGGTTCACAGTAACTTTTATGGCTACTTTATCATCTCCATTGTCGTATATTAGCCTTACATATTCTTTACTATATTTATCATGAACCCGATATTGATATTCATCTTTGCTCACATACTCATCTATTGGTGGGTTTTCATATGGATCTCCTATTTGTTTTTCTTCCCGATTCTGACGCTGACATGGTTTCACAGCCAAATTGTGTTCCAGACCCCTCTGCTCAGACATGTCCATTTGTAGATTATCCATTGCTCTAACAAATCCTGGTTGTTGAACTTGTTGAGTCACTCCTGCCAATCCACTTTATCTCGTCAAGTCTGGAAATGGTCTTGCATTGAAACTTCTCTGACCCTCATACCTACGCTTTGAATTCACTTGTGTACTAGGTCTATATGTAGGTGTCATCACTCTCTCTCGGCACATTGTCTGAAAATGATTTTCCTGTCCACATCATTGACCCATAGCAGAACACTGACCTGTGTGTGGGAATTCAGATCCGCATCTGTAGCATTGTCTTTCCACTGGACTCCAACGAAAATTGTTATTCCAGCCATCTTGACTAAGTGTTGTTCCAAATGACCCATTGGAATATTTCTTTTGCCATGGTACATTTTTGTTCCATAGCAGCAACGGTGTCCACTTTCTTTGGATTTTCTATGTTCACCGCCTGCGTATCAACTCTCTCAAACTCTGGCCAATTCTAGTACTTGTTTTAATGGAAGCGGTTTATTTAATAGATGTTTCCTGAATTGAGATAACACATATCCTTCAATTATTCTTAATCTTATTGCTTCGTTATTGTAATTTGCAAAGTCACAATATACTGCCTTTCGTTGTAATCGTAATGCAAATTGCGCAATGGACTCATTCAGACCTTGTGTGCATTGGTTGAATATATATCTCCCATAATCCTTGTTTGGCGAATCACCAATCTACCACTGATGGCTGTTACTAGTAGTTGATAGGTAATCTTTTCCTCTGGAGGTATTGTTTTGACCACACTGTTCAGTTCTTTACCAACTAAATTTATAAATATATCCAATTTATTTATGCATTTTGATTTCCAACTGCTCGTAGGAATTGCTCAAATTCATCAAGCCACCCTTGCCATCTTTGACCTTGATCCTCTTGAGGTTCTGGACTAAAGCGGTTTGGACGCCTTAAATAACTGACTGGATTCATAGGTACTGATATCCCCGACACACCTTGATTTCCACTTGTGCTTGAGTCTCCATTTGCATTGTCAGACGACATTTTATTTAATGTTCCACTGATATTTTAATGTATATATCTATTATTTTGTAGAATTCAGCATCTAGTTTATTTCTTTGTTGTGTTCTCCTCCTAAATAATTTCAAATTCGGGTTGGTGCTTCATCTTGCATTTTATTTTGTTTTACTTTAATTTCTCTTATTTGTTAATACTGCACAAATGCTTCTCATTCACTTTATCTGAACTTTCAATGCTTCACTTTGCTCTGTTTACTTTGCTTGTTTTGTCACTTTACATGGACTTTCAATGCTTCACTTTGCTCGTCTTGTTAGCACTATTCACTTTCTTTCCGTTATGTTTGTGTACTGTTTCCAGATTTCCTTTATTTGCTTGCCTCCGTTCCACTCGCAATGAACCTCGTTTTATATGTTTCGGTTTCCTTAGTAACTCCTTGAAAATGCCCAAGATGGCAGCACGTTATTTCATGTTTTAGGTCCTTTTCTCTAGTGCTACACCAACGTTAGTCTGTGCGTCAGCTGTTTGCGCTCCATATGTCTCGCTCAGCCCCTCTCGCGCTTTCAGTAAATTACAGTTGTTTACTTTAAAAACAAAATGCTGTTTCCAATTACTTCTTTCAACTATCATTTACTTTATGCCTTTCTTATCGCCCAACGTCCTTCACGCTTCGAATCCCTATGTTATTTCGGCTGCGTCATGCGCGTCTTACAGTTTTCTTTTGCTGTATACTTCCACTTTATAACCCAACACTGTACACCTTGATCAGTTTTCCTTTTTCGTCTTGTCTTTCATCTGATCATTTCTTTCAAACGTAGCTCCATTTACCCTCGTCACCAAATTGTTATACCTTGTTATTCATACAGATATTATAATATCAATATCTCCAAGACCGCTGTGTTTAACACATATTCTTTAATCTCCAACTTCTTACTGCCTCATACATTCTACATTCCATATTTCCCAGATTCCTTCCACATTCTATCATAGTGTTCAACATTCAATGTCTGTACAAATGTTATATTCTCATATAATAACACACAACAGTATATATACCAGAAAATGTATGGTTTTGACAGGCATGCCAACGAGAGGTGCAACATCGAGCTGCTGAGAGGGACCAAACAAACCAAGATTCCAGACAGGGTCTCTATGGACCACAATGTGCCGCTAGAGCCCTGAATAATGATGCAACGCAAATGTTCTTCGAATATGTTTTCCACCTCTAGTTTCTTTTGCAAAAGATTTGTTGTTGCGTTGGGACAACCTGAAAAAAGAAATGGCAACCCTCAAGAAAGGAATGTGTCTCCAGAGGAAATCAAGATATTTAGAGATCCATCACCGGGAGGCAACATCAATGCTAATGAAGCCCACCTTACTGACCTGTACAGCACTATTTCACAGCTCCAATAGAGTCATTGAGACAACACACATCCTAATTGATGTCCAAGTGGGTAACTTGCGGCTTAAGTTCCTTAATGAAATGAGCGATGTGCCAGGTCTCACACCTACGATGTTTAAAGAACCTTTTCCACCAGATCATCAGGAACCCATTGAAACAGACAGGGGGCACAGGGCTAGACATATCACATCCACCAGAACCCATCCAGACGCAGTGTATGGATGGGTTCTGGTGGCGGCTAGTGACAAAGGCCACCTGGATTTCATGACCAGCAGGAGTTAGCTGCTCTAGGATCTCTCACAGCAGTCACTTCAGTAAAGTCAAGCCCTCAGGTTAATATATGAGGAGAAAGGAGAAACAATGGCACAATCGGTCCTTTCTTTTCTTCAGATACAGCAAGGTAGAGCAACACATCTCCATACCATATCGAAGGAAGGGTTTGGGTTTTTGGGAATTTCTCCTGCACAGAAGATGAAGCAGAGGAACACCCTAAATAGCAACTACACTAAAGGCTTCTTTGAGGGGAGGCGGGAGCTCTCGATAGGGGGCACAGTGGTAAACTACTGTATGAGAAAAAAACATACACAAAGACCGATCCAAGACCTGCTTCTGGAGTTCATGGTTAACTTCCGAAGAGGTTGGTCGTAGGAGATGAAATAGCAAGTCCTAGTTGATCTGTTATCCAGTGTCGATGGCTCCTTTTTTCAGTTTTGGAGGGTTCTTCCCACCATGCGTGGGTTTAGGGTGGACTGGGAACCAAAAGGGGCTCTGGAAATAATGTTAAAAGTGGCCCCATATTACACATTTTCAGCAAGCCCATCACTTTTCCTATGGGAACATTTGGAAATAAAATGTGTTACCACACAAAGGAGTCCAAGGGTGCGGAGGCCTAGTAGGAAATTTCCAGAGCTCTCTATAAGCCAGTCCACACCTGTGTGGGTTACTGGGTAACCAAGGCTGCCACTCCCCATAGGATAGCTGGTTGTCTCCTCAGCTACATCAAATTTTCACATTGGAATCATACCTACTTAACTCCCGGGGTGCTGTAACTATCTGTTTCTCAACAGATTGTTGCCAAAGAGCTTCCCGACGGCGGTTTCTTCTCAAACATTTTTTCATGCAGCTTTGGGCACATTTTCATATTTTCAGAGGTCAATATTTCAGAAGCCTGGCCGGGCAGCCATATGGTGTAAAACTTTCTCCTGTGTATGTTTAGAGGTTGGGGGCTACTATAATGGGGTTGGTTGGGATGAACCTTGGATGGGACACAAAAACACCTACAACAGAGCCTATTCACACACGGTTCATGGTTAAAGGAAGCACTACAACAACTGACACCAATAATTAAGGTTACGCCATTT
Source organism: Ambystoma mexicanum (assembly GCF_040938575.1). Lineage (NCBI taxonomy): Eukaryota > Metazoa > Chordata > Amphibia > Caudata > Ambystomatidae > Ambystoma > Ambystoma mexicanum. The sequence goes on along the minus strand of NC_090932.1, from coordinate 1,162,370,899 downwards.
ACAGTGAGAGGACAGCTCCCCAAATCACTTTTAATTTCCTTCCATTTTCAGTTGCTCAAACACCTTGTTTTCAAGCAACTACGTAAAGCGTTTTATATAAACAAACAAAAAAATGATTGCTAACTGTTATGCTATAGACACTTCACTTTTAAGGTTATCGGTCCTCAGCCAGGTTATCGGTCCTCAGCCTACAAAAGAACTGGAGTGGCTACTCTTACCAATAGACTATATACCTTCGCAGTGGAAGACTCCCTCCTTGATATTAAGAGTTGTGATGCCTTCATTTTAGGGGCAACTGGCAGTCACTCACTGACTTGGAGGGAGGGTAGCTCAGGGGCAACATGCTCGACTTGGAAGCAAGACGACACCGAGCAACACATGTTTGATCCCCGCGTCAACGCTAGAATCGTATGGGTATTAAGCGCATTATAAATAACCTTATCATACCATACAGTCCATGCCCCAAACATGGGTCGAATTTCTCCTGGATCTTATCCAACTACTTTCAACATTCACTAGGGGTGCTGGATTAATCTAGAGAGGGGTGTGCATTCCAAGGTAGCAACCCCAGAACTACTGACAGAATTTGCAGATGAGGGGTTGACTGATATATGGAGGCAGACACCCAGATACAAAAGAACGCACGTTATTTTTCGCATGTTCATGAAGTCTACGCTTGAAAACAGTACGTGTGTCAGTGACACTCTCCTCGTGGTGATGGCAGAGGTTACCCCAAGAGTATTACCAGCTCTGATCAGGCCCGGTCACAGTCAGCCTTTGGCTGAAAACCTAGAGAGATGAAGTGGTGGATGTTGCCACATAATGTCTTCAGGGGTACAACACATCTCCTCTATTCCCCCCAGTCTATTGAAAAGCTTTTTTGCGCGCACTAACTCTGCAAACACCTCTAAAAATAATATATGGGAATCATTCAAAGCAGCTCTGAGAGAGAGATTGGTGGCAGCAACTTCCATTTTAACTAGTGTATGAAAGGGGTAAGTCCACTCTGGAGTTAAGGGAACTAGAGCTGAGGCACATACCCACTGGTACCACCAGGATTTACCATAGAACAGATACTGTTGGCGGCCAGCTTCTCATCGACAAGGCTGAAATAAATCTTTTACAACAAACACCTTCTATGAAAAGAGCAACAGAGCTTATAGAATACTTGAACATTAATCTATGGCACACATTCAAAGGTCTCACATTAAAGTGTTGAAAAATAGTAGCATCACATGCTATGATGAGATGGCCAAAACCTAGACTTTTGTGGACTTTTATCTATCTTTATATTATGTTGACTCCACCAACCCAGAGCAGTAGACTGCATATATTTGGCTGGAAGAGCTGCTGGGTATGGCTGCAGTGCACCCTGCCTGCTTGGATGAGCAGAACACATGAGTTAGGTTATTTATTTATTTGATTTAATCAATTTGATGATTTTACAAACAATGTAGAAGAAGAAACTGCGAAAGAAGAACTTATATGAAGAACAGTCCAAGAAAAGAAAAGGAAGAGCATAGCTGCAGAAAGAAAGCAGTCTAAATTTGCGTCGCAGTGAGGGCTTAATTGATTAAGAAACCAGATTTTTTATTCACAAAGACAAAATGTGTTTGAGAGTCTGTGTGGTGGCGATTGTCCAAGTAGTCCTTTCTCCGCTCATTAAGCGACCCCACCACAATTCCTCTTCCTTAGTGTACGATGCCGAAAGGTGCCGTAGCAAAAACCTCTCACCTATTGCCTTTGTCCCCGGGCAATTTAGTAACAGGTGACTTATGGTTTCAACCTCTTCTTCGTTTTTGCAGAAACGACATGTGTCTGAGTTGCTTAGCCCTCTGAGTGTTAAAATCTCCTTGGTTTCCAGAAGATTTAAGCGCGCTCTCAAAAACAAATTTCTGGCCGATTTGCTAGGAAACTTACTCAGGTAATTTGGGACCATGTTTAGTTTTCTTTGGTAGGGGGGAAGATGTCGAACTGATTTTGCCTTTGCTGCATTATCCAGGGTTTTGATCCAGTCGATCTCACCCATTTTCTATTTTATTTTTTTCGGGTTTCAGATGAGCTCGGCCTCCGAAGAGGGAATTTCCGACAGTTTCAGTTTACACGCTTCTTCCCAGGATTTTAGCACGCTGCAACGTGCGCCCAAAGTTTCTGATCGAATTATGGCTAATAGATGCGGACAGTCCGAAAGCAGCGTTTTCCTGTACAACATCATGCTTTTTATCTCCGTGGTCCCTCCCAAAGAGAGGAGACCTAGCCCTCTTCTAATTAATTGCATGGATGTTGATTTTGGCAGGCCTAATACCGTGCGCCAAAAGTAACCCTCCAACTTCTGCCACAGGTGCGCTGGCGTATGTGGGAGAGCTTCCGCTGCATAAGTGAGAGACGGGACCACCTTTGCACGGTAGAATTGAATCATCGACAGCAGGGAAAAACGTCTGACTTTCTTGTCCAATGCGCAAGCTTGTGCCGCCAGTTTTTTTGCTTTGTCCATTAGGGTGCACTGTAAGGTTGCATTAATGCTAGAGCAGTCAATGGTGACTCCCAAGTATTTGAAGTTGTAAACCTTTTCTAATGTGACCCCCTCCAGGTAGCAGGACAGTTTTTCTTTTGGCCGTTTCGCTTTTTCCAACACCAGTATCTTGGTTTTGGATACATTAATGGTAAGGTCATTAGCTCGAGTATAGAGAGCCAAGTTGTCTAACTGGCGCTGGAGGCCGATCGGGGTAATATCCATTAGGATCAGGTCATCTGCATATAATAGCCCTGTTTTCTGCTCCCCCATAGACTGGGGGAAAGAGCAAATAGATGATTCAGAATCCTTGAAGTCACCAATGTATGCAATAAAGATGGCCGGGGCTAATTGGCAGCCCTGTTTCACTCCTCTTCCCACTGGGATTTCTGCCGATAGTAAGCCAACTTGATTTAGCCACACACGCAGCTTGGTATTTTGGTGGAGCGCTCGGATAGGTTGGATAATTTCTGTGCGACAGTTCCAGCGTCTCAATTTTTCCCACAGAATCACTATTGACCTGGTCAAAGGCTTGAGCCAGGTCAACAAAAGCCAAAAAGACACGTGGCCCTCCTCCAAGGACTTTACTCTTTAATGCGCTCAGGTACATGATGTTTGTCGCCGTACCATTATTTTTTGTAAACCCCGTTTGGAACGGGTCAGCACACGCAGCCTGTATTGCCCATCGCTGAAAGTGTTGTAATTGTAACGCTCCAAAAACTTTACCGATGGTATCCAACAATGCTATGGGGCGGTAGTTCTTTGGCTCTTTGCGCTCATGAGCATGGACCATTCTTTTGGGTTTTGTTTAAGGTCGAGGTTGGTAATTCCGTCCGGACCGGGAGCTCTCGATGGTTTGAGTCTTTGAAGAACTTTAGTTATCTCCGCTTCGTTACTCAGGTCTACCCAAGGCTCCAATTGAGTGTTGGTCTCCGAGAGGTTTAGCGCCGAGGGTGTCTGGAAGAGGGTTTTGTAGAAGTTCGTCCAGCCTTCCTCGCTAATTGGATTTGTTGGCGATTCCTCCGAAGGAGCGGATGTAGATCTTAAAAGTGACCAAAATTCTCGAGGGTGGTGACCACATACCAACTTCAGCATGGCTTCCGCATCCTGTTGGTATAAATGTGTTCGATGCTGCCTGATCCAGGATTTGTAAGTTAACTGAGCCCTGTTGAAACTGACCTGATTTTCTGACGATGGGTATGCGCCCAGTTGTCTTTTCATTTTCCTAACTAGATGCCTTTTCTCAACCAGTTCTCTACTTTACTCGTGAGTGAAAGGTTTGTTACTGGGTCTAGACTAGTTATTTGACAATATGTATGGAACCAGGAGAGGTTGATAGTCTGGTAATAGTGGGTCTTGCTTTTGGCAGTGCTCGTTTCCTTCTTTTTGATAGTAATGCGTGATCTTCAGGAGGGAAGTCACCGATAATTTGAGACAATTTTTTTGATTGTTGGTCTCCACTTGTGCAAGCATATGTAATTTATCCGTTGAGCGAGTCTTCCATTTTAGGGCCAGCAGTTTGTGATCGCTAGCCGTAGACTTGAGGACTTCAAACGAGTTAGTTAAAGCTGCCAGGTGTCTGCTTACAAAAATATGATTAATGTCCGCATAGAAGTTACCCTTCTCCCAGGTTGGTGGTCGATTTACTCTCGAAAATAGGTCGCCAGCACAGAGTAAGGCTCTAGAAGACATCAAAGACAACCACTTGATTCCGCGTCCTTTTCTCGGAGATATGGAAGATGAAGGGACGCAACTTGTATCATGCGGGGGCCAGGTGGCGTTCAGGTCGCCGCATAGTATCAAGAGGGCCTCTGGACAGTTCACAAGAGCTTTGTCGATAGACTGTCCGATCAAGGCTATAAAAGAGTTATCGCTCATGGCTGCGGGATTCCAATAGACATTGATGACAATTAAAGGCAGCTGAGCGGAAGGGCCCTTGTCTTCAGAAGGCTGTTCCCAGCTTAGCTTCGTTGCGAGAAGGTATGTAGAGGATTTCAGCGTTTTCTTTCATGTAATCCACAGCCAAAACGGATAGCTGTTATAAGGCCGGAGGAAGGACGACCGAAGATCCCTTTTGTTGCTGGGGCGCACGTTATGTCATATCCATCCATTAAGGGGCATTCAGTCATCCAAAACTCTTGTAAGCAGACAATATCAAAACATCCAAGATTTAGATCCCCTTTCTTGGTCAGATGCAGAAAGCCCCGAGTGTTCCACGACCCCAGAGACATCTCTTCTTTCCCAATGATTGATCGAATGGAAAGTGGTGCAGAGGGGCGCTTTGCGCATTGCTATTTGTTCTTGTTGAGTGTGAGGGCCTTCGGTATCCAAGCCCATAGTTGCGCTAATGGAGCTTGCTTGGTGGTTTGTTGAAGTTCAGGGTCCTTCGGCTTAAGGGATTGGGTAATGGCGCGTTGAATTTTTGCCGTAGGGCCAACCGGGAATCTCCCTATTCCCAGTAGGTCTTTGTACGCACTTTCATTTCTGGGCTTGTCCTGCGTGGGAAGATAGGTGTCTGTTGCCGAGTGAGATATCGGGGTGGGACCCCGTGTAGAGCCATCCGGGTCGTTTGGTTCTTTGTTTTTAACTTGCTGTTCCGGCCGTGTCGATTTGGTTGTCACCTGAGGCGGTTTTGGTTTACTGCTTGAGTTCGTAGGATGGCAACATTTTTGGAGCCTGGCCGACTCAGAGCTTAGTCGAGGTGAAGTGGGAGGCACACTCTCTTCTAGTTTGAACAAGTCGAACCCTAACTTCAACAAATTTTCAACCGCCTCGGAGATCCTAGTTTTTGCCCAGTTAGTAGGCACATAAAGATGCGCTAGCAGTTTTACCTTAGTGGAAGGGCTCTACCAAAATTATGTCTTTTGTTTCCACTCGTCTGAGCGACGGCACACATTTGAAAAGTTGAAGCACAAAGCCTCGGTTTAGTATTACATATTTTTTGTTATCCGGCAGTTGTTCTATCTTAAAAGTGCGTTCTGTTTTGGTGCGGAGAGCAGATCTCCGAGAGGCATGCTTTGGGCTTCATCTAGAGCCATACCTAATCTTATTTTCCATATTGAGGGTTTCAGCGTGCTTTGACACTCCAGATAGCCATTTGGCCCGAGTAGCGTGGACCCATCTCTGAGTTGGAGTGTTGCCGGGGAAATGATATATGATATGGCATTTGTAACGCGCCTATACACAAGTGTTTCAAGGTGTGACGAGGCGGGGGGGACAAGGGGAGACGGACAACGATCCTACTAGGCCAGGTGTCATTCAGATCGCGCAAGTGCAAGGGTAGAGGGGACTGGGAAAAGGGGAAGGGGAGAGGGGGAAAAGTGCTGTACAAGGTTAGTAGAATACAAGATAAATAATAGGGCCAGCTGGTGGCAAGTGCAAGGTAAGTGCCGGGAGAAGGGGATGTAGGATACAGAGACAGTCCCGTAGTGCAGGTAGGCAGTGCAGGGAAGAGTGGTTGGGCCAAGGACCGAGATCGGTGAGTGGCCCAGTAGCAGATTCAGTGCAGGTTCAGTGATTTTAGCAGGGGAGAGAGGGAGAGAAAGTGGAAGCAAAGAGGAAGGTTTTGAGGTGCTTCCGGAACCAGAGATGGTTCTCCTCAAGTTTCAGGGAGGCAGGAAGGCTGTTCCAGAGGGAGGCCCCTGCTGCGGAGAGAGATCTACCCCCATCTCATTGCTTGGAGAAGCGGCTGAACCTGAGGTAGTTGGAGGTGGATGAGCGAAGAGCTCAAGAAGGAAGATATTTCGAAAGAGAGAGTTGAAGGTATTTTGGCCCAAGGCCCCAGAAGGCCTTGTGGACAATGCAGAGGGTTTTGAACTTAATCCTCGCAGCCAGTGTAGTGATTTCAGTCCTGGAGAGATACGGTCCCTGGGCTTGAGGCCAAGGACAAGTCTCGCAGTCCTGTTCTGGATGAGTTGCAAAGGGCGGAGAGTAGAGGCAGGAAGATTTAGATAGAGGCTGTTACAGTAGTCCAGCTTCGAGAGAACCAGGGCTCTGGAGACAGTGAGCTTCTGGGGGAAGGAGAGGAATGGAAGGATACCTCTGAGGAGGTGCAGCTGGTAGTGTGACTTCTTAGAGACGTCAGATGTGAGGAGAGAGAGTGTGGAGTCGAAGATGACCAAGGTTTTTTGTCTTGCAGGTAGGCGCAGGAAGAGGGCCAAGGGAGGCCGGCCAGAGAGCTGCAGGGGAGGAGGGAGTGGGTGTGCCGATAAGTAGAATCTCAGTCTTACTGGCATTAAGGCAGAGGTCGTTGGCGGCACACCATTCCTGGATAGCAGAGAGACAGTCGGAGATGAGGAAGGGGGAAGAGGAGGCCGAGGGTAGCCTGAAAATGAGCTGGGTATCATCTGCGTAGTGCTGAAAGTTGGGACAGAGAGCAGCGATGTGGTAAGCAAGAAGAGTCAGATACTGTTTGAACAGCCAGGGGGAGAGGTTAGATCCCTGGGGGACACCACAGGTAGAGAAAAAGATGTCAGAGAGGAAGGAACCCAGTTGGACCTGGGAGGGTCGATTGGAGAGGAAGGAGGTCAGCCACACCAGAGCCTGACCAGTGATACCCAGGTTATCACGGAGACGGTTGAGCAGGATGGTGTGGTTGACAGTGTCAAAGGCAGAAGAGAGGTCGAGCAAAATGAGAACACAAGGGGTGTTAGAGTCAAGGTTAGAGAGCAGGTCCTCACGGATGTTCAGGAGAGCAGTTTCCGTGCTTCTGGCAGCTCTGAAGCCTGACTGATGGTCATGAAGACTACCAACAGATTCAGCATGGAGATTAAGCTGGGAGATGGCCAGTTTCTCCAGGAGCTTGCCCAGGAAGGGAGTGATAGAGATTGGGCGATAGTTAGCTGGGCAGGAGGGGTCGGAAGAGGGTTTCTTAAGAAGGGGGTGCACAAGGGAGTGCTTCAGAAGGCGGTTCTCTCGGCCCTCCCTCTGGGTGGAGAATGGACTAGGCTCGAGTGGCCTTCACTCGCGTTTATGTTTATGTATTTTGCGTGTTCATGGGGAGGGCACCTAGTAGGCGCCAGTCCCCAAAAAGGCTTCTTGATGAGCTTCTTGCAACGATTTTCTAAGGTCTGAAAGGGTGAGATCTCCTCTTCCATGTGCAGAGACTGACTGCTATCCTCGTAGTCGTCGGATAGCGGGTAAACACTAAGGTTGAGTAAATCCTCCTCCACCTTCGGTTCGACCGCCTTAGCTACGGGGGCGCTACCCGAGGCGTTCACTTCACCCCCCCCCCCACCCTCCCGGTTGGGATTTTCCTGCCGGGCAGTCATTACCGATGATGCGGTGTGCACGGGTTTCTCCGTCCAGATGCGGGGTCCCCCTTCTTTTGTGGCGATAACCTCTCTAGTCAGACTAGATTTTGAAGAGGCTAGATTGTTGTTTGTTTTCTGGTTTTCAAAGATAGTGAATTCATTGTTTGCAGGTACTTTTGCCCTTTCTTTGGGATCTTGAATCGGCTCGCGGTCAGGTAGAATGAGAATAACTTCAGTGTTGGTGGCGCCATTTGGGTTTGCGACTGCTGTCTTGGCTTTGCTCCCGGCATTGCCCAGGCCTATGGACCCTGACCCAAACTTTTCATTTGACCCTTTGAAAGGGGGGGTCAACCACAAATGAGGGGTCTGGGAGCTAGAATCGAGGACTGGGGCTCGCATTGATGCAGTGGAGAGCAAACCTCTGTCTTTCGATGCAAAGGTCTGAGCTTGCACCGGCTCCTCGTCTGCCTGGCGCTTTTCCATTCTGTTGCTTAGTGCCTTTATGTATCCTTCCAAGAAGATCAGACGGCTGTTCATCATTGCTGAAATGGAAGTGTGATCTTTCAAAGAGTCATTTATAAACTCGTACAATTTACAGAACAGAGCGAGAGCCAGTGTTACCGTGGACATAATTAGCCTTAAGTCTGTCTTCTTTCCCGGGGAATCTTTAGAAGGGTTACCTGGTAACTCACTGGAGCGTCGAGTTCTCGTGCGGCTGGCTGGAGTTTGGGAACCAAAGCTCTGGGCCCGCACTGGGGCTCCTCGAATAGCGGGGCTGTCAGGTGCCGATGGGGCAGGGCCCCTGCTCGACCTTTGGGTTCCCCTAATATCAGAGGCTAAAAATGCTGGGATTGGGGAAGGGTCCTTAATCCCTCCCGGCTGTGCCGCCGCGGTCTCCCCTAAGGAAGAGGGGACCTGTGTAATGTCGACGAGTCCAGGTTCTTTCGTGTAAGGCCCCCATACTCGTAAGAGCAGTTCAGGGGGATGGCACTCGATCTGTTGAGAGCATCCGCCGAAGATAGCCGAGAAGCCAGGTGCCTTGATGCAGTCGGATGAAGGCGGCATGGCCACGAAGGCAGGAGGGGGGGGCAGGCGACCTCCCAGCTTGCAATACTGAGTTTAGAGAGGCCTTCATGAGCGCCACAGGATGCCTCGGAATCTGCAATGTACTATCCACCTCCTCGTCCCAGGTGGTGGAGGCGGGCTGTCTTGGCAAAGGCGAGGAGCCGGGTCGCGGTGAGCCAAAGGGCCATCTGACTCTGGCGTCCGGCACTGTGCAAGTAGTTAAGCCTCGTGCAGGGTCTGTCGAAAATGCTGGTCCCACGCCAGGGGGCCCCCCAGGGTTCTTAGTCAAAAGAGTTTGATCTGAGACTACTTTCAGAATCTCGGCATCTGAAAGTTCTTCTGGGACAGTTGGTTTCTTTTTTTAGAAAGTTTGCAAAGAACTTGTTGTTAGGTGTCGGCAGTGTCGTCATGTCCCCCTTCAGGGGAGATTTCTGAGGCCTTACAGACGGGTTTGAGAGTCTTAGGCGTGTGGTCGGCTGTGCTTTAAGACCAGGTTTTTTGTCGAAGATGGGCACATCGTTTTCTACGTGCCGGCGCCCCCTTTTTCTTTTGGTGGAAGTGATTTGCAGAAACATATTTGGATTTAACGTTGATGCCTGGCAACTGGTCTCTCGGGATGACGGCAGACAGAACAGGCTCGGTTGACAGCCACTCGTCAGCTACTGCCTGCAGATCCTCCGCCTCCAACAATCCTGAAGGAGACAGGCCCACCACTGCCAGCTCCTCCAACGACTGTGGGCGGGGGTGGTGCAGGATGGGGACCACAGTTCTGTTTACCGGTCCCAGAGCGCTATTCCCAGCACTTACCAGGGCCATAGGCGCCCCCTCCGCACCCAAGTCTTTCAACCCCTCCCTTGAAGAGAGAAGAGTAATAAGCGGGAGGGGGGAAGGCGCTGGCTCAGAAGTCGCACTCACGGGTGGCAGTAGATCAAACGGTTCAAACTGTACAGATGGTGCAGACAATGCAGAGTCCCCTTCACTCCCCTCCCCTCCCGCATTCGCCTCCTCAGCTTGGACAGACGGCATTTCCTCTCCTCCGGGGGGCGACGCCGTACCCGCCTCAAACAGCGAGAGGCTGCCGGCAGGAGGTGGGAGCTGTGTCGGGAGAAGCTGGCTAGTTCTGCTGGGAGTCTCCGGGTCTTCCACCGTCGGGAGCAGTCCAAGTTCGATGGTTACGTGGGGAACCTGCCTCACCGCGGAAAGCCCCGCCTCCCGACCCGGGGGAGAAGGATGTATCGCCAGGGATGCCATACTTTTTTTTAGAACTCCGTAGGCAGCGGCCCTTTGCCTCTGGCTGGGTTGAGTCGGTCTGCAGAGTCAGTGTGACGGAGGCGGGGAGAACGATGTCCTTTCCGCTTTTCCCCTTTTGCTGCCCTTGCTGCCATAGACTGCAGAGACTGCTACTCCACGGCCGCTCCGCGGGATGAGAGGAGTTATTGAAAATTACTCCGTGCACAAATGCCATTTGCATGATCTCCAGTTAGTTACTCTGGCAGTTCTGAAAAAGAACAGCATTAGTCAGGTTAGTGGTGAAAGTGGGACAATGGATGATGGTGTTAGCCTTGTGTTGATGCACGCACACGGGAAGTAACCATAGCGCTGTGTGCAGGTCTGTACTAAGTGTCATGTGATGAGAACACAGAGGCATGAGTTCACTGGGGTGCCATATTTGCCTTTGGTACTAGGATGCATTGGCCAGGACATTGAGGTGTAAGCTAATAAAGAGGTGAAGCATTCTGTTTCATGTATGTTGGGAGGGTTATCCTAGCGCATTGGAGTGACAGATTCACAGGTGGCGCCTTATGAATCCAGTATGAACAAATACATATTATTCCATTTCTGTGTAAGAGTGGCTTAGTTGGTATGTGCTTAATGTTTGAGCTTATAGTTACAGCAAGTTAGTGCAGGGAGGTTAGTGAAGAGCCCGGTGGGCAACTCTGAGCATACATCTGGTGTGGGCATGCTGAAGTCTTGGTATGGGGTCCCCTTTGGATGACGTCTTAGTAGGGTTCACGTTTGGGTAAGATACTTGCAAGGATATATCCTGGGGCACCCTAGAGTGGGCTAGTGTCTCTGGCATTATCTCCTCCTGGATGAGAGGGGAGGAGCATTGGGAGGAGTGGAAGCCATAGAGAGCATGCAGCAATGGGTGCCAAATAGAGAGGGAGGAGTGGAAGTCATAGGGTGCATGTAGCAGTGGGTGCCAAGTAGAGAGGGAGGAGCAGAAGCCGAAAGGAGCATGTAACATTGGGTACTGTGATGACTCCGAGTCATCACAGATTCCCCGGCGGTGACCTCCTCCCATGCAGCCAAAGGACAGCAGGCATTACCTGATCCTGGGGCGGCTTTATGGCGGGAGGATCACATGGGAGGAGGCAACTACCAGGGAGATGTCATGACTTCATTGGACGAGACGTGGTATCTCCACCTTTCCCATGAAGAAGACCCTTTTATTCCTAAAACCCATTTCCATGAGGAAGACTCCCCAATACCAAAGACCCTCATGGCATACTGCCAATTGCTTGTTCCCCCTTCTTCCTGCCTAACGGCTGGGAGGATAGCTCAGGGGCAACACGTTTGTCTTGGAAGCAAGACAAGGCATAGCAGCATAGGTTCCAATCCCTGTCTTGCGCTTAGAAACTGGTCTTGCGTCTTAAGCATGTTATGAAAGAACAATTATAATTATAACTATGACACAAACACATGCAAAGCTAACATTTTTTTTCCTAAAAGTACCTTTTTGTGAAATCAGTAAGAACAACTTTTCAATAACTCCTGTGGACTTCAAAACCCAGAATTCTCCATGTACTGAGACAAGGAGGATGCAGGAGTTTGAACGAAATACCAGGAGTCTGAAACCTAAGGTGAAGTCTAGTTGTTTTTGTAAAGCATCTGTGTGCTGGACATTTAAACCTGGCAAGCATAGTATTCGAGGAGACAGTGCAGGAGGAGATGTTGGCTCCAGTCCCCAAGCTCAGACACGCAAAGATCACATACTGGTGTGGCAGAGCAGAGGCAGCAGCCGCATTAGAGGCAGCAGCCGCATTAGAGGCAGAGACACCATACTAGAGAGAGGTGGTGTGGAGAAGCTGGGAGATGCCAGAAAGGCCCATGGCATTCGGCAAGCCAAGAAGGTGGCATTCTCAATTCCGGGAGCTGCAGGAAAGAAGGTGTGTGTCCGCGGAGCAGCAAGGGAAGCTGGCAGATCGTCTACACCCTCCAAGTTGGAAAGCGGGTGAAAGTAACACCACAGAAGCGCAAACAGGACCAGAGATGCTGGAGAAAGCCGGTGAGTCTACCCGAAGTCAGTGGGGACTCTGGAGCATTCCGCCAACAGCAGTTTGAACCTAATACCATTGAGGAATTGTTTGAAGACATGTTTGAAATCAGAAAGGCAAAGTACAAACTCCAATGAACCATAAATACCTAAAGTGCAAATGTGGGTCAAAACTATAGATACAGTATTGGTAACACTGAACTATAAAGCGCATGAGATGTCCTGGCAAGCAAGACACCAGGCAACCGAGAGACATAGATAAAAGTCCTGGCAGGGGAGTATACCAGGCAAGGGAATTCAGAAAGTGAAGTCCTGGCAGGCCAGTACACCCAGTAGTTGACGTTGCAGAAAGTGCCCTGGCAGGAGAGTATACCAGGCAGCGGGCATTGCATCAAGGGCACCTGGTAGGAGAGTATACCAGGCAACTTGCAAAACCCAGGAATGTTACAGAATCACTTTGTTGGCCAAACCAAGGAAAGATTGGTGTTTGTTGTTGGAATGTGTTGGAATGAAAGACATTTGAATAAAAGGAAGATGGTGCTTTTTTGGAAATCAAGGAGAAAGTTGCATTAAAGAAAGACAGTCACATCAGTAATTGTCTAAACATGAACCGTCAAGCAAAGCTGGAAAAAAGGAACTACTAGTGAAATAAACTGTTTTACTCTACTTAAGAATCCAGGGGAAGGGATCCTCCCTCTGGAACCAAGGGCTTCCACCTTAGAGAACATTTTTGTTGGAATTATTCTTACTTCAGTAGTGAACACTTTTTGCCAGTTTCAAGTTGAAGATATTTTCTTTAAACATTTTTATTTTTTTGTATGTATTGTGAGGGTGAGGATAGGACGTTTTGAACACAAGAATGGCATTTCAGTTATTGACATCCTGACACACACAGATCATTAGTTTTGATTTATATGTAGGGAAATTCCGCTATAGCATAGGGTCAGAGAGGCATTTTCCCAACCCTTTTTCATTTAATAAATCTCTTTGGCAAAACATGACAACCTTATGTCCAGCTCTCATTTCTGACCCCTCACAGTACCAAGTAGAGAGGGAGGAGCAGAGGCCATAGGGAACATGCAGCAGTGGGTGCCAAGTAGAGAGGGAGGAATGGAGCCATAGAGAACATGTATTAGTGGGTGCCAAGTAGAGAGGGAGGAGCGGAAGCCAAAGGGAGAATGCAGCAATTGGCACCAAGTAGAGAGGGAGGAGCAGAAGCCATACAGAGCATGCAGCAATGGTTGCCAAGTAGAGAGGGAGGAGTGGAAGCCATAGAGAACATGTAGTAGTGGGTGCCAAGTAGAGAGGGAGGCGCGGAAGCCATACAGAGCATGCAGAAAGGGTTACCAAGTAGAGAGGTAGGAGTGGAAGCCATAGAGAACATGTAGTTGTGGCGAGGGAGGAGAGGAAGCCATATAGAGCATGCAGAAAGGGGTACCAAGTAGCGAGGAGGAGTTGAAGCCATAGAGAACATGTAGTAGTGGGTGCCAAGTAGAGAGGGAGGAGCGGAAGCCAAAGGGAGAATGCAGCAATTGGCACCAAGTAGAGAGGGAGGAGCAGAAGCCATACAGAGCATACAGCAATGGTTGCCAAGTAGAGAGGGAGGAAAGGAAGCCATAGAGAACATGTAGTTGTGGCGAGGGAGGAGAGGAAGCCATACAGAGCATGCAGAAAGGGGTACCAAGTAGAGAGGTAGGAGTGGAAGCCATAGAGAACATGTAGTAGTGGGTGCCAAGTAGAGAGGGAGGAGCGGAAGCCATACAGAGCATGCAGAAAGGGGTACCAAGTAGAGAGGTAGGAGTGGAAGCCATAGAGAACATGTAGTTGTGGCGAGGGAGGAGAGGAAGCCATACAGAGCATGCAGAAAGGGGTACCAAGTAGAGAGGTAGGAGTGGAAGCCATAGAGAACATGTAGTAGTGGGTGCCAAGTAGAGAGGGAGGAGCGGAAGCCATACAGAGCATGCAGAAAGGGGTACCAAGTAGAGAGGTAGGAGTGGAAGCCATAGAGAACATGTAGTAGTGGGTGCCAAGTAGAGAGGGAGGAGCGGAAGCCATACAGAGCATGCAGAAAGGGGTACCAAGTAGAGAGGTAGGAGTGGAAGCCATAGAGAACATGTAGTAGTGGGTGCCAAGTAGAGAGGGAGGAGCGGAAGCCAAAGGGAGAATGCAGCAATTGGCACCAAGTAGAGAGGGAGGGGCAGAAGCCATACAGAGCATGCAGCAATGGTTGCCAAGTAGAGAGGGAGGAAAGGAAGCCATAGAGAACATGTAGTAGTGGGTGCCAAGTAGAGAGGGAGGAGCGGAAGCCATACAGAGCATGCAGAAAGGGGTACCAAGTAGAGAGGTAGGAGTGGAAGCCATAGAGAACATGTTGTAGTGGCGAGGGAGGAGAGGAAGCTATACAAAGCATGCAGAAAGGGGTACCAAGTAGCGAGGAGGAGTTGAAGCCATAGAGAACATGCAGTAGAGGGTGCCAAGTAGAGAGGGAGGAGCAGAAGCCATACAGAGCATGCAGAAAGGGGTACCTAGTAGAGAGGTAGGAGTGGAAGCCATAGAGAACATGTAGTAGTGGGTGCCAAGTAGAGAGGGAGGAGCGGAAGCCATACAGAGCATGCAGAAAGGGGTACCAAGTAGAGAGGTAGGAGTGGAAGCCATAGAGAACATGTAGTAGTGGGTGCCAAGTAGAGAGGGAGGAGCGGAAGCCAAAGGGAGAATGCAGCAATTGGCACCAAGTAGAGAGGGAGGGGCAGAAGCCATACAGAGCATGCAGCAATGGTTGCCAAGTAGAGAGGGAGGAAAGGAAGCCATAGAGAACATGTAGTAGTGGGTGCCAAGTAGAGAGGGAGGAGCGGAAGCCATACAGAGCATGCAGAAAGGGGTACTAAGTAGAGAGGTAGGAGTGGAAGCCATAGAGAACATGTTGTAGTGGCGAGGGAGGAGAGGAAGCCATACAGAGCATGCAGAAAGGGGTACCAAGTAGCGAGGAGGAGTTGAAGCCATAGAGAACATGTAGTAGTGGGTGCCAAGTAGAGAGGGAGGAGCAGAAGCCATACAGAGCATGCAGAAAGGGGTACCTAGTAGAGAGGTAGGAGTGGAAGCCATAGAGAACATGTAGTAGTGGTGAGGGAGGAGAGGAAGCCATAAAGAGCATGCAGAAAGGGGTACCAAGTAGCGAGGAGGAGTTGAAGCCATAGAGAACATGTAGTAGTGGGTGCCAAGTAGAGAGGGAGGAGCGGAAGTCAAAGGGAGAATGCAGCAATTGGCACCAAGTAGAGAAGGCGGAGCAGAAGTTATATGGATCATGCAGCAATGGGTACAGAGTAGAGAGGGAGGAGCGGAAGCCATAGGGATCATGCAGCAAGCGTTAACAAGTAAAGAAAGAGGAGCGGAAGCCATAGAGAGCGTGCAGCAATGGTTGCCAAGTAAAGAGGGAGGAGCAGAAGCCATAGGGATCATGCAGCAATGCGTACCAAGTACAGAGGGAGGAGCGGAAAAAAAGGGATCCTGCAGCAAGGGCTGACAAGTAGAGAGGGAGGAGCGGACCCATAGAGATCATGCAGCAGTGAGTACCAAGTAGAAAGGGAGGAGCGGAGCCATAGGGATCATGCAGCAAGGGTATCAAGTAGACAGTGGGTCAGACTAGTTCTCAATTGATGTTCGGATTAGATATTCCAGAGAAGGCGGAGTCCTAGTGGGGACCATAGGAATAATTCTGCATGCTACGAGGTCAAGAAGTGAAATCTAGGAGACAATCAGGCAAAGTACATTGGGCACAGGGGAGCAAAAACCCAGTAGGGTATTAAATGTATTGGGAACCATAGAGCCAGAACACAGGATGACACTAGGGAGCAAAGCCTTTGAGGGGGAGGTTGTAGTAGGATGCAGGAGCAAAATTACAGTGGGGCACAAGGGATCAAGTGCCAGTGGAAGGTATCACAGTGGGGCACCTGAGAGCAGAATCGTATACAATAGAAAGTAGAACGTTGACCAGGTCAGCGAGGAGTACACACAATCTAGTCACATATAGCAAGCATAACCTGGCCTAGCAAGGCATGATAAGGGCATGCCAAGGGTTAACAAAGCATTAGAAATCTTAGCAAAGCACGAAAAAGCTGTATGTGTCAAAACAGCCTGGTCTCTTCCCAAAACTCCAACCCCTGGCCTCTGCAGACAACTGCCATTTCACTTTCTCACTGTTCCAATATTACATTGTTTCGGTCTCTCCCCCCTCCTGTCTCTCAAACAGATGCAGTGTGTACAATAATTATCTAGGATTTGGCAGATGAGGGGATAGAGCAATCTGGTGACTCCACTTATTACCATAGCTGAGGATTAGGGGAAGCACAAACATTAGGCTCAGCAAATTGGCTGCAAAAGATAACAAAACCGTAGGGCATCACATCATCCTCCTTTGTATTTTCGTTGGCAGGAAAAGTGTCATCTCAAACCTCACTAACTCGGCTCCTGCACTTCGAAGACCCTGGTGGGCTTTTTGCCCATTGAGCAACACCACTCGGGGAATGTGCGGTATTCGTCAAAGGATTGGGGCAGGGACCAGAATCCATGCCATTTTCTCCCAGATGACCAACCCAAATGCCCCCAAAGGTCCCCAGATCCGTCCCCCACAGTGCATGCATCCACAGGCCAAAATGGAATCGCCATACACACCTGCCCTCCCCCCTCACTTGTTGTGAGGCAGCTCCATAACTTTAGTTTCAGAATGATGCTGAACCTGCAGGGAGTTCTTGAGGAGGAGCTAGTTGAGAAGCTGGCAGGATACACGGTTGATTGTGTATCTGTGGCAGGTGGGTCTTCAATATGTCCCATAGATGTGGGTGCATATGCCCAAGGTTACCCAAATCTCAAACATGAGGATGTATTGACAGAGATTTTCAACGTGAAGGCTAACAGAGACCAGGGACTGCATGATCTCACAGCCCATTATATAAAGCTTAACTTCTTTAACTCAGTCCAGCAGTCTGGGATGGTAACGGGGTCTTTGTCTGAAGCCACACTTAGTCCTTGCCCAAACCAGGCAACGACACAATCATGTTGACCCCCCTGCCCTGGTGTACAATGAAACAAAACATTTCACCAGATCACCGTCTATGACACATGAGAAACCTTTCCATCAGCTCAGAACAAGCTAGATTTGTTACGGGCCAAGAGACACTGGTTAATATTCTCAGTAAACTAATAATTTTACTCCTGGGTATTGTCCCCAAGATGGACAAAGGGGAATCTAGTCTCACTCAACACTTGTCACAGCTGGAAGGGACATCAGTGAATGACTGGTGACAAGGGGGAGTGCACGGTGTTTTACTGCAATATTCACAAGACAGAAGTTTCGGGCATGCAAGAAGGGAGCAGAAATGGCCAAATATGGCATTATGGCTGCGTTCAGTTTTCTGCTGCAACAGCCAGATCTCTATATGCTAGGAATACCATTTGGTGGTGACGTATTTGTGATCAAAGTATTGACAATGGGGTGCTCAATATCATGTGCAATGAGTTCGGGCCATCTCTAAACTTGGCCTTTCTAACAGCAAACGTTGCACTAACTGCACAATTTTCTCCTGTTGGAGGATGAGACCACGGTTATTGCCAGATTGTCAATTTGCCTCGGGGATTCCCGTCCAAAAAGCTGCAGGGTTTGGTTGACAGCTGAAAGATGAAGCTGAAACAGATGCAGCAACTGATGGGCAATCTTAATTTCGCTTGCAAGATTGGGGGACCTGATAAAGTGTTATGCAAGAATATGGCATTAGCCATGAGAGGCACAGACCAGCCTCATCATAGGCTACCAGTCCATCAAGAAGAATACCTGTCTGTATCTAATGGCCGGACACTGTGACCAATGAAAAAGCACTGTGGAAGCATATTTGGATCTTCCACAGTGCTTTTTCATTGGTCACAAAGGCTTTGGAATATTTTGAGGAGGACAATGGTGTGTAGACAGTGGTCAAGGTACTGATTGGAGACATTTCCTGGAACTGGTGGCTGTGCGGTAGGAGGAGACGCACTAGCAGGAGAGTACCTTCCACTGTGGATACTGAGTGTGTAGTGGTGGTGTTACAGTCTATGAAACATTTGTGGGTTCTGTGGTTGAGGACATTTTTTTTGCAGTGTTAACCCTATGCCAGAGCAGCAAACTGTGCAGCTGATACAGTTTCTATGTGTTGGCACATGGGTGGAGATGTTGCCTGTGAGGGGGTCCCGATTTTGTTAGAAGCTGGCTATTTAAGAGCTCTGCAGCTCACTGCGAAATCCACTAAAGGGACATACAAAGAGGAAGGGCATGGATTTCTGCAAAGTGGGGCAATTTCTATAGCTGCAGCTGTCTATGAAACTCTTGAAACGCCACCTAGTGGTTCCTTGCTGGCAGGCAAAGTGTTCCAGAGAGTTGGGCAGTCAGAACAGAGAACGGAGGAAGCAGGTGATAGAAAGGAAGGTCGATGCCTGAGAACCAGAGGCATTTACGAGGGTCATAGGGGTTAGGGGGAGGAAATACAGGAAACAAGGGCTGCCATTGAAAAGGCAACAGTAGCTCATGCAAGGGGCTTTGGACTCACCCCTTGCTTAACAGGACCCAGAGAAGTGTGGCAAGGTAAGCGAATATATTGCTAGTCTAGCGGAGGCCAACTACTAAGTGAGCAGCATCATTTTGAAGAATCCAAAGCCAATGAAAAAATGCGTAAAGTCCCAGGAAAAAGAGTTGAAATTGTTTAGATGAGACTGGATGAGTGCAAGGGTACCCGAGATGTGTGCGGAGAAGTTAAGAAACGGAAAACTTGACAGGGGCGCAGAATGTAAAAATGGCAAGAGGAGGCGAGTTGGTGTGTCAAATATGAGGTAGGGCAGGGTGTGGAACATGTAAACGAGAAGGGATACGGCAATTAGGTTTTTGTTGGGATTGATACGAATTTGTCCTCGGTAATCAGTACCAAAACTATAAGAATAGTTTTTTGTGACACTGGGCTTACAAACTGCTGGGGGCACAGCAGGGGCGACTGGACGAAGGATGCAAGCACGTTTGGCTAGGTTAAGTGGCAGAACGATTGATTGCTGAAAGGATTTTTACAAGAAGATGAAAGAAAACTTCAGTTTCTTAAAATCATGACAAAATATTACACAATGTAGCATTGAAGTTAAAATCATATCGAAAAAAAAGAAGCAGCAGAAAAAATCAATAGTTTCAACACTCTGCTTATTAGCAGAAAGGAGAAGAAGCGGGAGATGAAATCGCGCTCAACCAGTGCCCGGCAAATCCGCCTCACAACCAAGCGGTGTCACCCCCCGTAAATAGTATCGAGTGGATCCACTCTGCCGAAACTCCGGAACAGTGTGTTGGAAAATTAGGTTTTTGGTGGCTGCTATTGTCCATGAAGGTCTAAGGCCCCCTATTTAGCAGTCCCACCAAAGTGCTTCATCAGTCAAATAAGCTTTCTCTAAATGGTGAAGCAGGTTCAGCGATCTGTGCTTAGCTGTTCCTGGACACAGAAGAAGAAGGTGCCGTAATGTTTTGCTTTGTTGAGTGTCATTACAGAAGCGGCAGATATTGGTTGCGGAGAGTCCTCTTATATGTAAGATTTCGTTCGTAGGTAATAAGTTCAACCTAGCACGCAGGAGAGTGTTCTGGGTTTTTCCATATGGATGTTTTATCAAAAACTGTTGGACTGCATTTAGTTTTCTACATGTTGGAGGTAGGTGACTAGTCAGTTTGTACGCAGAAGCTTTTTCCAGTGTACTTGTCCAGTCCATTTCTTCTATGCGAGTTTTGGTTTTTGTTGGATTACCTAGTAACTCTTCCATGGAGCTGCCGCAGATGTCAAGCTGTAGTGTACACATTGACTCCCATTTGGTCAGCAGTTTGCTTTTACCTGCATTCATCTCAGCCTGTACCATGGAAAAGATTGTCAGGAAAGAGGGATCTTTAATCTTCCGGTATAGCATAACAGAGGCCCTTGTTACTATTGACTCTAGAGATGAGAGAGTTCACGTCTTATCAAGACTAGCGGAGTGGAAGTCGGTAGATTCAAAACTGAACACCAGAAAATACTCTAGTCTGGACCACAGAGAGTTGGGAAGAGATGGCATGGCGTCTGCTCCGTAAGTGATAGTTGGAATAACTTTGCCCCAATAGAATTTGAGTAGGGGCATCAGAGAGAAGCGGCTATATTTTCTGTCCAGGATTTTTGCTTGTGAAATGAGAGTTTTCATTTTTGCGGAAAGATGTTGCATTGCTGAATCTTTAGCTGTGGAGTCTATGAGAACCCCAAGATATTATAATTCTACCACTTGTTCGATTTTTTTCCCAGCCAGAAACCATGAGTTGATGTTCTTCTTTTTGAGGCTTTTTTTGAACACCATGATCTTGTTTTTTGTTTATTCACTTCTAGATCGTTGGCAGCTGTGTATTCAGTCAGTGAAGTCAGCTGGCGTTGTAGGCCAATTGGAGTCTGATCAAGTTGAATGAGATTGTCCGCATACAAGAGTCTTGGAATCTTCTCCTTGCCCAATTCTGGGGGGAAAGCTTGTGTCAAGGTTGTAGTTTCTTTGTAATCCCCAAAGTATGAAAGGAAAAGGGCCGGGGCAAGAGGACAACCCTGTTTGACCCCTCGGTTGGTTGGTATAACTGCCGAAAGAAGACCACTTGTATTCAGTCGCACCTGGACCGTAGTGGAAGCATGTAGAGCTTTAATTGGGTTCAAGATCTCTGGTGGGCAATCCCAGTTGGTGAGTTTTCCCCAGAGTTTCCTTCGATTGACTAAATCAAAAGCCTGGGTAAGATCTATAAACGCCAGATACAGATTCCGATTTGCTTCCGGGGCTTTTGCTTTCAGCATACTGAGAATGAAGATGTTGATGCTGGTTCCAAATCCCTTTTTGAACCCAGATTGAAGAGGGTCATTACAGGGTGCATTTTCTGCCCATGAGTTGAAGTGTTCCAACAATAGGGATCCGTAGACCTTCCCTATGACATCAAGCAGAGCCACTGGGTGGAAGTTCCTAGGGTCGTCTTTTCTTCCTTTTTTGAATATGGGGATGATTACCGCTGAAGTCCAAGAAGGCGGTATTGTGCTGTAAGTTGTGCATTTTTGGAAAATCAGACTCAGCAAATTTGTCCAATTTTAAGGCGCAGATTTTAAGTTTTCGTTAGAGAGGCTGTCGGGCCCGGGAGCCCTTGATTTCTTTAGCTTGTATATTATGCGCAAGATTTGTTTTGTCACAAATATCGACCCAAGGTTCAATTGCCGGCGATAGAGGAGGCACAACAGAAGAATCTGGAGAGCTGAACAGTGTTGAACAGAACCCAATCCATGTTGCTTCCGGGATGCTGTTTAGCATCGTTGTCTGCCTCTTTGGCCCATGGATTGATCAGTCTCCAAAACTCTGTAGAATTGCATTTCTGAATTTGTTCTAGCATAGCTTCAGAGTCTTTTTGATATAATGTTAGACAATGAGAATGTAACCCACTTTTGTAGGATCTCGTTGCCTCAATTGCGTAGGTTCTGTTGAAAGCCGTATTATTTCTTGCGGCAATTCTTTTTGCTCTACGAAGTGTATTTCGCTGTGCCACCAGGAGGGTGTCGAAATTATGTGAATGGTGCGATAGCTCTGAATTTTGCAGCTGTGAGCATTTCATCATAGGTCTGTAAGGTTCCAAAAGTGGTCTGTAGTCGACCTCCAAATCAGATACACTGCTTCCATATGAAGTTGTGATCACTCGAATGTTTGCCCGGGTGACCCTCACCCGGTTGCCTTTACCTTCCGGTTCGATTCTTCCCGGATAGTGGGCTGATAGTGGTTTTGTAGAAGTCCATTTGATAGCCAGAAGATTGTGATCACTTTGGGCTGACTGATGAACACTGAATTCTGTCAGCCGAGCTAGGAGAAATTCAGATGCAAAAATATAGTCTATAGTTGAGTGAGTCGAGCCCCGCTTCCATGTTGGTAAATTCTTGGAATCAGGAAGTATAGTCGCTGTATTAAAAACTTGTCTTGCAGTCATCAATTTCAGCCAAGCTGTTCCTTGTTTGCAGGGTTTGTACTGTGAGTGACCCGTAGATTCAGAGCCAGCCATCTGACATTTGATGTTCAGATCTCTGCAAACATTGACCTCACAGGCCCCTTGATCCAGGTATACAGAGTCTAGTGTAGATGATACTATGTCGAACAGTGAGGTCTTTTGGATTGTTTTATGATTCCAATAAATGGACATCACCAACAAGTAGGTGTGCGTGTAATGCTCTTCCCCGGTCTCTTTACGCACCCAAGAGATTAGTACCGCCAGGACGAAGGGGGACTTCAGGATGATCTTGACTATTTCTAGTCCCGTACCCATCCGGACCGCAATCATTAGTCCTGAAGAGGGCCTTCCTTTATTTCCTGCTAGTGCTTCTGAAAAAGCAATCTCATATCCATACAGTGTTGGTTTAGATTTTAGCCAAACTTCTTGAAGGCATAAAATGTCATATTCCCCTAAGTTGATGTTGCCAGGGATTGTTAAATGTAGGAACCCTCTTGTGTTCCAACTCGCCAGGGAGAGTAGTTGGTGCTCTGTCAGTATTGGTATGTGATGGTGGCTATTTATGTAGCCGAGTAGACAAAGCTTTCGGTAACCAGGACCATGTTGGAGACTTAAGGTTTGGTCTGACCTGGGTCGCCTTGTGATCCTCCTCTAGTGGTATGCTAGATTTTATACTGGTTATTGGACGAGGGGGAACATCTTTCCCATGAGGTGATGATTGAACAGTGTCAGGCCTGTGGACTAATGACAGACTTGAAAGGAGATCTTCTCTTGATCTAGTGGGATGGTGTTGTTCAGTTGTATGTGTGGATTCCATAGCACAATCCATTATGACATCAAGATCAGTTTTAGTTGGCCTGAACAAGGTTAAATCAAAGTCTTGTTTGTATAGTACATCCGATTCTTCTGACAGAAAAGTGGTCACTCTGATGTTATATAGAAAAGACAAGAGGCCTTTTGACCCTCGTGGGAAGGTTCTACCGTTTTAAGATCTTCTGATTTGAGGTTTCTTAAAGTTGAAATACTGTGTATCAAACTCATCACAGTACGTGTATTTAATAAGTATTTTTGGTTGCCAGTCCGTTGTTGTATTTTGAAAGAGGGACTGAACCTCTGCCTGTAGTGCTCTTGATAAGACTTCTTCTGTTGATGAGTTATATGTCGCCCTCACTTGTTGATTGTTGTCCTGGTGGCGGGTTCTCCGCTGCGGCTGCTTGTTGTCCTTAGTTTGTCCGGTAATTCTGATTTTGATGGTGTGGACTCTCGAAGCATATTTCGGTTGTGGGCGTCGGAGAGGTGAATCCAAGTGAAGATTGTGTTGTGTGAACTCTTCAATAGGCTTGTTGCTGTGGGCCCCTTTATTGCTCTGTAAGACTTTGAAGCGATCATTCAAGGAGGTGAAGCTTGAGAGGTCTCTGATGACGGTCTGTTGGAGGGGTGTCACACTGGGTGAGCGAAGGTTCTCTCCTTACTGTTAGCTGTCGATGCTGGCATCTAGATGTTGGCTTAAATCCATCAAATATTTGTGATTGAGGAAATCGTTAACCGATTTTGGCGACTGAGGAGCAGCTTCTGGTAATTAGTGAATATTTGAGCAGTTTGTTGGATCTATGTTCTTCCCCCCCAAGCTTGGATTTTTCTGAGGTAGAATCTCCTCCAATCGCTGTTCGGGTTGACGAATCCCAGGAGTTGGCTTGAACAAAGGTGCCATTTTAAGGCATACTTGTGAGGAAGACGGTTGTTGTTTGTTTCTCATGTCCAAGCTTGAGTCGAAAGTCACCCTTGGGGCCATTGGTTTAGAGGTTTTTCCCTGATTTGGTCTTGTTCTTGTGTGATCTTTATGCAGGGGCATGTCATCTAAACACATCACATCGTTATCTCCAAGCTTGTTAAGCGTAGAATCGGGTCTAGTTAGCGATAAGCTGTAAAGGCCTGCCAAGTTGCTGCAACCAGTTTTTGGCCTTGTCCCACAGTCCACGTGAGATGCCTCGCACTGTTATTTGCGAGCTTGCGTCCACCTTTGGGCCGACCTTGTTACTTTTTCTTGCGTCAGTTGAGGATTCCATAAACTCAGATTGGTACATGTGGGAGATGCCTGCTGGATCATTTTTCCGTCTCTCCAGGGCATTGATGTAGCCTTCTAGGTATATGAGCTTTGAATTCATCATTGCGAAGATGGATGCATGATCTTTTAAAGGATCATTAATCGCCTCATATAACTTACAGAAGGGTGCCAGTGCAATAGTTGCGGCGGACACGATGTACATGAAGTCTGCCTTTTTAGATGGGGTATCCTTTGGGATGCTATAAGATGTATAGCTTAGTCTCCTATTAGCTGAAGATCTTGTTGGTGAGGAAGGCGGCCATAGCCGCAGGATTTGCTGGGTTTTGTGTTGCGGGGTGGCCGTCCGAGGGAAAAGACCCTCCTGGGATTCCGACACCACCTCCTTCCTTTTGTCTGTCCCTTGAGCGCCAATACTAGCTTGGTCTGCCAAGTCAGTGGGCGTGGTCGCCAAATTTCTTTTCTCACAAGTTTGAGGCGATAGGATTTCGTTGTCTTGTGGGTTAAAATCGTTTTTATGCAATGGGCCTGATAGAGCGGTAGGCAGGCTTGTAAAGTCTAACTGGGAATTAGATTTCGGGCTTCCCAGTGGAGATTGAATTATCTGGTCGGACCTAAGAGGATTTAAGTCTTCAATAGAGGGCTCATTTTGAGATGGCGAGGGTGATGAAGGTGGAATTGCCCCTGGCTGATTTTCTTGTATTTCAGCAATGGTTGGTAAGACTGCTGACGCAGGATTAGGAAGTTCTTTAGCTTGCTCTTTTTGTTGTTGTGGGGGTACTTGGACCCCACTGCATGGGATGTTCTTCTGGTGGCCGTCTGATGCTGTAAGTAAAGGTTCAAGAAGCGCTTCCAGCAAATCTGCGTCCGAGATTTCCCCAGGACCAGTTTGTTGTTTTTTTTTTGCTTGTCTTTGGAATAATGTTCAATTTTCCAACCGCGAACTTGCAGATGGAGTTGTCATAATAATTGATTTTGTGGGCTTTTTTGCTGTTGATAGCTTGTTGGTCGAAGGTAGCTCACATTCTTTTGTGATCAACCTAAATGGGATTCCATGTAAATGGCGATTATGTACCCCTTGTCTGTTGCCCTCTCTCAGATCTGTGGACTTTAAAGGTTCGCTTGCAGAGATCTGAGGCTGTAAGGGGGTCGAGGGGGAAAGAGTTGTTGCAGGTGAAGTTGTGTTAGACTCACGAGGACATACTGAGATCTTAAGATCCCCCTCAGGAACCTGTGCTTTACTTACTCCAGTCTGTTCCATTTCTTCACTTTCGGCTGATGGCAGTACCGATGCGTTATGGATCTGTGCCTTTGTAATGTTAAAAGAGAGGCGTTGTAGTATCGACTGTAGCCACCAGATGGTGCTGTGGGGCGGCTGTGCTTGGAGGCAACGAGTTTAAGCACCTCGCCGCCCCAGAGTCTCTGGTTTGATCCTGAGAATGCTGATCCTGGAGCTGGCCCCCGCAGCTCTGCTCTTCTGGCGGGGCATGCTGGTCCACAATGCCTGTACCGGAGCCCGCGATGCCAGGCCGCGGCCCCCCACAGCTTCCGACAAGGGTGGCCCCCCCCTCCTTCGGGGGACGGTTCCTCCGTGTCTTCCACCCCAGGAGGGGCTGGGACAAAGGCGCAGCGGCTCTGCTGATTTTCCCGAGGCAGCCGTCTACATCAAAGGAATGCTGCCGTGGGGACACTTCCATGCAGCTCAGTTCCTCCGGCTGGCCGCGCTTGTCCGCAGTCACTGTGTCGGAGCCCACGATGCCAGCCCACAGCCCCTCACAGCTTCCAACACAGGAGGAGGCCCCACTCCTTCAAGAGACGGATCCTCTGTGTCTTCCACAAGGAGGGACTGGGACAAAGGAGCCGCGGCTCCACTGTTTTTCCGATGGCAGCCGGCTTCCAACACGGGTTCACAGGTCCCCACCATTTGATTCCTTCTGATGGCGACCTCCCCTGGCAAGATAGATCCGGACGTAGGCTCAAACCAGCCGCAGGTAAGAGTTTTTGTTTTTGTGCAAGTTGATTTATTTTCACAGTATGTTGTTGTGCGGCTAGTTTAGCCGATCTTTGATGGCATGTTTTGCAGTTTTCCTCCTGGCCGTTTTAAGGAGCCTGCACTAGATAGATTACTTGATTGTAGTATAGAAAGTACGTTGTTGGGGAGAGAGGATGATAAAGAGTGTGGAGGTACTGTCGGCGCGGGCACTCCGCAGAATGTGAGGCTCATCTTCACCTCCAGATGTATTGAGTCTCAAGTCCAGAGAATCTCCGCCATCTGCCCCAGCCGCCATTAGACTGTCCACTCTCACACCACTCCGCTCCTGCTTGGAGACTTTGTAGAAAATGGCGCCAAGACTAGTGTCCACAGAGGAAAGACTGTAGACTGCCTCAGACTGCCCACTCTCACACCACTTAGTTGTAGTATATTTAACATGTGGTTTTGTTTAAAGTTTAATAGAGGTGTTGTGTTTATAACTGATGGTTTAAAAATAAATGTACTTATATTTTTTACCTGAAACCTTGAGTCAGTGTTTGCTTGAGTCACAGTAATTGTGGTTCCTTTGTGTAATCTCTGCTACTGCTCATATACTCTTGAGATAAACCTGGCTGCTCTGCTACTGCTACCACTATAACTTAGTAGTACAGGCTTGTACCAAAGCTAAACTTGTATTGCCACCTGTGGTCTTAATTGTGTGTAGTGGTCCCTAAGGGCACTGCACAGGATTCTGCCTAACACTGGTGTACAGCGGTGAGGATTTGGAAGTAGAGTGATTACACTTGGAGTACTGCTGTTGCTTGGGTTCAACTAACCACAAGGCTAACACCACTAAATCTATTTAACTGAGAAATCATGTCAAGTATGGAAAACTACACTGAAGAGTCTCTTCTACTCTATACTGCTGAAGGTCTTAGAACCACGTGTAGGGATAAGAATCTCTCTGGTAAAGGAAAGAAATCTGAACTGGTTGCAAAGTTAATGGGGAAAAGTCTGGAGAGTGGGTCAGAAGGGCCTACCACTCCAGCCAATGTGGATTCTGATGTTTCTGATTCTGGGAGTGTTAATTTAGAAGAAGTAGATTAGTCCTTGCTAGGGAAACCTACAACTCCTTTGCCTGCTCAGAATGCACAACCTCTGTCCACCACCTCTGTCCACAGGGACCCCCACAGGTCCTACACTTACTCCTGAATTTATTGCACTTGAGAAAATGTGAGTTGAATTAGAAGTAAAACGTACTGATGCACAAACTGCCGAATCAGGCTAGTTTCCCATCTGGTTCCACACCAGATGGAGGTCAGAAGAAGCCCCCATTCCAGAGAGCATTTGGGAAATGCTTTGTTTGTGGATTGCCTGGCCATGTGAAAGGAGATCCCAAGTGTAAGGGCAAACCTTCAGGGATCAACACGGTCTCCTTAGCCTTCTCCCAGGTGGATGAAGTACCTATGACGAGTGGAAACTTTCAGCTACTAGCTGATGACCCCATGAGAGTCTCAGCTAGTGTTTCTTTAGTGTCCTGGGGTTTTTGGGAACAACAGAACTTCGATATCTACAACTCAATCCCAGATAATACTAAAGAGTATTACAAAGATAGTGTTCTTGTGAATGGTCAGGAGATCCCTGCCATCAGAGACACTGGAGCCAGCATAACTGTGGTTGATGAAGGGGCGTGGCTTGGAAGCCATGTGAGAGGACGCGCTCTTGGGAGAGCTCCCGGAGATCCTACATTCATCCTGTGCAATAGTGCATTGGCACTAACTCCCGCAGGCCAGAAACGAGAGTACCCGTCCATGAATGTGAGCTGCACAACTATTGAAGAGCTGAAACCTCCACAAGCCCGGCAACGGTAGATAAATACCATCAAAGTTCCTGGAGTCGCGGACCGGACGGAGAGAAAATGGCGGCCACACCGGACAATGGAGGGGACACAAACGCGTTGAAAGGTACACCCTCGCGGTGATCGGCGGCGACGTGGGCGGTGCAGGCCGTGGAGATAAAGATAAGCCTTTGGGAGAGCGTCGGCGCGTCTCTGTGGGCACCGATGACCCAACGTGGGCCTGGGAAACGGTCGGCGGCGGTCGGCACTAGGACCCGCCTGAGCTGACCGGTGTAACGGACCACGTGCTTTGGCCCTGACCTTTGGGGGACACTCGGATAGTGGCTGATCCTACGACGGGGTCGCGTGTACGGGCCCACGGCATACAGTGGCTGTGGAATGGCGAATAAGGCCGTCAGACAGAGAGTAAAGCAGCCCACATTGGACGAGTTTACCAAGACACCGACGGGCCCAGAGAGTGTTCGGACCAAGGAGAAGCCACCCATGGCCGCGGCTAGCCCAAATCAGGACGTGCTAGCTGCTCTCGCTGAACTGAAAGCGGACTTGAAAAGCGCTTGGGAGGCCAAGCTTGAAATGGTGGTGGCGGACCTGAAAACAGCGCTCGACCTCAAAGTCGGAGAAGTTCGGGAGGAGGTGAACCTGCTTCGACAGGATGTGAAGGCCCTATCGGAGCGCACAGAGAGCCTGGAAAAGGAGGGCAGCGCCAACACGGCAGATTGTGCCTCACACAAGGCCGACCTGCATATTTTGGAACAGAAAGTACGCAACTTGGAGAACAGGGCCGAAGAAGCGGAGGGGCGCGCCCGAAGGAACAATATCCGTGTTGTGGGCATCCCGGAAGGATTGGAGGGTCATAACCCCACGGACTTCATTGAAAATATGTTGCTCCAAGAGATCACCGGGGGTGCGCTGTCGCAGGGTTTTGCGGTGGAGCGAGCACATAGAGCATTGGCTAGGAGGCCTCCACCGGGCGGTCCGCCCAGGCCAATGATAGCCAAAATCCTGAACTACCGTGACCGGGAAAGGATTTTAGAGCATTTTCGTAAAGGAGGAACCATCAAAAGGGGGGAGGCCACTATAACGGCCTACCCAGACTACACCATGATGGTGCAGAGGAGTCGGATGAACTTCGGGGCGGTCAAGAGAAGACTGAGAGAGGCAGGGAAGAAATATATGCTCCTCTACCCGGCCAAATTAAAGGTGATCCACAATAATAGATCCCTGTTTTTTGAGTCACCGGAGGAAGCCATGGGTTGGCTGGACATGCAGGGCAGCCCCCAGGAGTCGGAGGTCCAGGCGGATGAAGGTGGCAATGAGAGATAAGTGCTCTACGACGAGAGAGGGGGTTGCCGGAGACTATGGGATTTGACTATAGTTATTGCTGTGGCCTGGGGAGGCCGGGCTTGGAACTGGATGTTAAATGCACTGTTTGCACTGTAATTGTTGTCATACATGGGAGCCTTTCGGGGCTGGTCCATTCACCCCCGTTTAGTATTTCTTAGTTAAGTGGCCGCTAGGGCGACTTTACCCTACTGGGCTCTGTGTGTAACAGCCGGAACTAGATGTGGGGGGGCCTGAGTTCCCGGGAAGGAGCTGGGCAACAGTTGGGGAGGGAGTTGGGGGGGAGGGGACGGGCAGGGGGAATGGGGGGTGTGGGGGTAGTTGGGGTGTACATAGTGTTGGGAGGTTTGAATGGGATCGCGAGCCCTGAGGGAAGATTTTGGATGAGACTTCTGGATAGCATGAACGAGCGGGGATGGTCGGGGGGGAGAGTGCAAGATATCAGTACATCATGGGGGAGCTAAAATTGTTGACATGGAACGTCAGGGGCCTCAATAGCTATCTTAAACGGAACAAAGTTATGTTGTACTTGAGGCGACAAAAGATAGACGTCGCATTACTGCAAGAGACGCATTTGACCCGAGACAAACTAGAGCTGGTGAAGAAAAAGTGGGGTGGAACGGTGGTAGGATCCGCGTACTCAGCTTATGCTAGAGGCGTGCTGATCTGGGTGGCGCCGCATGTCCCGTTTCAACTGCAGCAGGAACTTGTGGATACTGATGGGCGTCTGGCTATGGTGAGAGGGGTAGTCGAGAACAGAGAGATGTGTGTAGTGAACACGTATGCCCCGAACCAGGGCACGGCAGAGTACTTCCGGACCATGAGTACCAACTTGAGCTGGTGTGTGGGGAGTGCGGTGTTCTGGGGAGGGGATTTTAACTGTGTGTTGAACCCGGGGATGGACAGATCCGACGATAAGGTGATTAGGCCCGCCCCGGCAGCCCGGGCGCTGCGGACGCTGCTGCGGGACTTTGAGCTCGATGACGTGTGGAGGACCAAGCACCCCAATGAGAGACAGTACTCGCATTACTCGGCCCCGCAGCGGTTGCACACTAGGCTAGACTATATTTTTGCCACGTCGGACGTCTTGGTGGATGTGTCTAGTGCGGAATATAAAGCGAGGGTCCTCTCGGACCACTCGCCTATGGTGGTGGGATGGCAATATGGCCGCCCCAGAGCGCGGATCCCGACGTGGCGCCTGCGCGCAGAGGCGCTTAAAGACCAGGCTTTTAGGGAAGACATGCGGGAGGAAATAGTTAGCTATTTCGATACCAACACTGGCAGCGTTGACTCGGCGGGAACTCTGTGGGAGGCCTTTAAGGTTGTGGTACGAGGGGTGGCGATTGCTAAATCGAAAGGTTTGCAGAACGGGGCCCTGGTCGATTTACAGAAGGCGGAGAGAGAGCTGGAAAAGGCGCTGAAGAGCGAGCATATAGATAACGAGCTGGTGCTTAAACTGCAGCAGCAGTGTACAGAACATTGGGGGAGGCTCTGTAATCTAAATTACAAAAAGTATACTGAGAGGCAACATGCGGGAGGAGATAAAACGGGTCGTCTTTTGGCATGGTTATATAAAAGAGAAACCCCAAGTCCCCCGATTAGGACAATAATTAGAGAAGATGGGGAGCAGATAGATACCCAGGAGGGTGTCAATGAGGAATTCGTAAATTACTATAAAGCATTGTATGGGGATCCGGGCGGCGGCGACCGGGAGGAAATGTTGGAGACCCTGCAAGATATCGGGCTGCCCAGGATAAGCACGGAGGAGAGAGAGGAACTAGATGCCCCAATAACACTAGGGGAGTTGGAGGCGGTCGTCCGGCAGCTACCCACTAGCAAGACCCCAGGAACGGACGGCCTGCCCAGTGAATTTTATAAAACTTTTGGAGCGGAAGTACTCCCCCCGATGCTTGATATGCTTAATGAGGCGTTCGAGAAGGGGAGGCTGCCGGAATCGCTCAGGGAAGCGATTATTATACCGCTCCCTAAGCCTAATAAACCCGGGCATAGTTGTGGGTCGTACAGACCAATATCTATGCAGAATCAGGACAGCAAAATACTAACGGCTGTCCTGGCCAACAGACTGCGGAGGGTGATAGGCAAACTGGTACACCCGGACCAAAAGGGATATGTCCCGGGGAGGAACATTGCCCAAAACCATAGACGACTCCACCGGGTGATTGAAATGGGATCTAACAGTGATGGGGAAATGGCGATAGTGTCGTTGGACGCTGTTAAAGCCTTTGACTCGGTTAATTGGAAGTGGCTGCTGGCGGCCTTGAGAGAATACGGACTGGGACCAGGATATATTAGATGGGCGGAGCTGCTGTACAGCGCTCCGCTGGCTAGAGTTCGGACGGGCATGATTATATCCGAGAGATGGCAGCTTAGTAGAGGCACTAGACAGGGGTGTCCTTGGTCCCCGATGTTGTATATCTTGGCCCTGGAGCCTTTGGCACTGTACCTGCGGCAGCAGTATGATATCGTGGGCATTGAGGTGGGGGGAGAAAACCATCTGATATCCCTGTATGCGGATGACTTGTTATTGTACTTGAGTCATCCGGAGGAGAATTTACAATGTATCCTGGACGTGATGGGGAGATATGCGAGGTTGTCGGGCATAGCGGTCAACCCCCAGAAATCGTACATTTTCCCGTTGGGCTGCTATAGGGGTGTTCCCACGGAGCGGCTGCCGGTGCTCCAGGTGCCCTGGTCAGTCAATACATTCCGTTACCTGGGAATAGATATCTACCACACGGTGGAGGAAGAACACAAGCGCAACACGGAGATGGCTGTTGAGAAGATACGCGCATGTATGAGCTTTTGGCAGAAGTTGCCCCTAGCGATGATGGGGCGTGGGGCGATGATTAAGATGGTAGTTCTGCCTAGGCTGCTACATTACTTTAGCAACATCCCATACATGATCCCTAAGGGCTTTTTCACTAAAATAAATGGGGTTTGCAGAGAGTTTCTGTGGCATGGTACTCGTAACAGAGTAGCGCTCTGGAAGTTACAGAACTTTCATGAAAAGGGGGGAGTCAAACTCCCAAACTTTGAGGCGTATTACATAGCGAGCCAACTACAGTTTGTGTCTAAATGGCTGTCCGATGAAGAGACCCCAGAACTCAGACTATTCGGGCAAGATTGTGCCCCATTATTCCTAAAGGAGGTCATTTGGTTGCCCGAGGCTGTCACGAGAAGGTACCCGGCGATGGTGAAGCTGGGGTGGAAGGTGTGGAGACGGGCATGTACAATGATGGGTGACCCACTTCCGTGTTCTCCGCAAATTCCACTGGTTGCCCTGGCGGGGGTGGATGGACAGCTGAGGGGTATTATTAGGACCTACTGGGAATCGGTGGGGTTGGTGACATTGGGCGATGTGTGGCAGGAGGGTGCCATTAAGGGGTTTGTAGAACTTAGCGAGGAGACTGGATTGCACGAAGGCCAATATGTTACATACCACAGATTGGGGAAGAAAATTCGGGAACTGTGGCCTGAGAATACCATGGCAGATGATTCGGAGGTTACGATGGCAGGGATATACGATACAACGGAAGGGGGACATGAAATTTCTAGGCTGTATGAGATGGTGATGTCGAAAGGAACTGACAAGCCTACGATTGGAATGGGAGAGCGAGGTGGGGATCGAAATGGGAGATGGGACGTGGGAACGGGCCTTGGGGTACCACAGGAAAGTGTCTCGAAATGCCAGACTGCAGCAAATACAACTGTACGTCACGCACAGAGCGTACATGACCCCTCTGAGGATATCCAAATTTCGGAATGCAGGCAGACAGGCGTGCCCCAAATGCGACGAAGAAAATGCGGACATGACGCATATGTTTTGGGCGTGCCCAGTGATGGAGGGGTTCTGGAGGGAGGTGGCGCGCAAGCTGAGAGAGAGAGGGGTCACGCTTGCCATAGACACCGCCTGGGCATGCCTTCTGGGTGGGTTTCCCAGACCTCGGCAGCAGAAACATGTAAGCAAACTGAAAGACTTAGCGTATGTGCTGGCCAAACGACGAATAGCCATGGGCTGGAAAAAATGTAGCAAGCCACGGGTTGAGGTGTGGTGGAATGACCTACAGAAATGGGCGGAGGCTGAGACAGCGGTGTGGCAGGAGGCGAGTTGTATGTCCTGGGAGGAGGAATTGGGCTCTTTGATGGCATGGAAGACATTGATATCCCGCATATTCGGGACAGGGGTTTCGGGAGATCCAGATGATGACGATGCTCGCTCATGTGCAACAGAAGCGGAACAAGACATGGAAAATGGCTCGCGGGGGGAGGGATCAGGGGAGTAGTGCGCACTAATGGTTAAATGTTTATTGGAATATTGTTCATTGCACTGCTGTTTGGTTTGCATTGTTGTTTGAGTTGAAAAATCAATAAAAATCTAATAAAAAAAAAAAAAAACTGTGGTTGATGAATGTTTTTTCAAGGTGGAGGATGTTGCTAAGGTACCCAAACACCTAACCTAACCAAGTTAGCTGGAGGCCCTGTGCAAATGGTACCCCAGTTACTAGCTCTCATCCAGTATAATTACATGACTGTCAGGATACCTGTAAGTGTGCAAAATAACATACCTGGGAGGGTCCTGTTGGGTAATGACCTTAAAACTCTTGGAGTTGTGTCTACTACCCCCAGGCCCACCAGCAGAAGGAAGCAGGAGCTCACAAGTTCTGCAAGGGAGAGAACCTTAAGAGGCTCTCCTTGGGACATGATAGAGGAAGCTATCACCCCAAGTCCACAGGACTTACTTACTGCCATTGCAGGGCAAGAAAAGACAAAAGGGAAACCCAAGTCTGCCAGCAAGAAACCAGCAAGCACTCCTGTGCCCAGGAGGACATCTCCGATACTGTCCAAAGTCGCACCTGTGACTCCCACACCAGCTGAGGCGGAGTGTGAGGTTCAACACTTTATGGTCAAACTAGATACTGAGGAATCAGATCTAGAAGAGGATCTTACCTTGGTAGGAGATCTTGTCCCTGTTGACCATCCTGAGCTGCAGTCTTTACTGGCAGAAGGTGGACCCAACAGGGAGGATTTCAGCAAGGGACAAAGAGAGCGTTCTACCTTGGAAGGTCTTCGCGAACAGGCCACTTCTCAGCTCAATGGGACTGAGCCTGGGAAGTATAGGTTGCACTGGGAAAATGGCCTCTTGTAACGCTCACCTGATTCCCGCAGAGGCGCCGGTCTTGACTGGGTGAATGCCGTATCTTCAAAGGTGATGTGTAACACACGGTTGGCTCTTTGGGCTGGACCTCTGTGCACTGTATGTCTGACTCGAAGAGTAAGATGTCTGCAGATAGAAAATATGGGATTAATGAACTGGGGTTATTGGGTGCCTCTCTCCTCTTCCCTTTCTCTTCTCCTGTAGAACCCCAAAGGTTAACACCCTCACCTTAGGTAAGTGAACGCCGAGCTCTCCATCTGCCTCGGGGCAGGGTGCCGTAACCAGTTTCTTCACTGGATAAGGGTGCAGGCCTCTTGACCTCAGAGGACTGCTGTCCGTTGTTAACTGCACGAACGGTAAGTTCTGGGCACTTCAAATGTCTTAAAAGTCTTTTGTAATGATATCTCTTGTTTTGCAGGGTTCCGGCGATGGCGGATGGCGGGCTGATGAGAGTTGAGGATCGAACCCGCGTGAGGAATAGAAGCGCCTGGAAGCACGTAAGTAAGCGCTTGTAGCCTGCTTCACGATGCGCACTAACTGTCCCTTTTATCTTGCAGGTACAAGTTCGGAGCTTTAGAGAAGCTGAAGGGTGCTGGAATACCCACTGGATTCGGCGTGGGAAGGAGTAATGGCACGTGAGTAATAAAGTTGCCCAATGTCTTTAAACGCACCTTTTGTCTTTCAGATGCGGGATGCAGCGCCAAAGGCCTCCGGAGCGTGGAAGAGCTGGTAAGCTTTTGTCTTTCAGATGCCGGAATGCAGTGCGAAGACCTCCGGAGCATGCGAAGAGTAGGTAAGCCTTTGTCTTTCAGATGCCAGAATGCAGCGCGAGGCGTTGGTGACAGCCGATGGACCAGGTAAGAGATGCGCTGCCACTGAAGACCGTAGTGCTGACCTGTTCTTTCTTTGTCTTTACAGGTGCTGCTGAAGACTGGATTCCAGGATGGTAAGCCTTTGTTCCCATAGGCCCAGGATCAGAAGCAGAAGACCCTATGAGCGTTCTGCTGCAGAGAATGCAGAATAACGCAAAGCAAGATTCATCCATCGGGTGTGGTTTAAATAGCCTCCTGTAGTGCTTAGGTGTCTCCTTCCACAGCCACGCCTAGGTAAGAAAAGAGTTCCTGCTTTCCAGAAGAGTTCCAGTGTTCTGAACCTAGGGAGTGGCTCCTGCCCCACCCAACAGGAAAAGTAGTCCCAAACAGAAGAGGATCAGGAGTTCAACTGGCAGGTAAGTAAGCAGCATGGTCTGCTGCAGGTAAGTCCACCCAAGCATTATGAGCCCGGCGCTTCCAGCGCTGGGACTGGGCATCTTTATGAGCCTGGTGCCACTGGCGCCAGGACAGGGTCCAAAAGGTCCCAATTGGGACTGGCTGGCACTCGGAACCGGGGTTATGGGTCTGCTTCCAAGGGAGTCGGGCAAGTCCTGATCTTTTGGAAGCAGAGATCATGACACTCTTCTACAGTGAACCAAATGAGTCAACCCCTGGAGACTACAAAAGACTGGTAGTACCTCTAGTGAACCAACTCCAGTTTCTGCAGTTAGCCCATGAGGTACCTTTGGCTGGTCACTTAAGTTTTAAGACGACCAAGGAAAGGCAATCTCTGCACGTCTACTGGCCTAAGATGGGTACAGAAGTAGAGACAAATTCTGCAGAAGTTGCCACACTTGCCAAACCTCTGGCAAGAGTGGGTCCAAGAATGTGGCACCCTTAGTGCCCCTCCCAGTGGTGGGAGTCCCTTTTGAGAGGGTGGGGATTGACATTGTTGGTCCTCTTGACCCTCCCACATCTTCAGGCAACAGGTTTATCCTGGTTGTAGTGGACCATGCCACTAGATTTTCCGGAAGCCATACCTATGAGGACTGTTACGGCTCCGGCTAAGGCCCTACTGGTATTTTTACCAGAGTAGGTTTTCCTAAGGATGTGATATCTGACAGGGGATCAAATTTTATGTCCCACTACATGCAAACCATGTGGAAAACCTGTGGAGTTACCTACAAGTTCTCAACTGCCTACCACCCCCAAACCAATGGACTGGTAGAGAGGTTTAACAGAACTATGAAGAGCATGATAGGTGCTTTAGAAGAACCCCTTAGAAGAAAGTGGGACCTTCTACGGCCATGCTTTCTCTTTGCCTATAGAGAAGTCCCTCAGGAGGGAGTAGGATTTAGTCCCTTCGAACTTCTCTATGGCCACCCAGTCAGAGGTCCATTGGCCCTGATTAAGGAGGGGTTGGAGAGTGCTCCTTCCCCCAAGCCAGTCAGAGTGACTGACTATGTGATAGGTCTCCGGAGAAGAATGTCACACATGATGGCAGAGGCAAGTGATAACTTGAGGGCTGGACAAGCTCTGGTCAAGCATTGGCATGACCAGAAGGCTAACATGGTTGAGTTTACTCAAGACCAGCTTGTTCTTGTTATGGTCCCAACAAGGCAGGGGGCCTTGCAGGACAAATGGATAGGACCCTTCAAGGTTGTGGGACCTCTCCATCTGGTGGACTTAGGCAACCCTAAGGAAGCTCCCAGAGTCTTTCACACCAACCGTTTCAAGGCTTAGGCCTCTAGACCTGACATAGGAGCTCTGTTTCTAGCTTCAGCTCAGGAGGCGGAGGAGAGTGAACCTCTGCCTGACCGCCTCAGAGGCTTACCTTTAGATGAGCAAGTGGAAGGAGTTAATCTCTCTTCCAGTCTCACATCTGACAAGCAGGATGAGTGCAAGTTACTGTTAAATCAGTTTGCCTCCCTGCTCTCACTTTCACCAGGCTTGACCCCTTGGGGCCAGCATGACATCCACACTGGTGACTGTTTGCCTGTCAAAAGCAGGGGTTACAGAATGTCAGACAATATCAGATCCCACATAACGAATGAGGTCAACAAGATGCTTGAACTCAGGGTTATAGAGCCCTCTACTAGCCGATGGTCTAGCCCAGTTGTGCTTGTACAAAGGCAGGATCCAAGGAGTTGAGATTCTGCGTGGACTATAGAGCTCTAAATGCAGTCACCACAACTGATGCCAATCCTTTGCCTAGGACAGATGAGCTGGTGGATAAACTTGGTGCAGCCAAGCACCTCAGCACATTTGACCTAACGTCAGGCTATTGGCAAATAGTCCTGACAGACCATGCCAAGGAGAAAACTGCGTTCTCCACTCCAGCCAGCCTCTACCAATTCAAGGCGATGCCTTTTGGATTAAAGAATGCACCTGCTACATTTCAGAGGATGGTCAATCAAGTTCTGAATGGGATGGAGGACTTCTGCATGGCATACTTGGATGACATTGCAGTGTTCAGCCCTACATGGAAAAAACATTGAACACCTAGGTTATGTATTGCAGGCTCTGGAACAGGCCCATCTGACCATAAAAGCAAGCAAATGTCAAATTGGTCAGAGTTCAGTGGTCTACCTTGGGCATGAGGTAGGAGGGGGTGAAATACGGCCATTGCCTAGCAAAGTACAAGCTGTACAAAACAGGGCCACCCCTACTACTCAAACCCAAGTGAGAGCCTTTTTAGGTCTCACTGGGTATTACAGGAACTTCATAGAGAACTATGGGACCATAGCTTCTGCCTTGAATGTCATGTCCTCTCCCAAATTTCCTAAAAAAGTCAGGTGGAATGAGGAGTGCAATCAAGCATTTGAAGGTCTAAAGAAAGCCCTTTGTCAAGCTCCAGTCCTAAGAGCACCTGACTACCTGTCATGATGCCTACCCCCAGGCATCCGGACCAAGCCCATCAGCCCCGGGAGCAGGCATCTAGACATTTAGTAAAACATCAGCAGCCCCGGCTAGGGGCTATCTGGGTTCAGTCCTGGCGCCTTAGGCACCAGGCTCATAGTAGGAATCAGTCCTGGCGCCTAAGGCGCCAGGCTCATAGTCATTACTTACCTCAGGTAGACCATGCTGCAAATGACTCCAATCCAACATGAAGCTTGAAAGTGACTATTTTTCTACAGGGACTAT
Source organism: Ambystoma mexicanum (assembly GCF_040938575.1). Lineage (NCBI taxonomy): Eukaryota > Metazoa > Chordata > Amphibia > Caudata > Ambystomatidae > Ambystoma > Ambystoma mexicanum. The sequence goes on along the minus strand of NC_090932.1, from coordinate 1,162,332,398 downwards.
TTTTTACTCGGGTGTGGTTCTAGGGACTTCTTACCTGGGACTACTTTTGAAGCTATTTAAACCACACCCGACCAGCAACACGCTTTGCGTTATTCTGCATCCAGCAGTGCAACACTCAATGTGCCTGCAGCCTGCATCCAGTCTTCTGCCACGCCCGCCTCGAATCCAGAGCTCCTAAAACAAAGAGGAAAGAAAGGGACAAGGTTAGAAAACGAACTTCTTTCTATTCCACACCTGATTCTGGATCCATCTCGTCTCCCCGGACCTGTAAAGATCATCATTTCTGCACGCGCCGCACATCCAGCTGCAGCGCCATACTCACCAGTCTGCACAGCATCCTTCGAGTCGGCGCTGCCTCCATCATTTCTTCACCGAACATCGGCACCTAGGAGACAAAAGAAAACCACAAGGTGAGCTGAGGGAACCAACAAATATAACTCTTAGCACCATAGACTTACCTGATTTACCACCGGAGGCATCCTTTTGAGACTCTCCATATTTTCACATGCTGCATCTGTAAAGAGACAAAACACGTTTTCCTCGTGCAACATTTACGAGCCAGCTGCAAGACAAGAAAGGAAGGGGGGGGGAACAAGAGTGCACATCGGACATATTGAACTCTATGAACTTAATGCTTACTGGTCCTCACCAGGAACCTCAGTCAATACTCTCCGGATCTCTCCCGAACCTTCAAACCAGTGAATTAACTGGAATCAACGCACCCCTGCAAATCCACGCAGGATGGAGAGCTAATCTTTCAAGAATATAAGGCGAGATTGCCGCAAGGGCATTTCGGAGGTGATTAGTTGGGGAGGACTGTGGGGGTGCCATCACTTGAATCCAGAGTGGCTAAATCCATCTCTCCACTTGCAGGAGAATACTTCTACGGGTTAAGCAGGCAAGATTAGGAGGGCAGATCCAGTCAGTCATCGCTGCACTACGCATCAAGTGGGTGGAGACCGCAGCTGTCCGGGTCCGACCGACGCCCCTGTGGGAGCCAGGTGAGCGTAACACTACCACCAACCCTTCATTGTACAAACTGATGCTTCAATTGTAGGTATAGGGCCGTCCTTAGTCAACTGGATGAGAAAGGTAGGGAACATCCCATTTGTTTCATCAGCAGGAAGTTAAAGGATCCTGAAACAAGGTGGGCAACAATAGAAAGACTGCTTTGCTATTGTGTGGTCACTGAAGAGGTTTAGACCATACTTGTATGGATCTACCTTCATCATTCAGACTGAGCACCAACCCTTGAGATGGCTGATGCAAATGAAAGAGGAAAACCCAAAATGACTCAGATGGTCAATCTGCCTGCAAGGATTTGATTTTTCCATTGAGCACAGAGCAGGAAGTCACCACCAAAACGCTAATGGTCTCTCTAGGATGTTTGTAACTGACTAGAGGTATGAGATCCATCCAGGAGTAGATTAAATCCTCCTGTCCCTTAGTCTGGGGGGGCGAGTGTAAGGGAGAATTCTCCTTCTGGGGCTAATTTCCCTCACCTAGTGAGTCCCCCAGCAGCTTTGCTGGATTTCTGGAGTTTATTTTTCCACCTGGTAAGAGTGTACATCCTTTTTCCACTCTTACATGTGTTTTGGCCTATGTGTTTTTACTCATTGTGTGATCTTGGGCACTGGAGCACACCACTCCAGGTGCCACTGTTCTTGTACGGGTTACACAGCACCTTTAGTGTAGTAACCCAGGGTTGTCTTTAAGACTTCCCTCTGACTCCATTTCGCTGGGGCTGACTACTGTCCCCCAGAGAAAGGTAAAGTTGCCATTTACTTTACATAGTCATTTTTACCACAGACCTAGTACACCCCATCTTACATGGAGTACTGGAAAGGGCTAACCTGTACCCCTTTTCTGTCTGTACCTCCCTGAGCATTGTTTTGCTCTTAACATTTAGACTTGGCTGGTGGCAGTCGTATCTACCCTAACCTTTCTACCGCAATCATATTAGATAAACGTGGTACTGTTCTTGGCTATTATATTAGCCTCGAACATAAACCCGCTTGACCAAATCGTCTTTCTTTTGGCTCCGGTTGGGTTTATTCGCCATTTCTTTTTGTTAAAGTCCTTCTTGTGTTTTACTTTGCAAGGCAAATTAGGTTTGCCTTCTTTGTTCACCGTCTTTTGGCGGGCTTCTGCAGAGAAGCCCTCCTCTTGGCGCCTGGGTGTCTAGGTAGTCTGAATGTGGGGAAAGGGCGTAGTCACCCCCTGCACAGGGTATCCTAGGAAACCCAAGTCACACTTTGCCATGATTGGCTGAGTTGGTTGTCCTGGCTGGACAACCCCCTGCTAGGTGATTGACAGCCAGGCTGTGTGAATGGGGGTTTTGCGCATAAAAGGCATGTCTCTTGGGCTAGAAGTCAGAGTCGCCTCTGGCGCTACAAGGAACCAAAGAGAAGCGGAGAGAACAACAGCTGCTGCAACTACCCCGTCCTGGTGAAGCCCTGCTGCAGTCCTGAGCTATCTACCCTTCGACAACTAAGAGGAGATCCAGTCCGGAGTAGTCTTTCCTTGAGCCTGGTGGGGATAACCAGCTCATCATCTTCAGCCAGAGATCTCTGCTGTGGTCGAAATCACTGCACACTGCTGTAGTGGTCCGGATAGCCACCTGCTGAGCCTCTCCTGTTTTAAAGGAGCACACCTTTTTTCGCTGTCGCTACTGCCGGCTTCATCCCTGTGTGGTGCAGACCCCCTTCAGACGTCCTCCTTCACAACGAAGCTCCAGGAATCGTGGGTCTGCGGGAAACCAACAGGAACAACTGCCAGGGAACCAGCTGCATCGTGGAAAGAAGGTACTGTGTTCTACTCGAGAAAACTGGGTGAATCCCTTTTCTTAATACTCCAGGCTCGTCCTTGTCTTCCCTCCTTATAACTTTTGCTTCCGAACATTGACAATATCCAAGTACTTTTGGGTTACGCTGAATCGTGAACTGTAACGGTGTGATCTTCAGTTCAGCACAGGTCTCCAGCGTCACTGAAACCTGGCTCCGACCCTTTGACTTTTGAACTCGTGTTTCTCGATACTGTCTGCCTAACCTAAATATTGCTTGCGATTTTTGCCTCCAACTCCCTCTGGGTATCTCAGGTGCTAAGTGTGCTTTGGCCCCGGTAGCATTTCATGTCACGAATACGTGTTTATTGATTAGACCGAACTGTCAAAAAGTGATCACAACCATATCCGCGGTATCGTGTTTTGTTCATAACACCGGTTCATTCAAACACAGGGTACTTACCTTGAGACATACTGTTCAAAGTGAATTGGTTAGTTGTAGTATATTTAACGTGTGGTTTTGTTTAAAGTTTAATAGAGGTGTTGTGTTTAGAACTGATGGTTTAAAAATAAATGTACTTCTATTTTTTACCTGAAACCTTGAGTCAGTATTTGCTTGAGTCACAGTAATTGTGGTCCCTTTGTGTAATCTCTGCTACTGCTCATATACTCATGAGATAAGCCTGGCTGCTCTGCTACTGCTACCACTATAACTTAGTAGTACAGGCTTGTACCAAAGGTAAACTTGTATTGCCACCTGTGGTCTTAATTGTGTGTAGTGGTCCCTAAGGGCACTGCACAGGATTCTGCCTAACAGGATGCCGACAGGGAGAGGGTTGTGAATCCAAGATTTGTGAGTTCTAAGACATTTTAAAGAAGTTACCTTCCAGATGGGCATCAATCAAGGTTAGAGCAAATTTGCGAAACCCATGGAGAGTGAGAAGGCGAGAGAGGTGGTTGATAACATTGAAAGCAGAAGAGGGGTCCAATAGGATAAATGTAAACAAGAGTTTGGCGTGGTGAGCTTCAGATCGTCAGAGAGAAAGTTGGAGACCTGCACAAGTGCAGTCTTGTGACATGCTTACTTGGGAAGCCAGATTGGAGTGGATCTTGAAGGTACTTAGTGAGCTGGGTCAAGAACAACTGCTCAAACACCTTGAAAAATGGGGTAGAAGAGAAACCAGCTGATTGTTTGCCAGGATGTTTGAGCTTGCTGAGGGTTTCTTCAAAGTGGGTATGACAGTTGCAGATTTGAAGTAGGCAGTGAAGAGTCCTTTGGAGAGCAGAGTTAGGGAGCTCAGAGAGATATGGGGAAGGTTTCTGGTACTAAATCATTGACCGCTTAATGAGCAAACGGGTGCAAGATGGGTTGGCCCTCTGAAGGTTGGATGGTTATTTGTCAGGAGAGGCAGTGGATAAGTAGTCTGATGTGGAGGGTAGTGGTAGATGTGGTGAACCAAAGAGGTGAGGGAGGATAGAGAAGAGGGCTGTGAGTTACAAATTTGACAATTTAGAAGAAAAGTAGTGAGTCATTAGCAGAGAGGAAGGAGGCAACAGTTATTAGCTTGGGAGGTGAGAGCAAAGCTTGAAGGGTAGATGAAGTTTGCGGGCATGATTGCCAAATCCTCCCACCTTCTCCAGGGGACAAGAGAGCAGCAAAGGAATTTAAGGCTAAGAGTAGGGAGGTGATGAAGGATTATAGGAAAGTGAGTACAGAGGAAGGCTGACTGTTGTTGCAGCAGTGTTGTTTTGGGGAGCGGACCGCCAAACGTAAGGTGAAAAGGGGAAATGTCTCTTGGCTGTTGACCTACAGCCCAGCTTTGCAGTTCAAAACAAAAGTTCCAAAAAGTTGTTGCAAAACAAACAAAAGTTTCCCTTTCCCCAGAATCTGCCCAGCTTTGTATCTAGGTCTTTAACAGTTGCGACAAGTCTTTATCTTTCCTTGATCAACCTGACTCCCAAATCCTGCAACAATGAACAATGGTCTTTGCCAAGCCTGGCTGAGGGTTTCATACTTCATTCTCATAACCCCGCCTCTTGGCGTGCTCTACTGCCATGTCGGGCACCTGTATTCATAACTCTCTTTCTCTGGATTCACTTCCACCCAGGGCCTTGCTTTACTCACCCGCCAAGGTCCCGGAGTGTCTGTTGTACACACAAGCTCTGTATTCCTCTTGCTAACAATTTGGGGTGTACTTCCCCAAGCTGTGTCCCAGACAGAAACGGGAGGTTACAATGTTATGTAAAGAAGATAGGACCACAAATATATCATATTTTAAAAACATCTGGTGGTCCTCTGGCAGATGTTAAAAAAGGAGTAAACCTGTCTTTCCGAGTGACTAAGACCATCATTCTCAACTTTATGGAGTTTTACGTTCTAAATGGATAGGTAGCAGGAGGCACATGGGGGAGCGAGAGCTGGGGGAGCAATCAGCAGAAGGTGGGTCAGATATGAACCCAACTGCAGAAGGTTTTTCTGGGTGACAGCAAAATACATAGATGAACTCAGTGGCAGGAGTGAAAGTGGAATATGTACAGCTCAATAGGTCACGGTTTACAAGTTAGAATGTGGGACTGCAAGGTAGTCACTGGTGTCATTTGCGGGCAGGTGCCGGCATAAGGTCACCCGTGTCATTTGTGGAACCGGGGCATGGGTAACTGATAGGACACAGCGAGGACCCTGGAAGGAAGGACATACATAGGTGGTTTGGTGGGCTAGGATAGAATTGAAGGTGGAGAGTAGGGCAAAATGTAACCAGAACGCGGAGAAAGGATTTTCGGACTTTATGTGAACCCGAAGTCTGGGGTTAGGTCTGTTCAGAAACATGGGTGGGTTGTTAAAGGGGGTGGGTGGAAATGATAAATAAGATTAAACATATTAGCAGTTTAGAATCGGTTAAGTGTGTAGGTGATACAGCAAATAATGTAACGACTTCCAGTTAATGAGAACCTTTATCAAACACACTAAAGAGTAGCTAGGCGTCTATTTTTGCATCGGAACCAGCTGCTATATCAATGAACATTTGTGTGCGTGAGCCAGAGCTCACTATTCTAGAGAAAACATGGGGCGGAGCAGCCACACAAGAGACCTTGCCGGCGCAGCTGCCACGGCCCTGGACTCATTGTCTGGCATGCGCAGGAGCTGGTGGTCCAGAAAAGGTCACAGGACAATCTCTCCCTCCAGGCAAAAAACAGACACAGACCACAACTCGTATGACTTGCAGTCACTTTCATCCCTCACACAGCAAGGAGATTAAAGAGGAATACAGAGCCGGGCTGGTATTCAGCATCAATGGCACACGGGAAACCCACATGAAGTACAAGAGGGGAAACCCATAACGTGTGAGGTTTCTGGCTGCCATTCTTGCATATGAATTTATTATTGCAATGCTGCCACCAGCAGGGTAATTTTTCCAGTACATGTTATTAGGATTTGTGTGGTGCATCACTGCATGGTTGTTTTGGAAATCTTTGCTTCTTACAATAGATTTGCCCTGATGACGGACAGAGTCCGAAATGCATTGGCAGAACATTTGTGTTACATCTGGTTCCTCTCATTTTAGGCATGGACTTTTACATTATAACTTGACCACATGTAATGCTGATTTCTGATGGAGTTGTATTTTATGACACACGATTGAACTGATTCAGAAACCGGCATAGCCGTCTCGGCATATCAGTGTGAACACACAGGTGTCAAGAGGGTTTTCTGAAGTTTGTGTATACTGAAAAAAGATAGAAGAAATCTAGTGACTTACAAAGGTAACATTAGCCTAAGGGGGCAAGTGCTTCAAACTAAAGAGGAGTACAATTGAAATATGCAAAATTACATTATTAAGCATCACTGGAGGGAGTGGTGGGGTCAGATAGGGAGGATGGGGAAAGGGAAGAGGAGATTCCTCTTTAGCAAATAAGTGCAGTTTAAGCCGAGCTTTGAAGAGATCCACACTTGGATTGGCTTTGATTGTTTGGGGCAGTGGGTTCCAGTGGAGTGGGGCGAGTAGGGAGAAAGAACATAAGCGAGAGGAGGCACAGGGAGGGTATGGGACAGTGAGGTTTAGTGCCGAGGATAGGGGGGAAACGATAGGAGTAAACGGAGATGCAATCAGAATGGTACTGAGGAGCAAGACCATTGAGAACTGTGATAAATGGAGACAATTCTAGTTACCTCGCAAAATGTTAATTTGGAAATTCAGTATATGAAATGATTCTCACACAGTGCATTTTCGTTCTGTTAAAAATGTATTTTATTACAGTGAAGACTCTTAGTCTTGTGATGGTCAGCCGAGGCGTGTTTCGACCCAGAGGGGCCTTTATCAAAGCAAGAATTGTGTTTAGGATGTGGGGATGTTGCCCCAGCTCGAGCACCCTTTTGGGTTGCAGTGGTTGTGGCAGGTCCCAGACTTGGGTCCTCGATTGGCCTGTGACTGTATTGCAGTGTCGGCGGCACCGGTGCGGGATGGAGGATTCTCGTGATTAACAAATAGAGCTTAGCGCAGGAGTGTTCAAAGCTAGAGCCCACCGCCTCCCTAAACTGATAAATGGCTCCACATAATGAATGTGTTCCTAAAAAGTGATTACCCATTAAAAAAAACAACCATAAAACCTTGAGAGTAATAAGATACTGGAAACAAACTATTTACTTCAAAGGGATGCAGGGAATGAGTTAAGATTGAAAGGAAGGGGGTGTGGGAGACTGGTAGAGAGGTTTAGAGGAACAGAAAATCAGAGTACTGACACAAATCCTTGGATGTTGTTGCTTCAACCCTAGGAGGTGCCCCTTCCCATGAGGCCAAGGTGAGGCTGCTACCAGATAGTTCCCCTGGGGGTAGTACTCAGTGGGAGGATCTCATGGGACGAACTCCCCCGCCCCCATGGGAGCAGGGATTACTATCCAAGGAGAACACGATATTCTCTGCTTCAATTCCCCCCCACTTACCCCACCCTTGCAACCCCATGTAAATGTGTCAGGTGGCCAAACGCGCAAGTACTAGGAGAAGGAAGAATTTGGTCAACCCAAGGGAGGAGTATTTGTGTAAAGTCTAGGATGAGGAAGAGACTAGTCTACCCAATTTAGGACTGCAGGGCAGGTACTGAGACGAGGTGGCAATGCAAAAGCATAAAGAACACTCCTGGAACAACTAGTCAACCTTCTAGTGGTTCCTGAATTTCTATGGATTGAAACATTCACAATAGAAGAGGGAAGACAGGAAGAAAAGTTCAGCCCTCCTTGGAGAAGATGCAAGTCTGTGGTGCGGCAGAGAAGAACAAGTTACTTTACCTGCTAACGCTCTTTCGATGGGATGTTCCGACAACGTATTCCACATCTATGACAGATAATCACCACAGTTGTGCTGATTCTGCAAATTTTAGGCATCTGCGTCCTGGGTCGATGACGTCGATACACTGTCCTCGAGGGCCTCTGTCTGCACGACGCCCGTAGCCTCAGTTGTAGTTTTTTCCCCCAGAACGTGTGGTGCCAATCTTCTGCCAGAATGACTACAGAAAGCCTTGCGGAAAGGAAAGCTGCAATCGCATAAGAAATTCTGTAACGGGGCAGTTAGGGAGGGAGCGATGTGGAATACGTCGTCAGAACATCCGATCGAAAGAACGTTACCAGGTAGGAAAGTAACTTGTTCCTCCGACGTATTCCACATCTATGACAGACTCCCCAAGCAGTACCAACGTATGGAGGTGGGAAAAAAATGTTGCATTTTAGAATACCCAATCAAATTGCAGAATAGAGGACTGCCTTACCAAAGGCCAAATCCTGCCCATGGATAGAATCCAGGGAGTAGTGTTTGACAAAAGTATGGACAGAGGCCCATGTGGCTGCTTCGCAAATGGGAACACCGCTGTGCAGGGCAGTAGAGGCAGCCACACCCCTAGTAGAATGGGCCCGTAAGACTACCAGAGGGGTCCTTACCCGCTAAGCGGTAACATTCAGAAATTGTCAAGATAATCCATCTAGACAAAGTCTGTTTAGTAACAGCTTGTCCCAAACGCCTTCCAGCGTATCCTATAAAGAGCTGATCATCCACTCTGACCCGGGACATGCGTGAGATGTAGAAACTTAACGCTCTCCTAGGATCCAAAATATGGAGCCTCTCCTCTTCCATTGTGCCTTTGCCCTAAATAATCCATCTTTTAGCTCATGCAGAGACTGTTACATACTGTAGTTGGACTGTTTCTGGATATTTGGATGGTGATTAACTATCTGCACCCCGTAGGGCCCCGACATTAATGGAGAGATATGTTTTTATTTTTTCCTTCTCCTATTGTTTTCAACATATGGATGAGCCCGGATGAGTGCTTGGGTATTATTCTTGCTCCTGCAGTGGCTTTACTCACGGGTTGCTGGGGTAGCTACACTGGTTTTGGCGTCGGCGCGGCTTTGTACTGCACGCGATGACGTCATCGCGTCACGTTTTTTCGCGATGACGTCATCAGTGGGCGTACGACCGCGGCGCTCTCAATAAATAGAGAAGCTCGCGCTCGCGAGCAGATCAGCAGCAGAATAATAATACTTTGCGGATGGTTTACGGCTGGAGCGCTACTAATGGTAAGCTGGGGGACCTAGATTTGGGGAATTGATGGGGTGCTTTATCAGGATTTTTACCTTTGATGTATTTACTTGCTAAAAGTGAGTGATGGTATTTATTACATCCTCTTTCTAGGGAAGACCCTTGCCACGGATTACTATGAAATAAAAAAACATTGGGGCTCAGGAAAATTATTGACAAGACTACAGACCCTATAATAGTACTTTTTTACAAAAGGTATGATCTTTCCCATTTGTTTCCTTTTATTTTATTTCTTTTTGGCTGCTATTTGTTGTTTCGGCCCGTTTTTCTGCATTCTGAGAACTTACAGGGTGTCCTATTTTTTGACAGAATACTAACTGCATATTTGATCTGGTTTGGAGGCTGGCTTATGGACTTTGCCCACAAGACAGGAAAATCATTATTGGAATGGAGGTGAGGTGTTACCCCAGTTAGATTGTATGAGGAACGTTCTGAGTTTTGAGAATAGATGTGTGTATTCTCTGATTTGATCATTCATCAATTGCCATTATGATTTGATGAGTACAACAAAGAATGTGTTGTGATAGGCTCTATATCCCTCCCAAACACTGTGTATAGTGAAGGACAAAATTGTGATTGTCTAAATAAACTTGTACTACATGAAAGAGATTACAAGTTTTAAGCACTAGTATCTTATAGAATATATACTTGATGTATCCTAATGGTGATTAGGACTGGCTGGGTGAAGTTAAAAAAAACCTATTATGCCAAGGTAATAATTTGTTTTTATATTGTATGTATCCTCAGCTCTAGAAATTGGAACCATAGAGAGAAGTCTACAAGAAGCACAAGTCAATTTGTCGCCCCTGAAGAATGTCCAGTTAATAATAAACATCCAGGACAGAAACTTATATAAGTTGGGCTAAGTTGTTATACACAGTAGGAAATAAGAACAATTGAATTAGCTACTGTTTAGAATGTTTAAATGAGTGTATAATTTGAATATGTGTGGAATAATGACCACTTTTATAACATTGTATATTTTGTATGTGATGTAATGCATTTTTTTAGTGAATGTTTTTTGATATTTGTGCTGTTTAGCAAATGAATTAAATATGATATTTTAATACTGGATACATGACATTTATTGTACGTGACGCAACTTGCATTTGGTTAGATAGACTGTGTGATCGGGTTTCAGATTGCTGAGGGCAAACATGTTGTGTTAAATAAATATGTCCCTTCTTTTTGATTAAATATTGAGTATATCCCCACTTGGTAGGAGGGTTTATCACCGTCGTGTGGGGCAACCCGCAAATGTATTTATGCCTCTCCTCTTCCTTACCAGGGTGCGGAGGAGGATAGAACACCGGAAGAATAACCTTCTGGCTTAAATGAAATTCCGACACAACTTTCGGAAGAAAAGAAGACGAACCCTAAGGACAACCCTGTCCTTATGGAACAGCATGAAGGGTGGCTTAGCGGATAGTGCCTGAAACTCACTCACTCTGCGAGCATAAGTAACCGCAACTAAAAATACAGCCTTAAAGGTCAACAGTCTCAAAGGGCAAGAATGTAAAGGCTCAAACGGAGCTCCCATGAAGAATTTTAGAACCAGGTTCAAATCCCAACCGGGCACCTGGAAAGGTGACGGTGGGAACACATTAGTGAGCCCTTTGAGAAACTGGGAAACCAAAGGAATCTTAAAATAAGAACACTCCACCGACGAGCGCTTAAATATGGACAGTGCCGCCAGGTAACCTTTAATGGTACCCACTTGCAGCCCCTTGTGGGCTAATGAAAGCAAAAAAGATAGAACCACAGGAATGGCACATGAAAAAGGATCCAGTCGCAGAACTTTTTCCAATGGCAACGGCACAGGGACTTTGTTGCGGGCCTTCTGGCCGAAAGCAACACCTCCATCACGTTTTCAGGGAGGTCCCAATCCTTATACCTCAACCTTTCTGAAGCCAAGCATGAAGGTTGAGGGACTTGACCTCTGGATGGAGAACCTGACCCCCGTCCCATGAGAGCAGATCGTCTCGATAGGGAAGCCGGCGTGGAGGGCAGATGGACAGGTTGAGAAGGTCCGGGTACCACGTTCTCCTGGCCAATGCCGGAGCTATGAGGATCATTTGGGAACCGAACCTCCGTAACCTCTGCCGCACTTGCGGAATGACAGGGACTGGAGGAAACGCGTACAGCAGTGGGAAGGCCCACTCCACTACGAACGCGTTCCCTAATGCTCCTCTTGGAGGAAATTCCCACGAGCAGAATCTTTCGTACTTCCGGTTGATACTGGTGGCAAAGAGATCCCCTTGTGGGGTCCCCCAGAGGCTGAAGATCTCCAAGAGAATCTCTTGAGCCAGCTCCCACTCATGAGAGACCGTGCTCTGCCTGCTCAGAGCATCCACCGCCATGTTTTCATCTCCGGCCAGATGAACTGCAGAGATCGAAATTTCCTGCTGGATGGCCCAGAACCAGAGCTGCATCGCAGCTCTGCACAGCGGGAGGGACCCTCTCTTCCCCCCCCCCTTTTTGTTGAGGTAGTGCATGGCCACTGTATTGTCCATCAGAATCAGGACATTCTTCCCTCGCACAGACGGCAGAAAAGCCTTCAGGGCTAGCCTGACGGCCCTCAGCGCCAACTGATTGATATGGAGTCTGGACTCCAACGGAGACCAACGACCGCTGACAACTCGTTGCCATGAGCTCCCCATCCCGTGAGGGATGCGTCCGTCATGATCGTCACCTCCAGCCAGGGTAGCCAAAATGAAGCCCCCTTCATCAGATTGCCTTTGACGGCCCATCACAGAAGATCCTGGGCGGCCGAGGGTGGCACCAGAACAGGGTCCGACATCCTGCTGTAGGACTGCGACCACTGGAGCTTGAGAGCCCATTGCAGAGATCTCATCCGCAACCTGGCCTCTGGCACCAGAAGAATGCAGGATGCCATGAGGCCGCGCAACCTCAAGAACCCGAACGCCGGGAGACTCTGGGCAATTTGAAACTTGTGCACCATCTGCAGAATGTGATGAGCCCTCACCTGGGGAGGCAAACACTGCCGCAGAGATGCGTCGAGCACTGCTCCGATGTACTGGAGCCGCTGGGTAGGTGTCAAGTGGGACTTCTTTAGGTTGAGGGAGAAGCCCAGCTTGTGAAGGAAGTGGCAGGTGACTGACAGATGATCCAAGACTTGCTCAGGAGAGCGCGCCCTGATCAACCAATCATCCAGGTAGGGGTGGACGTGAATCCCCCCCTTTCCTGAGATATGCTGCCATCACCATCATGAGCTTGGTGAAGACCCTCGGGGCGAGGTCAATCCGAACAGCAGGACCCGAAACTGAAAATGCAAGTTGCCAACCGTGAACCTCAGGTACTTCTTGTGCTTGGGATGAATCGGCACATGAAAGTAAGCATCCTTGAGGTCGAGAGACACCAACCAGTCCTGAAGTTGAAGGGCCTGGAGGACTTGAGAGAGAGTACCCATCTTGAACTTGTTCTTCCTGAGGAGCATGTTCAAACCACGCAAGTCCATGATGGGTCTCAATCCCCGTCTTTTTTGGGATAAAAAAATAAGGGGAATACCATCCCTTGTTCCTCTCCGCTACAGGCACCAGTTCTATGGCGCCTTTCTCCAGCAGGGATTGAATTTCCTGCGCAAGGAGCGGATCCGCACTCTTCAAAGAGATTCCCTGGTGGATTGTTGCAAGGCCTCTGCCGGAAGACAGTAGCCATGGGCTATGATCTCCAGAACCCACACATCTTAAGTAATGGCACGCCATTCTACAAGATGCTGCGCCAGCCTTCCCCCCAACCGGCGAACCATGGGACATGGCCTCTTGTCTGAGCTGAAGCGGCTGCGGCAGTGTCTGAGGGCAAAGAGGCAACTGCCCGAGCGGCCTTGGCACCTCGAGTACCTCGTTTTCCACCTCTGGTACTCCTTCAGTGGCCCCTTTGATTTGCAGCTCCCCTCAATCTACTAAAGGAAGAGTAGAATCGAAAGGAACCGCCCCTCCATTGCTGTCCCCTAGGACGAAAAGGCAGAGGTTGACAAACTGCAGCCCTCAACGACTTTGCTGCAGCTTTGGAGGTCTGCAACCTCTCATGCTCTCGTCAGCCTTACTGCCAAAAAGATGTTCACCATCAAAGGGCATGTTGAGAAGCCGGGCTTGTACGTCAGGAGCAAACCCCGACTTCCCCAATGACGCAAATGTGCTCATCACAGTGCACACCGCCATGGACCGGCTGACACAGTCTGCCACGTCCAAACCCGACTGAATGGATTCACACATGGCATCCTTGTCATCCTGAATGAGGGCAAGAAAACCATCCCGTTCCTACCCTTCAGAAATATGTTCAGCCGCCAAAGAGACACAATTCCACAGAGTGTGAGTGAAATGTGCTAAGGCACACACAGAGTTGGCTGCCTGTAAAGCCATACCCCCCTGAAGAAAACACTTTCTTCGCCCAGCCATCAAAACTTTGTTGTCCCCATCAGGAGGGATGGTAGGGTACGACGCCCGTTTTGCTGGGGCCTTAGCCGCCTGCACCACCAAACTCTCCGGAGTGGGGTGCATAGTCAAGTAGCTGGGGTCGCTACTGGCTGGACAGTATTTTTTCGGTAATGACTTGCTCACTGCCGGGAGACTCTCCGCAGCAGTCCAAGCCGCTGCCACTCTTCTCTGTAAAGCCATATGAAATGGCACCACCGGGTCAGTGGGTGGAACTTGGTCAAGGATATCTGTCAGGTCATCCTGCAGAAAATCCACTGGTGGCGCAGACCACCCAAAGTATTGTGTCACCCTCGACATGAGGCGCCTGTACGAAGATTCAGCATGCGTACCAGGCTCAGGCCTGCCAAACTCAACCTCCGGGGAGGTATCAAGACCACTGGCGTTGTGCAAAGACTGATGCAGGTCTTCCAACTGGCTATGACCAGATAACAAGTGGTCAGGAACCTCATGGAGGAACCACACCTTCCTCAGACTCCTCATCCACCTCAGAGATATAATCCAGAGGCTGGAATAAGTCCCTGGATGAGGGCACAGAAAAAGGATCAAAGACAGGCCTCCCTGACGTCTTCAGGGCCTTCCTCCGAGTCTCCTCCGGTACAGCCTCCACAAAAGGCATTGAGGTCTTCGACGAAATCGGCGTCGGGCATGGCGCCAATGGCATCGACACAGGCCTCGAGGGTGGTGCTCCAAGCGTGTCCTTCGACGGCCTCGGCGCCGATGGCATTGATGACTTCCTTGGAGGCGGAGCCTTGAGAGAGTCCCTCGACGGACATGGCACTGATGGCGTCGATGTTTTTTTTAGAAGACCTCACAGGTTCTACCCGTCTCGAAGGCGTTGAGGACCAGGACCTGGAGCAGGCATGGCTAGAGCGATCCACCTTGTCTGACCGGGACCTCGAAGGTTCCCGGTGATCGCGCTGACCGCCCAAGCCCAAAGGTGTGCAAACGGTGGCCCTAGTACGTTCCTTGCCGGCTCTCTCGAAGACGCGGACGGAACAGAGCCCTGCGACTCGAAAATCACCATCATTTCCTTGCGAAATGCGCCCCATTCCGCAGGCGAGGAATGCTTGGTAGGACAAGCTACCCGCCGTCTGGTGGAGTCCTTGGACGAGGAAGGCGACCGGTGACGGAGCTTCCGCGAGTGCCTCGAAGAGGCAGAGGAATGGCGGGAACCACTCTGGGACCGAGACCCCCTGGATTTACGCCGACGATGCAGGGAGTCACCCCTCGAATCGTCGGTCGAAAGTCCAGCAGATTTCGACTTTCGGGGCTTGGAAACCCTACCTACCGACAGCAGCTTCTTTCACTCCCACAAGGCCTTTGATGTCAAAGACTGGCATTCGTCACAGTCATCGGTGGCGTGGTCCTCGCCAAGGCACCAGAGGCAGACGTCGTGCAGGTCCGTAAGTGACATCTTGGAACCACAGTCCCGACACTTCTTGAATCCCGACCGCGGGGTAGAAGAAGAAGAAGACGACATGATCTTAATATCACAAACCAAGTTCGAAGAACCGATAGAATCAGAAGAACCGAGGCACGCCGAGATCTCCGAAGCGAACACGTTCACAGAAAAAACAGAGCTAAGGCTACGGGCGTAGTGCGTCCTACTTATAACATCCGGTGACGTCGGCTCGACAGAGGCCCTCGAGGACAGCGTATCTACGTCATCGACGCAGAAAACTTTCCGGAGCAGCACAGCTGTGGTGATTATCTGTCATAGATGTGGAATACGTCGGAAGAACCAATCCCTTCGAAAAGCAAGGCAGACCGGGACGCAATGCGAGAAGGCAAAGCGTATCCCAAGGATCGGAAGCAGGAAGACCCTTATCCCTTCCGGAAAGCAGCTGACTTGCCTGACAGAGAAAGGGGGGCCACTTGGTCAGCATCAGTAGAGCAGTCCAGAGGGACCCTGCAGCTGCGCAGCCACCGTATTTGGAACAAAGTCGGCGGAAGGCATGGCAGGGCCAAAAGCGAGCCCAAGGACCAACCGGAGCCCACAGCAATGCTCCCTTATGGTAGGGGCCAACACGGGCTGCCTGGTGGGGACAGGAGAGGCTAATGGTCCGAATAAGAAGGCTGCAGTTACCCTGGGAAGAACTAATAAAATAGCCTAGGAAAAAGACTGTGGGAAGATAATACGTAAAGCAGTATGGATATGGGACCCGCAAGAAGGAGAGGTCATCAGAAAGCTTCGTAGTCACAGTAACTTGCAGGTTTGTGAAGCAGATCTGCCACACTGCCAGCAAAGAATCTTACGAGACTGGGACCCACTCCCACAAAACTGGAAACCAAGTCTATGGTGGGTAAATTGTATATAACATGGAAAGAGACCAGGGGAAGGGAGTCATTCCCCCTAGTATTGTGAACTGTGAAGCAAGATACCTGGAGAAGGGAGGCTGTTAGTGAGAATTCTCATTGATGGCTAATTTCCTTCACCTAGTGAGTCGCCCCAGCAGCTTTGCTGGACTTCTGGAGTTTATTTTTTTCCACTTGGTAAGAGTGTGAGCTTTTCCCCCACTCTTACCTATGTTTTGCCAGGTATATTTCTCCGTTTTTGTGATTGTGGACTCTGAAGTACACCACTTCAGTAGCCCCCTTCTTTTGTGTGTCACACAGCACCTTCAGTGCCGTGGCACAGGGTTGAATTTGAGACTTCCCTCCCGACTCCATTTCTGAGGCTGACTACAGTCCCCCAGAAAAGGGTAAAGTTACCATTAACTTTACCTAGTCAATCTACCACAGATCCAGTACACCCCATCTTCCATTGAGTACTGGAAAGGGTTCCTTCGTGTCCCATTTTATCTGTACCTCCTAGAGCATAGTTTCGATCTTAACATTTAGACTTGGCTGATGGCAGTGGTATCTACCCTAACTTTTCTACCGCGATTATATTAGATAAACGTGGTATTGTTTTAGACTATTGTATTAGCCTCGAACATAAACCCGCTTTCTTTTGGCTCTCGTTGGGTTTTTTTCGCCATTTCTTTTTGTTTAAGTCCTTCTTGTGTTTTACTTTGCACGGCAAACTAGGTTCGCCTTCTTTGTTCACCATCTTTTGGCGGGCTTCTGCCCAGAAGCCCTCCACCAGGTGCCTGGGTGTCTAGGTGGGCTGAATGTGAGGGAGGGGTGTAGTCAACCCCTGCACAGGGTATCCTAGGAAACCCAAGTCACACTTTGCCATGATTGGCTGAGGTGGTTGTCCCAGCTGGACATCCCCCCTGCTGGTTGATTGACAGCCAGGCTGTATGAATGGGGGGTTTGCGCATAAAAGGCATGTCTCTTGGACTATAAGGAACCAAAGAGAAGCGAAGAGAACGACTGCTGCAACTACCCCGCCCAGTGAAGCCCTGCTGCAGTCCTGAGCTATCTACCCTTCGACGACTGGAGGAGATCCAGTCCGGAGTCTTCTTCCCTTGAGCCTGGTGGGGATAACCAGCTCATCTTCAGCCAGAGGTCGCCTTCGTGGTCGAAATCGCTGCACACTGCTGTAGTGGTCCGGATAGCCACCTGAAGAACCTCTCCTAGTTTTAAGGAGCGCACCTTTTATTCATTGTCTCTGCTGCCGGCTTCATCCCTGTGTGGTGCAGACCCCCTTCAGATGTCCTCCTTCACCTCGAAGCTTCAGGAACCGTGGGTCTGTGGGACACCAACAGGAACAACTGCCAGGGCTCCAGCTGCACCATTGGAATAAGGTAGTGTGTGCTGCTTGAGGAAACAGGGTGAACCCCTTTTCTTCATCTTCAAGGCTTGCCCTTGTCTTCCCTCCTTCTTATAACTTTTGCTTCCAAACATTGACAATATCGAAGTACTCTTGGCTACGTTGAATCGTGAACTGTCTGACTGATCTTCGGCAACAGGTCCCCGGTGTCACTTAACCCTGGCTCCGGCCCTTTGACTCTTGAACTCCTGTCTCCTAGTGTTTCTGGATTCTGTCTGCCTAACCGAAGTATTGCCTGTGATTTTTGCCTCCAACTCCCTCTGGGTATCTCAGGTGCCAAGTGTGTTTTTGCCCCGTAGCATTTCATGTCAAGGATACGCATTTAGATTTAGATCGAACTGTCAAAAAGTGATCACAACCGTGTTCGCGGTAACATGTTCTCTTCCTGACTCCGGTCCATTCAAAGACAGGGTACTTAACTTGAGACTTACTGTACAAAGTTAATTGGTTAGTTGTATATTTTTCGTGTGGTTTTAATCTAATAGAAGTGTTGTGTTTACAAAAAATGGTTTAAAAATAAATGTACTTATATTTTTCCACCTGAAACCTTGAGTTAGTGTTTGCTTGAGTCACAGTAATTGTGGTCCCTTTGTGTAATCTCTGCTACTGCTCATATACTCTTGAGATAAGATCCTGCCAGAGGACTGAGACCGCTGGAGCTTGAGTGCCCATAGCAAAGATCTCATCTGCAACCTGGCCTCCGGCACCAGAAGAATGCAGGATGCCATGAGGCAGAGCAATCTCAAGAACACGAACGCTGGGGCACTCTGGGCAAGCTGAAACTTGTGCACCATCTGGTGAATGTGGAGGAAAACACTGCCCCAGGGACGTGTCGAGCACTGCTCCAATGTACTGAAGCCTCCGAGTTGCTGTCAAATGGGACTTCTTTAAGTTGAGGGAGAAGCCCAGCTTGTGGAGGGAGTGGCAGGTGACTGACAGATGATCCAGGACTTGCTCGTGAGAGCGCGCCCTGATCAACCAATCGTCCAGGTAGGGGTAGACGTGAATCCCCACTTTCCTGAGGTGCGCTGCCACCGCTACCATGAGCTTGGTGAAGACCCTTGGGGTGGAGGTCAATCCGAACGGCAGGACCCGAAACTGAAAGTGCGAGTCACCAACCGTGAACCTCAGGTACTTCTTGTGCTTTGGATGATAAGCGTCCTTGAGGTCGAGAGATACCAACCACTCCTGAAGTTGAAGGGCCTGGAGGACTTGAGAGTGAGTAACCATCTTTAACTTGTCCTTCCTGGGGAGTTTGTTCAAACCGCGCAAGTCCATGATGGGTCTCAATCCCCCGTCTTTCTTGGAAATCAAAAAATATAGGAAATACCATTCCTTGTTCCTCTCCACTACAGGCACCAGTTCTATGGCGCCTTTCTCCAGCAGGGATTGGATTTCCTGCGCAAGGAGCGGATCCGGACTCTTCAAAGAGATTCCCCGGCGGATTGTCTGGAGGCCTCTGCCGGAAAGGAAGACAGTAGCCGTGGGTTATGATTTCCAGAACCCACACATCTGAAGTAATGGCGCGCCACTCTGCAAGATGCTGCGCCAGCCTTCCCCCAACCGGCGAACCATGGGACATGGCCTCATGACTGACCTGAAGCGGCTGCGGCGTTGCCTGAGGGCAAATAGGCAACAGCCCGAGCGGCCTTGGCACCTCGAGTACCTTGTTTTCCACCTCTGGCACTCCTACAGTGGCCCCTTTGACTGGCAGCTCCTCTCGCTTTACCAAAGGATGAGTATTAACGAAAGGAACCTCCCCTCCATTGCTGTCCCCTAGGACGAAAAGGCAGAGGTTGTCGAACTGCAGCGCCCAACGACTTTGCTGCAGCTTTTGAGGTCTGCAACCGCTCAAGGCTCTCGTCAGCCTTGCTGCCAAAAAGATGTTCCCCGTCAAACGGCATGTTGAGGAGCCGGGCCTGCACATCAGGAGCAAACCCCGACTTCCGCAACACCGTAAAGCTACGTATCACGGTGCTCGCCGCCATGGACCGGCTGATACAATCTGCCATGTCCAAACCCGACTGAACGGCCTCACACATGGCATCCTTGCCATCCTGAACCATGGCAAGGAAACCATCCCGTTCGTCCCCTTCGGGAATATGTTCAGCCGCTAAGGAAACACTTCCACACACTGTGCGTGAAACGTGACAAGACACATACAGAGTTGGCCGTCTGAAGCGCCATACCCCTGAAGAAAACACTTTCTTCGCCCAGCCGTCAAACCGCTTGTCGTCCCTATCAGGAGGGATGGTAGGATACGACGCCTGCTTTGCCGGGGCCGTAGCCGCCTGCACCACCAAACTCTCCGGAGTGGGGTGCTTGGACAAGTAGCAGGGGTAGCTACTGGCTGGGCGGTATTTTCATGGCAAAGACTTGCCCACTGCCGGGAGACTCTCCGGAGCAGTCCAAGCCGCCGCCACTCTCCTCTGTAGAGCCATATGAAACAGCAGTACCGGGTCAGTTGGTGGACGTAGGTCGAGGATATCCATAAGGTAATCCTCAAGAAACTCCCCCGGGGGAGCAGACCATCCCAAGTACTCAGTGACCCTCAACATAAGGCGCTGGTACGAGGAGTCGGCATGAGTGCCAGGCTCAGGCCTACAAAACTCCACCTCCGGAGAGGTGTCCAGCCCACTAGCATCGTGCAGGGGTCCTCAAATTGGCTATGGCCCGAGAGAATCTCATCTGGCACCATATTAGGAACCATGCCATCATCAGAGCCCTCATCCACCTCTGAAATAAACTCAAGATGGCGGTAAGAAGGCACAGAATGTGAACCAAAGCCATGTTTGACCCTGGCCAGAGCCTTTCTGGGGGTTCCACCGAGCCTCAGGGCACCCCCGTCGACACAGCCTCGAAAGGCGTCGAGGGCATCGAGTGAATCGGTGTCGATGGCGAACACGGCGCTGACAGCATCGATGCCGTTGACACAGGCCTCGAGGCCGAAGCCCCGAGCGTGTCCTTCGACAGCCTGGGCGCCGTTGGCACCGACAACTTCTTTGGAGGCGGGGCCTCGAAAGAGTCCGTAGACTACCTCGGCGCTACCGGCGTCGACGTCTTCCTCGAAGACATCACAGGTTCACACGGTCTTGAGCGCGTTGAAGACCGGGACCGGGCATGACCAGAACGATTCTCCTTGTCCGAGCGGGACCTCTCCCGCGAATCATGCCGACCACCCGAGCCCGAAGGTGTGCAAGCGGTGTCTCTCAACCGATCACGACCGAACCCACTCGGAGGCACGGACGGACCGGTGCCCTGTGATTCGAGAATCGCTAACATTTCTTCCCGAAGGAAGCCCATTCCTCCGGCGTCGCCTGCTTGGTAGGGTAAGCGACCCGCCGACAAGCAGAGTCCTCGGAAGAGGACAGGGAAGGCGACCGATGACGGTGCTTCCGGGAGTGCCTCGAAGAGGCAGAGGAGTGGCGGGACCGACTCCGGGACCAAGAACCACTGGACTTCTGATGATGACGCGGAGAGTCTCCTCTCGAATCATCTGTCGAAAGCCCCGCAGACCTAGACTTCCGTGGCTTAGACACCTGACCTACCGATAACTTCTTCTTGTGCTCCCGCAAGGCTTTAGACGTGAGCGACAGGCAGTCGACACAGTCATCCGTGTCATGGGCCTCCCCGAGGCACCAGAGGCAGGCGTCATGCGAGTCCGTAACCGACATCTTGGACCCACAGTCCCTGCACTTCTTAAATCCCGGACGCGGGGTGGAAGACGAGGTAGACATCCTCCACGAAGAAGAAACTTCATAAAACGAACAGGTTCGAAGAACCGAGAAACAACAAACTCCAAGAGATTCCCGAAGTGAACACGTTCGCAGAAAAAACGGAACTGAGGCTACGGGCGTCGTGCGTCCTACTTATAACATCCAGTGACGTTGGCCGTCAGAGGAGGTCCTCGAGGGCGGCGTATCGACGCCATCGATGCAGGACACAGACACCGAAAGATTTTCCGAAGCAGCACAGCTGTGGCGATTACTGTCAGATATGGAATACGTCGGAGGACCCAATCCCCTCGAAGCAAGGAATTCTTCTGGACCTAAGAAGATCCAATACTTCATTAGTATAGATAAATGTATAAAAGATATAAATAGGTTTGTGACACAGGACAGTGTACGTTCGATTTACATGGACATCCTGGCCTTCCTGACCATCAGTCTGGCTTCAGAGCTGCCAGAAGCACGGAAACTGCTCTCCTGAACATCCGTGAAGAACTGCTCTCAAACCTTAATTCCAACACCCCCTGTGTCCTCATCTTGCTTGATCTCTCTTCTACCTTTGACATGGTCAACCATGCCATCCTGCTCAACCGTCTCTGTAATAAACTGGGCATCACCGGTCAGGCCCTGGCATGGCTGACTTCTTTCCTCTCTGATCGACTTGGGTCCTTCCGCTCCTCTATCGCTACCTGTTGTGTTCTCCCAGGGGTCTAACCTCTCTCCCAGGCTGTTCAACCAATACCTGGCATTTCTCACCTACCGCATTGCCACTCTCTGCCCCAACTTTCAGTGCTATGTGGATGACACTCAGCTCATTTTCAGGTTACTTTCGGACACCTCTTCTCCGTTTCTCATCTCTGACTGTCTGCCATTCAGGAGTGGTGTGCCGCCAATGATCTCTGCCTGAATGCCAGTAAGACAGAGATTCTCCTCATCGGCACACCCGCTCCCTCCTTTCCTGTCACTCTCTGGCCAGCCCCTCTTGGCCCTCTTCCTGCTCCCACTTGCGCGGCTAAAAACCTCTGGTTCATCTTCGATTCCACAGTCTCCTTCTCTCCTCACATCTCTGATGTTTCAAAGAAGTCACACTACCAGCTGCACCTCCTAAGAGGTATTCTTCCCTTCCTCTCCTTCCCCCAGAAGCTCGGTGTCTCTAGAGCTCTGGTTTGCTCTAGACTGGACAACTGAAGCGGCCTCTTTCTCAATCTGCCTGCTTCTACTCTTCCCCCCACTGCAACTCATCCAGAACAGGACTGCGAGACTTGTCCTTGGCCTCAGGCCCAGGGATCGTATTTATCCAGGACTAAAATCTCTGCACTGGCTCCCAGTGGCTGCAAGGATTATGTTATAACCCTCTCCATTGTCCACAAGGCCTTCTGGAGCCTGTGGCCTCAATACCTTCAAATCTCTCTTCCTAAATATCTTCCTTCTCGAGCTCTTGGCTCATCCGCCTCCAACTCTCTCAGGGTCAGTCGCTTTTCCAAGCAACGAGTTGGTGGTAGATCGCTTTCCTTGGCTGGGGCCTCCCTCTGGAACAGCCTCTGTCTCCCTGATACTTGGGGAGAACCATCTCCGGTACTGGAAGCACCTCAAAACCTTCCTCTTTGCTTCTGCTTTCGGTCCTCCTCTCCCCTGCTGAATTCCTGACTGAATCTGCACTGGTTACCAGGCCACCCTCTGATTTCGCGCCAAGATCCCCTCCCCCACCAGTTAGACACCTCCACTGCCTCCCTGGCAACTCCCACACTTGGGGACTGTTTTTCTGTATACCTTCAGTCCCCCACCAGCACTTTACACCTGATGTCTGCACTTACCACCAGCTGGCCCTACTTCTCTTATTGTTTTATTTATTTTATTACCCCATGTACTGCACTGCCCCCCCGCCTCCCAATCCGCACGTTTCCCCTTCCCCCGCACTTGCGCAATATGAATGACACTTGGACTAGTGGGATCTCTGTGCGTTATAAATATCATATCAATCCTTCGTATTTTAGTTAAGGTATGGACACCCCTCTTAGCATTAGGGAGAGGTAGGTTTTCGCTTTATTTATTGTATAATAAAACTTTATGCCAATAGTCATGCCACCTGTGTGTCAGTCTCCTCCTTCTGCACCCCTACAGCCCACACTAAAGAGACGCTTGATATGGAGGCCTACTGGGAAAATATCGCCAGTTTCCTGTAGGCCCGTCAGAGTAGAACTGTTATCACCCAATAAATAATTTATGCGGTACTGTTGGATTCATGGATTGCATACATCTGCACTAAAATGACAGTCTACCAAGGGAAAAACGTACACAGCTTCAGGGGGCTACATAAGGAAAGAGGGGCTTTGAGCGACCAATGTTAAGGCAGAATGAGGTGCAACAGGTTTAACAAATTGGAAGACATAAAAATAAAAAATAGTAATGTCCAGTAAAAACAGAGCAGCTTTATGCAGAGTGCAGCTGAGGGTGGTCTGCATCGGACAGGCAGAATCATCGTCTGCGCCACTGGAAATTACGTGGCCTGGATCAGACGCAACAAAGTACTCTGCACGTCAGATCCTTAATGACTCTCACCAGCCTAATCAACAATCGTGTTAAGATGAAAGCAGAAAAATAGCCTGATGTTTAGATAATGACCCAAAATAGGACTGGTGCTGTAATTAAATGAGGGTAAGGATGTGGCTTATTTCAGTGAGCTTGTCTGATAAGCAAAAGGATGGGATTAATGTAGAGTCAGCCATTTCAGTTAATTGTACTTCACTGGTTTATCCAGGATATAAGTTCAGCTTTAATTTGACAAAATTCAACAACGGCATCAAAACGAACTGCATCTCACAAAGTAA
Source organism: Ambystoma mexicanum (assembly GCF_040938575.1). Classification (NCBI taxonomy): domain Eukaryota; kingdom Metazoa; phylum Chordata; class Amphibia; order Caudata; family Ambystomatidae; genus Ambystoma; species Ambystoma mexicanum. The sequence continues at coordinate 1,162,308,301 of NC_090932.1, read as the reverse complement.
ATAGATAATGACGTCAACACAGCATTTTGAATGGTGACCATCAGTAGACACAGAAGAAAGCCAGGGTTCCACAAGGGAATATGACAAATGGTCAAATGTGCAAGAAAAGGGCCAGAATGTATATAAATGGGGATGTTGATCACATGTATATCTATCAAAAACAGTGAACAAGCATTGGCAAAGCCAATCGTTCTAGTTTTTGCATAGGCATGGGAAAGGCAGTTGCCAGGCACTGCCATAATGGTACTACCTAGCCATAAGAAGGCAACAGCCGGGAAATGGTGTGATTACTTTGGCATATGATGGCAGTAACTGCTAAATGCCCATTTTATTCATATACAGAAGCCAACACGGATGGCTTCGTCAATGCTTGTTTTTAACAGCACATCACTGCAAATAACAGATTTAAATCTGGTGGCCAAAGACTCCCGTGGATAAGACATTTTTTATTATTCCAGTAGTACGTTTACGGCTGCAATTCAGTCATTAACTCTCAGCAGACTGCTTAGAAAAAAACAAGTCAAACTTTGATGTTACTGCTTGAAAAAGCTAGCTCAAAGAGATCCCAGGAGAATGTGTTTTAGGCAGGGAGGGGTAGGTAATAGGCGGGAATGGCCATAGGAATTAGCCTGGACATGGGGAACCAAAGGGTGGGTAAATAACCAAACACCACCCAGAAGCTGTGAGTCCATCCTCACGTCGTCTCCCTCCTAGCTGTATTCCAATGCAATAGTTTTGGTTTATATGTGGTGTTCAAGCTCTACCCAACAGCTAAAATTAAAAATGACTTGCATAACTCCCTTACACAAGGGACCAAAGGCCCCACCCAGTACAGGCTCTACATTTCAAAACCATAATCCTCCAATACGGTTCACTTGATATCAAACAAGACCGTAACTGGTTGGATGCATGTTGTTTCTCAGCGGAAACTCTGGATTCATTTTGAATATAGTGTACCCACAGTTGGAGTTCTTCAGTACCCTAAAAGTCCAAGCAGGCCAACACTCAAACATAGCTGGCAATGTGCAATTTAATTGTTAAGCTTAATACAAATGAAAGGTTTACAAAACCATCGCTAGTTGTAATTTACAGGATTAGATGTGTCAGGGTTTTCCAGGATTCATGTAGACTGGCCCAGCCCCTCATGTGTTTCATGGAGCTAGAATGTATGCCCCCACCTCAATCACACATTTAGTCCTAGTCAACAAACCACTGAGATTTTGCTTTCCCTGTTAATCTGGCCTCGCGTTTTTTACACTATATGTGGTCATTTGGTATTTAGAATACAAACATTTACTCTGGTTTATCCGGATCACATCATCCATTTAACTATAAACGCAAAATGTGCTGGGTTCTTACGTTCATTTTCTGATAAAAATGGTTTCTTTTTTTGTTGCACATCTCATTTTGCCCTGCACCATTGACTACTCTCATAGATGCAGGTAGGAAGCCTCACACCAATCCTGCTAAACTCCCCCAGATCCCCCAAACACCCATTTAAAGGTTCCCTTGTACCCGCGATTGACAAAAATGCAAAACAGTTTGGAAATATTTATTGAATACTTTAGAAACCAGACTTTGATTCATATTCCAAGCGGTTCAGAGATTCCAAATGCTAGCACCGCCAAAGAAGAAGGTCATCAATGTCGATCCAGCTACCCGGAGCCAAGCCTGCCGCACTCTCCAGCTTCACCTGCAAAACCACAAGGCAAAGACCATCAGTCAACAGAGGGGGGCCCACAAGACCCAGCCTGGAACATCGCAACACCAAGCAATCTCAACAGCTGCCTCAATTGCAGGGATAATTGGGGATAGGTGTTGAATGTGTGGAGGGGAATCGAGGGTAGCCCTGGCCCGCCCCCAAAGATGGAAAGTTGCCCAAGTCAATTCGTAAGACTATGTATTTGTGTGTACACAAGTGGTTGCAATGTGTGGGAAAAATTGTCTTATAGCAATGCCTTAGGTAGCGAGGAAAAGAAGGCAACAGCCTCTCCATTCAAAATGGAGCGGGGGCAGGGGCAGCGTGCTTGAGAGGTTCCTGGTTTCTCAGGTCTCTACTGGCCATTGTGCACCTAGAAGTTGACTGCAAAGGGATGCCCAATGGGCCCATATTCACCTGAGAATATACGGCATCCGCCATGGAACATTGCCACTGGGTCAAAGCATTCATGAGTCAAAGGAACAGGATTAATAAGAGTGGCAGAGACACAAACTGTAACACGTGAATATCATGCAGACGCACCACCTGAAATATAACCTGCTCTATCCACTGCCCGCGCTTCATGCAATAGATACACACACCTAGCAGACTACATCATAACTGCTTAACATGCTATTTGTAGTAAGGATCAATTCACTTGCCACTCCCACTGCTTTCTAAGATCATGAACTATGAGCATTTCTCCATGGCATGTCGATGTAAACAAATGCCTGGTCATTATACTGGGGGTGGCAATTTTCAGCTTTCGGAAAGTGATTAACTTTCCAAACAATCAAAAGTAGACGAGCCCAGAGAATCAAGAAGGGCCTCGGGCTGAATTATCATAGTAGTTTTGTCTTGTCTTACACAGGAATGAACAGCACTCTGTCATTCGCTCACGTTTTTGTTATTTCCCATGCATAGAAATCCCCAGGAGCCAAGGTATGTGCGACTCTTCTCTTTAATCCCCTCTCCACTTCTGTTCCCGGGCCCTGGTGTCCCCTCCACTTCTTCCCTCATCCCCGTGCCCATGTCCTTCCTCTCCTCAAGGTAGGCTCTTGTTTTAAGGAGGACTGTCCCTTTTCACGTGGGATCTGTCTCCTCTTCTTTCTGGTGGGTGTCTTGATCTCGTCAGCTGTTCTCGATCTTGCATTCTGTCTTAAAGACTGCGTGCCCCCTCAGGGTCCCTTTCTGGAAAAACCTCCTCCTTCAGGGTCTCTTCGGTCAACATTCTAAACACATGTGCCCACTCACTGTGCCCCTTGGGAATCTTGTCACTGTCCGTTATCTCCTCCCGACGACGTCTCCTTGCCAATGTCTCCCCTTTCCTGGTGTTCCCTTTCCCTTTCGGTACATCGTTCTTCCTTACCCTTCATTTCCTTGTGGTCTTCCACTCATCCTTCAGTTTGTCCACTTGCGTGATTTCCCGTTCACTCTCTTTCTTCCTGTCCTTACTGTGTCCTCCATCTTCTGTATGCTCATCTTTTTTATTTCCCGCTTTCTGGCCCTTGTAGCCTTCCTTGTTCTTTGTGCAATTAGCAGGTCCTCTTGTAATCTCATCTTGCCATCTCTCTTCCCCATGCTCCTCTCGGTTTGCTCTACATCTCTTCTGTTGACATTCTTTAAGTGTACCACCCTCTTCTCGGTTTGTTGAATTACTTTCATTACCGCAGAGTATTTTCTCTTTAGGGCTTGGACCTCTTCCTCGTTCGCCGTCATGACGTCCTGCTTGCATTCCCTTTTCTGGCGGGCCATCATCTTGTCACCTAATGGATGGCAGCAGTATCCTCTGCCTTGCGATCTCACTTTGCCAGCTACTGCCCCCCCCTTTTGTCTTCACGGTGTCTCGGGTTGCCCCTTGGCAATGCCCCCTCCATTACTCCAATGGATGGAGTCCGGTCTCTCTGTATCTTGGGCTTCATCCTTTGCCTGTGGGCGCCAGGAACTGGCGGGAGTGGCTGGCTCGTTCTCTTTAGTTGCTGTGAGCGTTTATCCTCTTTTGCTCCACTGGGCAGATTGCCCGTCATCCCTTGTTACAGCGTCTTTTGTGTTGGACTGCTGTGTCCTTATATTCAGAGGGCAGAGACCCTTTACTTCAGTGCCCTTAATAGGCTCAAGTCTCATGGAGGACAGATTGCCCTATCTTCTTGGGTGCGGCCGGAACGGCTCACTCAACTGGGCGGGCAGCTCTTTTTCCTCCAGGCTGGTTGCCCTTTCTGGGGTCGGCAAACTTCACTGGGCGGACCACCCTCTCCTCTATGGGCAGATTGCCCTTCCTTCCCTGTCTTGTCTGGGATCAGCTGTTCTTACAGCAGGATTGCCCTTCTACCTAAGAGCGGGTTTCCCTTTCTTCCTATATCTGTGGCTGGATCAGCAGTTTTTACCGGGCGGACCACCCACATTCACATATCCCGATAGCCCTGTCCACTTTTGTAAGGCTGTGATTGGCAGGCATCACAGGGTGGACTGCCCACCGTCACATGAGTGGATTGCCCTTTCCTCTTTGCTGTGTCCAGGATCGGCAGTCAGTACATAGCGGACTGCCCTCCTTCACATGGGCGGATTGCCCTTTCCTCATTCTTTGTTTTGCAGCCAGGATCAGCAATCATTACTGCACACTGTCCGCCTATGCATGAGCCGATTGCCCTTTTCTCCTTTCTGTGGCCGGGATCAGCAGTCATTGCGGGGCGGAGCAGCCCCTCGCTCTGTTCCTGTGCACGCAAGGCAGTTTCCCCTTCGTCACCAGTTGTTTGGTCTGGTCTTACACAGGAATGAACAGCACTCCCATCATTGGCTCACGTTTCATTCCATGCATAAAAATCACGATGCGCCAATATATATGCGACTCTTCTCTTTGATCCCCTCTCCACTTCTGTTTTTAGGCCCTGGTGGCCCCTCCTCTTCCTCCCTCATCCCAGTGCCCAAGTCCTTCCTCTCCTCCTTAAGGTAGTCCCTGGTTTTAAGGAGGACTGTCCCTTTTTACTCCCCAACAAGAGTCACCTCCAAAACATTCTACGTCATTAACTTACTCAATCCTGTCAAAATTGTCTGAGGAGGTTTTAGCACAGAGCAGAAAGTTAGGTGCACCTGAGATAATTGGGATCCTTGAAATGTGGGGTACATGGCTGCTGATATTCATCAGAATCTCCAGAATCAGAAGGCCCACATGTATCCAACAATGTCTCCGGCTGCTTTCCTGCCTCTCCCCTGTGCCGCTCATTGTGCATTCCAGACACTACCATGCATGATTTGGATGAGTGCAAATCCCCACCCCTCCCCCCCACCACCCTTGACACCCTGTATCAGGGTTGGTGCTGGGTGCGCTCTCTCCTCTGGTGAATCCTGATCTGCATTTAAAATGAAAAGGATTCTTCACTCCTCCAGTGCCCACCACCTTTTCTCTTGGTGGTCGTCTTTGTAAAGGTTTAACATTCAAAATATTGGGTGCTGCCTTTCATGTCTGATTGCAATGCATTTGGTGTGCAAACATGTATCTCAAGCCTGACATGACACCCTCACGCGGTGCCTGATTGACTGTGGTTGTCGACGTTACCAGCAGCTTAATTGCCCTTGAATTCTTCGCTCAGATGGCATTAATGCAGGCTGTGGGCACTGAAGAATGGGGATTGCCTGCCACCACAGTCAATAAGTCAGCATGGACCTGAACGTGAGCTAGGTAGCTAAAGAGGCAAAGAATAGAATTTTGTCTAGAAACCTAAAAAAAACAAAAGAAAGAAATATGAACCTGTAAATGGACGGCTCATGGATTGAGACTCCACGGGAGTACGGCTGTTACAGAAAATCAATCCTTTTGGTAAGGAATGCAGAAACCCCAGCACAGTCCCTCCTATCGCACCCTGTCAGTGCAGTATACTGCAGATCGCACAGAAGAGAAAGTAAAGACAATTCGGGGGGGAAGATCGAAGACTGCAGACGCACTACTTTCAAGAGTAGTGCATCAATCAACAAGAAAAGGGGAAAGGTGTCCTGTGTTCCTCAGTATATCAATGAACCCCTCAAAAGGTTTCTGTTAAATTACACAGTAACTGGCTTCATGCAGAAGACAACCACATGGAAGGACTTCATAGGTAGGGTGCGCAGCCAAGCAAATGGGGGTCTTTTTTACTGCCTCTAGAACAAACCTTTAAGCAGCACCTAGAAAGGTAGCACCCCCCTCTTTAAACTCCCATCCCCACTGCCAACCCTGTTAAATCTATATCACCTTCCACAAACCAATTTTATTAGTGTTTAGTGATTTCTTACCAGTGAATATTCAGAGATAAAATCAGTGGAGACTGTTGTAATCACATTGAAGGCAGAGCTTGACAACCCCTCCAAGAACTCAGACCACTATTTGTCAACATTTTGCCTAGAAGTCCTCCCTCCCTCTCTGGGGATCTCACCTTCTGTTTCATTGGGGATATGAGTGGCTGGGCCCCTGTAAGGCTGGCAATAAATTGAGGGCCCACTGTGGATGCCCTCCATTCTAGATGAGCAGGAACACTGCGCATAAGATGGTTGCTAATGATGGCTGTGTGTATGCCCCTCATGAACTGATGTGGGTCACAAGAGAGAATGGGGTCTGTCTGGGCACTCGGTAAACTCTCTCTGCTAGGGTATTTCAAATTCTAGCAAAGGCCAAGTCTGAGCACGAACGTAGCTTGCAGCATGAACATCTCTGGCTATTCACTGAGTTGGTGGGCCCATCTTCAATGTGAGAGTCTTGTTTTCCAATACTGTGCCAGAGAAGGGATTTGCTTAGAATAAATGGAAAAGAAACCATTCACATAATCCGTGATATAATTGAAAAGGATGATCTATGACAGGGCTGTCCATCTCCAGGCCTCCAGTGCCGGAAACCTAGCAGGTGTTCAGGATATCCATCAATACTCTGAGAAAAATGTGCATATATTTAGAATCATTGCATGCAAATTCATTTTACGAAAATTAATGAGGGGTTTCCTGAAAATCCGACATGTTTCCAACTCTCCAGGCTTGGAGTTGGACACCCCTGATCTAAGGTAAAACAAAGTCGCTTTGAAATTATGGATTAGCAATTCATCCTCACTTCCCTACAAAACTGGCAATACCTAGAACCAGGATCTACACTTCCATCACTCTTCTTACCTGGAACACATCTTCATTTTGCTTCTCCAAGAGAGGGACTTCTTTATACACCCAGTGGGATCTCTTTTGTAAATGCAAAACCCAGTGCCATACTTCTGGAGGAGCCACAACATGAAGATACATGTTTAATGAACCTGCGGACGAAGAGATTAACAAAACTGCTTCAGTCACTGGTGAAGTCTCTGTGGCCTCTGTCATCGGGACAAGATCACCCCCACACCACCATGCTTTGCATTGGGCTCCCCGTTCATGGACCATCAAGTCTTTAATGGCAGAAGCGCCTAATTCCTTCACTCTCTGCAGATTTGATAGATGCCTGAATGAGCTCTGTGATCCAGAGTGCTCCTTCTCGCACTCGCTGGTTCCACCAACTAGGTCGGGAGATCTATCATTTCGCATGTTGTTTCCCTTTCAGCAATCTAGTGACAACCTTTCTATTGATGTACTGCAGCTCCTTTTTCGATGCAACACACATTAGGCTTCAGGAATTTTCCACCTTTTTATAGACCACATGTTTAGGCTTAGGCCAGGTTTAAATGCAGCGGATGGTGGTTGGTTTATTTTATTGAGCATGTGTTAGGCGCTTGTACAACAGAACTGCGTTTCAATGTGCCACAAGGCTAAATGGGAAGGGAACAGGGGAGCGAAAAACATTGGCAGAACAGTATACAATTGTGGTCCTTCTAGGCCTTATGGTATTCGAACGTGCAAGTGCAGTGAAGAAACGTGCAGGATATAGGGATGGGAGGGAGGGCAAGGAATGGACAAGTGCTGGTGGGGGGGCCCTGGGAGGGAAGTGCCGAGGGAGCCATGGAGGAGGCCTCATCCTAACTGCTAGTGCAGGCGACTCACCAAGGGTGCGATTTAGAGCCGCCAAGCAGGGGCCCGTAGGGGCAGTGCAGTGTGGGGGAGTGCAGGGTGCTGCTATGGACTGGGTAGAAGAGCCTGGAATCCTGTGAGATTCATGAGAACCAGGCCACCAGTTACAGAGGCAGTGGGGAGATTATCAGGGAAGGAAAGAGGTACAGAAAAACAGAGTTTTGAGCAGTTTCCAGAATTTAAGGAGGTCCGGCTCAAGTCTGAGAGGGGCACGGAGGCTGTTCCAAAGGGAGCCACCAGCAGAGGAGAGAGACCTGCCCCCACTCTCTGCTTGGAGAATCGTTTGACAATCATAGGGTTAGAGTTAGAGGAGCAGAGGACTCTTGCAGGGGAGTATTTAGAGATGGAAAGTTGGAGATAGCGTGTTCCCAGGCCCCAGAAAGCGTTGTGGATGATACAGAGGGTCTGTAATTTGATCCTTGCAGCCACCAGGAGCTAGTGGAGAGATTTTAGGACTGGAGAGATACAGTCCCTGGGCTTGAAGTCAAGGATAAGTCTTGCAGCCCTATTCTGGATTAGCTGGAGAGGACGTAGGGAGGAAAGAGGGAGACTGAGAAAGACTGTTTCAATAGTCCAGCCTAGAGAGGACCAAAGCTCTGGAGACATTGAAGTTCTGGGGGAAGCTGAGGAAAGGGAGAGTGCCTCCGAGGAAGTGAAGCTGGAAGTGGGCTTTCTTGGTAAGGTCCATGATGCGAGCGGTGACTGAGAGCGCTGTGTTGAAGATAATCCTGCCTGAGGTTTTTGGCCTCACAGGAAGAGTGCAGGTGTCCCAATGAGAAGCATTGCTGTCTTACTGGCATTAAGACAGAGATCATTAGCTGCACACCATGCCTGAATTGCAGACAATCGGGGATGAGAGAGAAGGAAGAGGAGGTAGTAGAGGGAAGATTGAAGGAAAGCTGCGTGTCATGAGCATTACACTGGAAATGAGGAGAGAAGGAGGAGATCAGGTGAGCTAGAGGGTTGAGAACGATGTTGAAGAGCCATGGCGGTAGACGAGAAAGTGCCCAGTTGCAGCTGGGAAGGGCGATGAGTGAGGAAAGAGGTCAGCCAATCAGTGCCAGGTCAGTGATGCTGAGGGTATCACAGTCGATTTATGAGGCTAGAATGGTTGCCCGTCAAAGGCAGGGGAGAGGTCAAGGACAATAAGAACAGCAGGAGAGTCGGGGTTTGCAAGCATGACTTCACAGGTGTTCAGTAGATCAGTTTCCGTGCCTCTGGATGCCCTGAATCTAGATTGATGGTCGTCAAGGTAACCAACAAGTTCAGTGTAAAGGATCAGTTGGGGGGAGGACAAGCTTCTCCAAGAGTTTACCCTAGAAGTGGGTAGTGGAGATAAGGTGATAGTTAGCAGGCAGGAGGGGTGAGCAGATTACATTTTTAAGAGAGGGTGCACAAGGGAGTGCTTGAGGGATAGAGGGAAAGAGCCAGTGGTGAAGGAGGGGCTGGAGAAGTCGGTGAGAGAGGAGATGTTGTCCTTAATGGTTCTAGAAGAGTAGGGGAGCACCTGTTTGGAGGATACCTTCATAGAGCTGACAACTTTAGAGATCTTGTGCGGTGCTATGGGCAGAATGGAGGAGAGTGCAGGGGGTAGAAGGCGGGGAGGCAGGGAAGCAGGTGCAGGAGTGAAGTTGGGGCTGGAGGAGACCCAGGACACGATGTCCCGAGTTGTTGATGTAAAATATGAGGCTGAAGCAGTGCAGAGAGCCTGGGAAGGAAGGACAGAGGTGTAGACTGCAGCTTGAATGGCAAGTTCCTTGAAGAGTTTAAAAATCTGAGCCGTGTTATTAGTGGCTTCAGGGATGCAGGCTTGGATGTGGGCCCGCTTCTTGGAGCAGATAGAGAAACAATATTGCCTTTGGCGCAGGCAGCAGGCCAGTTTGTCAGAGGATAAACCCAAGGTCTGCCACTTATGTTCAGCAACTCTGCACTTGCGTTTCAGAGATGTGAGATCAGAGTCATACCAGCCGTTATTCTTGGAGGCAGGTTTTAGGCAGATCCTCATGACAGGGGCAGATGTCAAGGGTGTTAGAGATGGAGAGGTGCAGGTTAGTAAGGACAGAGTCAGTGGGAGAATCAGAGGTGGGGGTGGGAAGGGGGATGAAGGTGGAAGAAAAAGCAGTTACTGACACTCACTTCGTCTGTCGGACTATGGCAAAGGAGGATGCCAGTGCTGGGGGAGGGGCTTGATAGAGGGCCAAGAGTCCCCAGGCTAGAGGAGAGGAGAGAGTGGTTAGACCAGGAGATAGGGATGTCACCAGAGATCAGGGCATCCAGAGTGTGTCCAGCTGAGCGTGTGGGGCTGGAAGGATGGTGAGAGAGAGGGTGTCACAGAGGGCACAAAACTGTTAGGTGGATGATTCGAGGGAGTCGTGGTGGATATTGAAGTCCCCAAGGAGGAGGTGTTTGGAAGAAGAGGTTGAGAGGGAGGAGGCAAGGTCGGCCCATTCAGAAAGGAGGCGAGAGATAGGGCCAGGGGGCCTGTAAAGTAGTGGCGAGGGTGAGAAAGTACTCAAGACCCCAAGCCAACAGATGAGGCATTAAAAAGAGAAGTAGGACTGAGTAGGTATGATGGAAGCTGAGATCCACTGTGGGAAACTGGGCCACTCCACCTATGGGCCAGTTGGGTCTGGGTTTGGAGAAGATTTTGTAGCCCTCAGGAAGGAGTGTGTCAAGAGCAGTGACAGAGCTGGCATTGAACGACAACTTGGTAAGAGTGAGGACATCTAGATCAAAGTCTTCAAGAAGGAGACACATGTAAGAGGAGTGTTTGACAGCAGAGCAAGCATTCAGAGTAGCTAAGTGAAGCAGGTTACCACCTTTGAAGGTTTTCCGACAGGGCTTAGCGGGGCATGGTACTTCCATGGGTGGTGGGGGAGAGGTAAGAGGAAAGGAGGAAGGAGCGGCAGGAGAAGGGAGGAAGTTTATGAGAGAGGGCATGTGCTGGTCGAGAAGGAGAACAGTAGGTTGAGAACCTTGGGCAATGATAGTGCCAATGTGATAGACATTAAAGTTTCACCTAGAGGATGCGAAGTATGGCAGGAGTACGTCCCACCTAGTGCCACCATTAATAGGCGAGGGGGAGAAAGGGGAAAGAATGGAGACCTGATGGGTGTCCTTAGGTCAGGTGAGGGGGCAGAAAAGAAGATGTCAGTAATAGTCTGCCTGGAAATAGCATTGAGGTAGGTGTCAGCAATAGGATGGCCTGGGTCGGAGTCCATGAGCACTTTCTTCAGCTTTCGTTCTGCCAGACTTCATGAGAGAGGAAGGATGGGTAATAGGGTAGCAGTTGGAATAGATAGGGGAGATAGAGAGTGCCATGGGTGTAGCAGAGGAGAGAGCGAGAGACACACAGGGGAGCTGCACAATGCACAGGAACTCACCAAGTAGCCTAGCAGCCGTGCAGGCACAGAAGAAGGTGTGCAAAGGAAGACAATCAATGTACCGATTTTAAAAGCACGCCTAAATTCGAATTTTGAGCAAGGCACTAAAAAGCAGCAGAAAACTATCAATGTGCGAGTTTGAAGCACTGCAGATACACATATCAAGTGGTGCAGAAGAACAAGTTACTTACCAAACTGGTCACGTTCTTTCGACTGGATGTTCCTCCAACGTATTCCTCATCTAGGACATGTAATGTCACGTTCTTTCGACTGGATGTTCCTCCAACGTATTCCTCATCTAGGACATGTAATGTCCACAGCTGTGCTGCTTCGGAATGTCTTTCGGCAGAGAGTGTCCTTGTGTCGGGTCGATGTCCCTCAAAGGCCTCCGTTGAGGGAGACATCATCGGATGTTGTAGGTAGCATGCACGGCGCCCGTAGCCTCAGTTCATGTTTTTCACCCCTCACAACGTGTGGCACACATGCCCAGAAAACAGCATTTACTGCGCTTATCCTTGCAGGACATAAGCTGTAAAGGCATGGGAAATTCTTTAGAAGGGCAGGCTGGGAGGGCGATGAGGAATACGTTGGAGGAACATCCAGTCGAACGAACGTTACCAGTTTGGTAAGTAACTTGTTCTTCAAATGGATTGTGTCCTTCAATGGATTCCTCATCTATGACAGACTTCCAAAGCAGTAATGATGATTGGCGGAGGGAAAAGAATGTAGACATATCCAATTAAATGGCTAAGTAAAGTACTGCCTTACCAAAGGCAACATCCTGAGCATGGGAAGTATCCAGGGAGTAATGCTTATCAAACGTGTGTATAGAAGACCACGTTGCAGCGTCACAGATATTTTTCACCGGCACCCCCTTCTGGAGGGCTGTCGAAGTAGCAATGCCCCTGGTGGAATTAGCCCGCAAACCTTCAGGAGGGTCCTTACCAGCTAACCAGTAGCATTCTGAAATAGTGAGGATAATCCACCTAGACAAGGTCTGTTTAGAAACAGCTGTCCTAAACGGTGTCCAGAATACCCCACAAAGAGCTGGAAGTTTACTCTGATTTTTGATTTTGGCCATCCTGGAGAGATAAAAGCTCCAGGCTCTTCTAGGATCCAACCTATGGAGCCGTTCTTCTTCCTTACTAGGATGAGGAGGAGGATAGATAGCGGGGAGTATCAGCGTCTGACTCAAATGAAATTCTGACACAACCTTAGGTAGAAAGAACGGACATACTCTCAATATAACTCTGTCCTTGTGGAACAAAGTAAAGGGTGGCTTAGAAGAAAGTGCCTGCAACTCGCTCACTCTTCTAGTAGATGTAACTGCAACTAAGAAAACAGTTTTAAGTGTCAACAACCTTAAAGGGCAAGAGTACAAGGTTTCAAACAGAGCACCCATCAGAAATCTTAGAACAATACAAGCGGTGATGGCGGAAACACATTTGTGAGCCCTTTCAAAAACTGAGTGATCAGTGGAATTTTAAAATAAGAACATTGTTCTGATGAGTGCTTAAAAGAGGGTGCTAGCAAATAACCTTTAATGGTGCCCACTTGAAGACCCCTGTGGGCTAAAGAAACCAAGAAGGAGAGAATCTCCAGAATCAAACCCTAAAAAGGATCCACATTCTTTCTTCTGCTCCAGTTGCGAAACTTACACCAACAGTACAGGGACTTTGTTGCGGACCGCCTAGTCTAAAGCAACACCTCCATCACGTCATCCGGGAGATCCCAATCCCTATATCACAACCTCTCAGAGACCATACGTGAAGGTTGAGAGTCTTGACCTCTGGATGGAGAACCAGACCTTCCTCTCGCAGGAGAAGATCCTCTCATTGGGGAAGACTCATTGGAGGACAGATGGACATGCCTAGAGGGTCCGGGTACCACACTCTGCTGGCCCAATCCGGAGCAATGAGGCTCATGTGGGTCCTGAACCGTCGCAACCTCCTGAGAACTTGAGGGGTGATGGGGATCGGAGGAAACGCGTACAGTAGCGGGAAGAGCCACTCCACGACAAACACATCTCCTAGAGCTCCTCTCGGAGGAAATTTCCTTGAGCAGTACCTTTCGCACTTCCGGTTGGCACCGGTTGCGAACAGGTCCACCTTCGGGGTTCCCCAAAGGGTGAAGATCTCCCGAAGGACTTCCTGAGCTAGCTCCCACACATGCCTGCTCAGAGCATCTGCTGTCATGTTCTCCGTGCCGGCCAGATGAATCACCAAAAGGGACATACCCTTGCTTATTGCCCAGAACCAGAACTGCATTGCCTCCCTGCACAGAGGTAGGGACCCTACACCACCTGTCTTGTAATGCATCACCACCGTGTTGTCCCTCATGATCAGGACATTCTTCCCCGACACAGACGGCAGGAAAGCCTTCAGCGGTAGCCTGATGGCGCTCAGCTCCAAAAGATTGATGTGAAGTCTGGACTCCGATGGAGACCAATGACCACTGATGGATAGATAGTCGGCATGAGCTCCCCACCCTGTCAAGGAAGCGTCCGTCACTACCGTGACATCCGCCCATGGCTGCCAAAAAGGATCCCCTTTCATGAGAGGTTTCTCGTTGGCCCACCACAGAAGCTCCTGTGAGACAGAGAATGGAACATGAAGGTGATCCGACATCCTGTCCGAGAACTGGGACCACTGAATCCTTAGAGCCCACTGAAGGGATCTCATTCTCAAGCGGGCCTCGGGCACCAGAGAAATACAGAATGCCAATAGGCCGAGCAACCTTAAGAATTCGAAAGCCGGAAGACTCTGGGCTTGTTGAAATTTTGTGACCATCTAAAGAATGTGATGAGCCCTCACCTTGGGGTGGCAAGCACATCCCCAAGGAAGTGTTCAAAACGGCCCCTATGTACTGGAGCTGTTGGGATGGTGTCAAATGTGACTTCTTGAAGTTGAGGGAGAAGCCCAGCTTGTGAAGGGAGTGGCAGGTGACTGAGATGATCCAAGGCTTGTTCTGGAGAACGCACCCTGATCAGCCAATAGTCCAGGTAGGGGTAACCGTGAATCCCCCCCTCTCCTGAGATGTGCTGCCGCCAACACCACCATGAGTTTGGTGAAGACCCTCGGGCAGAGGTGAGCCCGAAAGGCAGGTCCCGAAACGGATAGTGGGATCCACCAACTGCGAACCTGGGGTTTATTCTGTGCTTGAGATGGATAGGCACATGAAAATAAGCATCCTGCAGGTCCAATGACAACAACCAATCCTGAAGTTGGAGGGCCTGGAGGATATGAGAAAGAGTGACCATCTTGAACTTGTCCTTCCTGTGGAACTTGTTCAAGTATCATAAGTCCAAGATGGGTCTCGGTCCTCCGTCCTTCTTGGGTATCAAAAAATAAGGGTAATACCAACCCTTGTTCCACTCCGCCACAGACACTGGTTCTATTGCGCCTTTCTCCAGCAGGGCTAAAATCTCCTGCAACAGGAGCGGATCCGGAACCTTCAAAGAGTGTTTCCCCAGTGGATTGTCTTGAGGCCATTGGAGAAAAGGGAGGCAGTAACCGTGGGTGATTGTATCCAGAGCTCACGCATCTGAAGTAATGGTTCGCCACTCTGAGATGCTGCGACAGCCTGCCGCCCACCGGAGAACAATGAGTCATGGCCTCAGAGCTGCTTAGGAGCGGCAGTGCCTGATGGCAAAGACGCAGATGCCTGAGCGGCTTTGACACCTCTAACTTGTCCACCACAAGTGCCTCTACGTAGGCCCCTTTGACTGGGCACCCCCCCTCGCCTTTCCAAATGAGGAGTGATAGCGAAAGGAACCACCCCTCCATTGTTGTCCCCTAGGACGAAAGGCAGAGGTTGTCTGACAGCTGTGCCCAAAGATTTGGCAGCTGACTTGGAGGTCTGCAACTTCTCAAGGCTCTCGTCAGACCTGCTGCCAAAAAGATGTGACCCATCAAAGGGCACGTTGAGAAGACAGGCCTGCACATCAGGTGCAAAATCGGACTTCCGCAAGCACGCAAATCTGTGCATCACGGTGCTCGTAGCCATGGACCTGGCGACATTATCCCAGTGTCCAACCCAGATTGAAGGTATTCACACAGGGCATCCTTGCCATCCTTCACAATAGCTAGAAAACCCTCCCTTTCCTCCCCTTCAGGAATATGCTCAGCCGCAAGCGAAATACAATTGCACAGAGTGTGGGAAAATGTTGCTATGGCACAGTTGGAGGTGGCCGATTCCAGGGCCATACGCCCAGCTGAAAATACCTTTCGTGCCCATCCATCTGTGTGTTTATCGTCCCTATCCGGAGGGACGGTAGGGTACACTGCCTGCTTCGAGGTGGCCATAGCCACCTGAACCACCAAACTCTCGGGAGTGGGGTGTGTGGACAGGTAGCCGGGGTCGCTACTGGATGGGTGGTATTTCTTTGACAAAGACTTGTTAACTGCCGGTACAGACTCCGGGGAAGTCCAAGTAGCAGCCACCCTTTTTTGTAAAGCCAAATGAAATGGCAACAGAGGGTTAGTGGACCCAACCTGATCCAAGATGTCAGTAAGGTCATCTTGATCATACTCAAGCTGAGGCCCGGACCAACCCAGGTACTCAACATCAGTCTCCTATAAAAAAGATTCAGCATGCTCATCAGCTCAGGTTTACCAAACTCCATCTCAGGAGATGTGTTGAGGCCACTGGCATCAGGCAAGGACTAATGCAGACCCTCAATCTGACTGTCCTCGTCAATAAGACATTCTGGAGCATTAGGCGTCCCATAAGGAAGGAATTGGAAGAAACAAGGCGCGACGAGTTCCCGAAGCAAACATGTTTGCGGAAAAAACAGAACTGAGGCTACGGGCGCCGTGCCTGCTACTTATAACATCCGATGACATCACCCTCGACGGATTCCTTCGAGGGCCATCGACCCGACGACATCGACGCAAGGACACCCTCTGCCAAAAAAATTTCCGAAACAGCACAGCTGAGGACATTACATGTCGTAGATGAGGAATACATTGGAGGACACAATCCATTCGAAATTACAGTTTATCAAGTGGTACAGAAATTACAGTTTGCTGTCAAGCTAGAGAGGAAGGGAGGCATGATTAAACCCAGCAGCCAAGGTCAGAGGGTGTAGGGGAGGGATATAGGGATATAGTCCAGGACAGAGCGATCTGGGGGGTGCTTACTGGTCCTTAAGCAGATTTTTCATGGTCACTGCCAGTTTATTATTGGAGGAGCGTGGCTGGGGACAAGTCGCAGGACCTGGAGCATGGGGGGGGCTCCAGACAGGGCCAGACAGCTGCCTTTCTGTGGGCCTTCGTGCTGGGGGGGTCGGCCCACGACTGCTGGCTCCTGGTATGCCAAGAAAGATGGAGCGTTCGCCAATTAAGTGCATACTATGCAGCGTTATGGCAACGCTCGATGAAAGAGTGTGGCCATCTTCAGATGGGGAAAACTTTGATTCAGTTAATGTAGATGAAGCGGCACATGTGGGTTGTGAATTCCCGCACAATAAATGAATGCCCAGTAAAAAGCAGGCGGTCATCTGCCAGTGGATGTTGTGAGAATTATAATCACCTTTAGTGCACGTTTTCAGCCCAGATTGCTAACCTGCAGAATTAGTGCTCCGCAGGCCTCAGAAGTCCAAGGATGTTGCAAGAAGGGGAGTTTGACCACCACCCACGGTGGAAGCAGGAGGAAAAGAAGTCAAAAGGCCAGACAGGGGCCTTTGTGTGGGCCTTCGTGCTGGGGCCGACGCACGCCTGCCAGCTCCCGGTAGGCCAAGAAAGATGGAGCGTTAGCCACCAATCAAGCGCGTGCTATGCAGCGTCATGGCAACGCTCCATGAAAAGGAGTGTGGCCATGTTCCCGATGGGGAAAGCTCTGATTCAGTTCTTGTAGATAAAAATGTAATGCAGTTCAAATCTGCATCAGTGCTATGGTTGGCACCAGCATTATGCCAAGACATGCATCATATGGATGTCCGGGAGCAGGATGCCTGTGCATTTATCATGCACCATAAGGCTTGGCTCTCACTCCCCCGCCCCCTCCCTTCATTCTATGACAAGTCTACATCAAAGCAAAGCAATGAGCCATTGCTTGATCCTGAGAATTGGAGGCCAGCTGTACCGGAAGGAATACGTTACCTGTAATTCCTGTTCTCCAGCATTGGCATCTTCCATAGATATGCATATGCTGTTTGAATAGATAATAAAGCAGTACAAAAGTCCATGCATATGCACTTATATGCAAGCCGGGAGGAGGATGATGGCTTAGCTTGAGTGAACAGGATGTTTAATGCAGCTCGGAGCGCATTGTTTAGCAGAACCTGTAGTTTGTGGATTATGGATTTGTTGGCGCTTAAGTCTAGGCCATTGCAGTAGTCCAATTTAGACTGTGTAAGTGTTCTGGCCAATGTGAGGCAACTATTGGAAGGCATTAGAGGTTTGCATGCCCTGATCAACTTGCCAGTTTAGGCAGTGGTTGAGACAGTCAGATTTACACGTTTGGTTAGATTGGCATTGAGGTAGAAACCAAAGGTTTTTACATCTTTGGCAATAGGTATGTTGTTACCATCAATGGGGATGCTACTGTAGTTGGAACTAAGTTTCAGGAGGTTGTGGTGTGAGCCGACTAGGAACAGCTCAGTCTTGTCATCAATCAGGCAGAGGCCGTGTGTGGTCATCCATGCTTGAATGATTGTGTAGACTTTCTTAATCTGGCAAACATCTGTGTCGTAGGTGCCTGATAATGTTAGGAGTATCTGGGTGTCATCTGCATAATTGGTGTAGTTGATACCCAGACGGTGCAGTTTGTCGAATAGGGGCTTTGTAAAAATATATTGTGCAAAGTGGGCGATATGCAGGAGCCTTGTGGGACACAGGCAGGTGATGGGGATCGGATCGCCCGCGGCTGTGAAGATACGCATTGTTCTGTTCGCGAGGAAAGATTGAATCCACGTGATGGCCGAGTTGGAGATGTGTGCTGCCGATGACAGGTGGTCGCATAAGATTTTATGGTCAACCAGATCAAAGGCTGCTGATAAGTCTTAAAGAAGTAGGATGGCAACGCTGCCTTTGTCTTTTAGTTTGTCAATCTGGCTTTTAAGGTCAACAAGGGCAGTTTCTGTTTCATGTTGGGGTCTAAAGCCAGATTGACGAGTTCCTAGTTTGTCTCTAGATAGTCTTGAATTTACAAGTATGCAACTCTATCTAAGATTTTCAGTATGAAAGGGACTGTGGTGATCGGTCTATAATTAGTGGGTACAGACGGATCTAATGTAGGTTTCTTGAGTAATGGGAGAACCCAAGATTGTTTCAGGTTACTTGGGACTAAATTGCTGGCGAATGAAGAGTTTATTAATTTGGTAATAAAAGGGGCTAAATCTCTGGCTGCATCATTTGTGATCTGAGCTGGGCAACTGTCACCTTTACAGTTAGATGGTTTCAGTGATGCTAGGATTTGTTGTACCTCAGGTATGGATACATTGTTGAATTTGAAAACCGAGTTAAGGTGTGCGGTCGAGGGCAAGATTGGACTGGTGAGGTTGCCAGAGGTAAGTTGGAGCCGTTTGTCAGCTATTTTGGTCTGGAGCCATGTGGTTTTGTTAGAGAGAAGAGAGCATTTTGAATGCTAGTTCACCAAGGTATCTGCAGGAGGATTAGGGTTTTCTAATTCCTTTAAAATGTTACATAATTCTCTGGTGCTAGATCCTGCTGGTTTATTCTGACGTTGAAGGTTTCCTTTTTTGGCACGGAATATCTCACTTTTATATGTGGCGTGATGTTGGTTAGGTTAACTTTATTTTCTGGAGAGGGAGTCATTTTCCAGAATGTCTCAAGTCTTCTTTTTTCTGTACGTAGTAGTTTAAGTTCAGGAGTGAACCAGGAGTTCAGATGTGCACTGGGTTTACCTTCGCGTAGTTGTAGCGGGGCAACGGGGTCTATAGCTTTGGTCATGGAGTCATTGTAAGTGTTGAACAGATTCAAGTCATTTGTGGCAGGTAGTGCATTGAGTATGGGGCCTACCAAAGGTATTATAGCCTCAGCTGTGATGTTGCATTTGTTCCTGGTCAGACAAGGTGCTGCAATAAAGGGCTTCTTTGGCTCTAGGTTGTTGACATTGATTTCTAGGGATAGGAGGTGATTTTCAGTCCACACGAGTGGTGAGGAGTCTTTTAGGGTAATATTGCAGTTGAGGTCTGCTACCCACTCAATTATCCTGCCCTTCTCATGAGTGGGTTGGGTACTTATTTGTATGAAACTTTGTTCTGATAGTGCATTGCTAGGGAGGTGGCGGATAGGTCATTAGGGTCATTATAGCCAAGGTTTAAGTGACCCAGGATAATGTTTTGCGCCATGGGTTTGGTATTCTCAGTTATAAGCGACGTAATGTCTTCTTCAAAAGATCCAGGTGGACCTGGAGGCCTATATATTAGGTGGATAGTGATAGTAATTTTAGGAGACGTTTGGAGCTTGACTGAGAGGAGTTCACAGGATGCCAGAGGAGAAGATGTGGCTAGTCTCATGTCTAGGGTAGATTCGAAGATGATGGCTGTTCCTCCTCCTCGAGCATTGGGTCTGTAAACTCTGAGGATGGAATAGTTGTCGGGGATAGCTAAAGTTAGAGATGGGCCAGCTGCATCATGCCAGGTTTCTGTCATGGCAAGGAAGTCAAAGTCGTTGGTCAATATGACATCTGCGACAAGGGACCTGACATTTAGTAGTGCTCCTTTTATAGGGTGTTTTTGGGTACCCTTCTGTATGTGGCTAAGGCTGTTATCAGCAGTCAAAATAAAAGGGCCTATACTATATGTGCACAAGGCTCCTCACTTCTCAAAGGCTCTTCACTCAGAGGGCCTGATTCAACCAAATAAACAATGTTATTTTCCTCTTTAGATTTTCACAAGCATTCACTTCAAGCAATTCACTATTCACCCCAGTTACCCCACAGCCGGGCTCAGATCCCTTAAGTACAATGTTCATCACCTTGGATCCCCCACATCCGGGCTCAGATCCCTTTAAACACAATGTTCGTAGGATATTCTTTTTCGGGTGACTCGCGGTTAACCCTGGATTCCCCTTCAGCCAGGCTCATATCCCTTTTTAACACAATTGGTCTCCCGCAGCCGGGCTTGGACCAATTTCAATTTACTTATCGAAGACTTTCGAAAGTGCACAGGGTTTGGTTTGACCCGTTGCAGCACCACTTTGATTTCACAATTCCTCGATTTAACATTAGTCACCTTTCTGTTGGATACCTATTCTCTTCAATTTTCTTTATACAATGTTGCCGCTTGCAACCTTGGTTTCTACACAGACCAGTCAGTTATCAGTCTCCCCAACTCAACGGCTGTGCTGACTTCACTGGTGCTGCTTTGTTGTAGGAGCCAAGGACAGTACCTCAGCAGCAAACGATTCTCCCCACCTTGACTATCGACATGGGAGAGCCCCGGGCACCTCCGACAGACAATGCAGGATTCTTCAACTTTGATTCCAGGTTTTACATTCCTATTCTCCAAGACTCATGAAAGATACAGTCTTTCAGGGAAAAGGTCAAGGGCAATTCCCTCCTTGCAATCCTCTTCAGTCTTGCCGTCTTCCGTTTTTTATTAAACTGCCATCTTGGAACTGCTGCATGCTCCGCCTTGAAAGTGGCAAGCTGCCACAATGAATCGCAGGAATTTGCGATGTTGGTGGTGAATGGGAACATGGAAATAGGTATCCTCCATGTACAGGGATGATGGGAAGTCTTCTTTGGGCAGCTAGCGGAGAAGGTTTTGTAGTGTGACCACAGAGGAATTTGATGAAGTATCATAGGTCGAGCATAGCTCTCCACCGATTTGACTTTTCCCATACCACGAAATAATGTGAGTATATACCATAATTCAACTGGGAGCGAGGGACTCACTCTATAGCACCTTTGAACAGGAGCGAAACCACTTCTAGCTGGAATGCATGAAGATGTTTTCACTGATTTACCGGCAAGGGGCAGAGTTGTAGGGGGCCTTTGAATGAATTAAATGGTGTGGCCATGATCCACTAACAAAAGCACCCATTTGTGCATTATTTTGTTCCAATGATGCTGGAACGAAGACCATCGCCCTCCCACTGCTGTACTGAAATGGATGGGCGGCACTGCAGGAGTCAAACGGTTATATGAAAAAATCCTGAGAGGACTTGTTAACGAGCTGCTAATGAAGTTGAAAAAAATATTGCGGGTCATTTTTCAACACACCTATTTTCTACATACATTTACCTTCTATGGTCTCACAGTGCCATCTAGTGGTTTTTACTCTAATGAGACTCCTTTTCTACAAATATTTCTAGTCGTTAATTTTCTTTTACCTATCCTAACATTAATTCTTCCTACACTTCACCTAAAAAGTACCTTTCAATGGGGGATACCCTCCTAACCCCTTCTCTCACCGACCCCTGAAGCCTCCCTTAAGCCATCATATCTTTTCTTTTTAAAGCTGCACCCTTTTTTTGCCATTATATTTCAAAGATATAATACTGCATTATTGCCTATATTTTGTTATTCTTTCATCCTAACGTTTTTTACCCTCTATTTTTGAAATTCGTTTTTTACTCCTTCCTGCATTCTCTCTTTTTGCATCGTAATCACTGGTTACCTGTCAAACCTGCTTGTTTGAATGATCTTTAGGTTAAGATCCGCAACACCTGTTGGCGTCACTAAGTTTGTGATCGAGCTTGTACACCGCCCCGAGGTGTACGATGTCCCTCTTTACGACCAGGAGCGGTACAATGAGTGGTCATTTCTGCTCGTCTGGTGATACTTTGCTTGAAAGGACTGAAAAGAAACCGGGCTGTGTCTTTGTTCATTATAATGGCCTGCATAGTACCATCCACCTTTTTGCCAAAAAGGTCCCTCCGTCAAAGGTTATATATAAATACCCTTCGCCTGTACAATGGGTCTAACATTTGTAACCTTCTGCCAACTGTGGCATCGCAGGACTGAGTGGTTGCCCATTTAGTGGAATCCCAGCTCAGCAAAATCAACCAACAGTGATTCACCCTCTCCAAGCATCGCAAAAGCTGGTTTCTTGTCAGGGTGAAACTCCAGGATGGCAATGTTCGTGAGCCAGAGTTCCTGGTGATATATGGCTAGGATGGAGAGCGAGTTACCAGATTTCATCGTGGTTGCAGCCATGGAAATTCTCTTGTATGTAATGTAACCGAATTTGTAAAGCGATAAACTAAGGCGCCGAGGCATATAGGCGCTAGTAGAACAGCAAGTGACCAGGAAAAAGAACAAGTTACTTTCTTACCTGGTAACGTTCTTTCAATGGGATGGTCCGACGACGTATTCCATATCGCTGACAGCGATATGGAATAGATATGGAATACGTCGGAGGACCCAATCCCCTCAAAGAACAAGTTACTTTCTTACCTGGTAACGTTCTTCGAGGGGATTGGGTCCCCGCTGTCAGCAATATGGAATACGACGGAGGACCCAATCCCCTCGAAAAAAGAGTTAACAGAGAAACTTCATAAGCACATCGAAATAAAAAAGAGATACATTTTCAAAGCTTTCTGGAAAGTTAGGTGATCATTTATCTCCCGGAACTGCACCAGGTGGGTGTTAAAGTCGAGAAAGCTCGATCTCCTGCTCTTGCAAGACGAACATGTGGGACTATCAAAAGCCTCTCAGAGGCTGACCTCAAATTGCCAGGAGGATAGCTCAGTGGAAACGTGTTCACCTTGGAAGCAAAACGACACGAAGCAACACAGCTTCGATCCCTGGGACCGCGCTTAGAAACTTCTGAGTATTTAAGCGTGTTATAAATATGCAACTAAGAAAAAAAAAAAGACAATTACGTAACTAAAAAACAAACAATTCCTGTAATAGCGCCTCGATGCCCGCGGGCTGTGTGAGCGCTTTAAAAATGCAAAAAATAAAACTAAAATAAAATTGTTTGTGGGGACATAGGGGATCAGCTTGTTTCGAAGATATTCTGCACCAACACAGTGATAGGCACAGTGAATGGTGCAGAGAGTCTTAAATTTGACACAACTACTAACAGGCAGCCAGTGCAGCTCCGGAAATGATCCTGAGAGTTGGTTAGACGGTGAGCTCCCAAGGCCAGCCTAGCTGCAGCATTTTGCAGAAGCTGCATCCTCTGAATTAGAGTGGATGGCCGAGGTAAATACCGAAAGCATCAAGCTGCCTGCCTTCCTTTTCCGGAATCCAATCTTCCCAGATGCCATCCAGGGTTGGAATGGACACCACGGCCTTCTGTATATTTTCCCCCCTTCACTGGTAAAGGAACCCTTCCCTTCATTTGTCTAGTGGGGACGAGGTTGAACCTCTTCACCTCTTTAATCATGGTGGAACGGAAATCTCATCCAGAAGTCAATCTCTTGGCGGACGCTTCTCTGGCTATCAGTGGGCACAAGGCTTTTCATTCCATCTACCACTTTTCAGTTTGCACTCTATGTAGCTTAACCCCTTGTGGTTCCATCTCTGTTGCCTTATTCTCTTTGTGTTGGCCATCTTTTGAAACTCGTCTGCTTTTTAATTTCCTTTGTCTTGTATTTAAGTGTCTATGATTCAGCCCCTCCTTATTGGTCTTCTTTGGTTTCTTTTTACTCTCTTACTCTCTGCCGCGGGCTCTCTGCTCCCAGTCACCCTTCCAATTGTCCCCTCCTCATCCCCTCCTCCCTGTGCTTCTTCTCATTTTCCCTCCTTTTCACTCTACCAAGCGCTGGAATCTTCTCCCGCTGTCTCTACACTCTATATCTTATTTCCCTGTCATTTGATGTGAATTGTATTGTACAGCTATGGTTAGATTACTTTTTAAAGCACTTAGGCCAATAAAAATACGAAATCACCAAACTCATGCATGCAGGAGGAATGCGTAGAAGCAATATTCGGATGTATAGCCCTAGGCCGGGGAATCAATGTCTGAGGGGACATCTAGAGGCTGACGGTCCTCTGGTAGAGGTGAGCACTGATGACGGTGGTGAGGCAAGGACTGGTATGACATAGCAGTTCTATGTTCCAGTGGAGAAATAAAAGGGGACCCCTGTCTGGAGCTCGGAAACGATGGTTTGGAAGGTGGATAAAATGTCCACAGATAGATAATGCGCTTCAGGTCGTGACTTTGAGGGGCCTGGCAGGTCCATCTGAAGTGGTGCTGGAGCTGTACGCATTGGTGAAGGGAGGGGCTGTCCAGGTAACTCCTCCTCTTCGGAATACACCCTTCTAAGCCCCCAAAGTCGGTATCAATGGTGTGCTCTGAAATGTCCTCTGAAGAAATAATTGAAGGCACTGACAAAGTGGGTGGGGCACAATGCTGCAGCGTGAATAGGGGTTGTTTAGACCTCTGATGACTTCAGTAGTGCAGGAGCCATGTGTGGGGGTGTAGACGATGTCGTCAACATTATGTTAGCTGATGAGGTAGTCAACGGGACTGTTGAGAAAGACTGATTTGATGATCATCGACAAGGCCATCAATGGAGACGTGGAAGTTTTAGCGCTCGTCATTGATGACTAAGTCTACAAAAGGTATCGTAGTCGTCTATGCTTTTGGAGTGGTGATGCTCAGACATGCCTGTCAATGATTTTATAGGCTGTTATGAAAGAATCGGTCTACAAGGTGGACGGTTTATGCAACAAAGAGGCTTTGTCAGGTAGGACAGACTAAGCAGGGTCTGTTAGAGCAAGGGTAAATCACCTTTCTGCACCCCTTCCTCACAGGAACTCTCCTTATGTAATCCGACGCTTGACAGAGGGAATTTGGCCTGCTGGGACATAATGAAGTGCAGTGCCTTTTCAAGGCCACAAAACCATCAACTAGCCAAGCCGCAGGTCTCCTGTGCCTATCCTAGTAAAGAAGGAATGGCAGATAAAGCATGAATCCAGATTATGATCTGGCAATAGAGATATTCTTGATGTCTATCCTTTACATGGCTATTAAGTTTAAATGTGGAACAAGTCTTGAAAAGGCTGTTTTTGGCCTCAGAGTCAATTATGGTGAGGGTAAGAAGGGGCACTTAACTGGGCCCACGCATGAAGGAACACAGATGAGCTTATACCCTGTATAGGGGAGCACCGAATTAGTACAGGAACCTCTAACCTCCACAATACTATTGCAGTTTTCAAACGATATGAAAAGTAAAGCTGAGTGATAAAGATTCTTGAAGAAAATGTTGAATAAAGTGAGAACTTTGGAGTGGACTTCCAACTTTAAACATGCAATTTTTTTTTTTTTATTTTATTGAAAAGCTACAGTTTCTTCTCCTTTCTCCCTCCAACACCAAGGTGGAAGTAAGAAAAGAAGACTTTTGTTTCAAATCGTCTAAACTTCCAATACATATTATTGTTATCAACATCATCATTATGTCTTAATATGCTTTCCACAAAGTTCTTCTACGCAACATCGTAACATATAAGGCACTTAATAGTCAAGCAAACAGACAGACAAAGTCAATTAAACAGTCGACTTATCAGTTAAACAGTTACACACTTTGAGCATCAACCTAGCGGCCCTCTTGATTACGGGGGACATCTCAAGAGAGCGTTCATGAGATTTACAACCGCACAGACATGTTTGATGTTTTGGCCTGAGGATATCAGGCACCACCAGGTGGTCATATCATCATTTAGCGGGGCATATTCGCCTAGGTGGACAGAACGTAAATTAGCAATTGCTGGACAGCTTATAATCAGGTGTTTCAATGATTCAACCGATTCCTCACAGAAACGGCATAGATTGTTGTTTATAGCAGGCTGCCTTCTTTGGAAAAGAATTTCTTTCGTAGTCAACGTATTTAAGCGGAAACGAAGAAATTGTTCTCGATAATGGCGATTGTAGCACTGCAGGAGGTAAGGTTGTTGACAGTTTAATTTTTTTTTAACATTAACTAACTTATTGGAAAGATCAAGATTTGAGTATCTTTCCACATTTATGATCCATGCCCAGGATTCAAATTTTCTTTTTGCCACTTTTGGGCGTGAGAACAGGTCGAAGTAATTAATGTCGGCTGCTACAATCCACTCTTGCACTCTTGAGCTCGATTGTGCCAACAAGTTACTAATTTTCGAATCGTCGGGGGCGGTAAATATTCTATATGCTGGCGCACCACCTACTTCTCTCATCTTACGCCAAAGTGAGATGGACTTCCAAACCACATTTGAGAAAAGGGAATTTAACGAAAGTTCGTGGCGTATTGCAATGATTGGAATACAATTTCGGAGATTAAAAACCCGTTTCCAAAAAAGACCCTCTACAGTATTCCAATTTTGTTCACTGATGTTCCATCCCGCCTCTGCACCAAACGTTAGAATAGGAACAACCTTTTGACGGTAGAACATTATCACCGGCGATAATGAAAATTTACCAAAGTTTTTATTAATCAGGGCCGCTTGTAGTGCCAGTCTTACTGCTTTCAGTTTCAGCGTATTTAGCCATTGGACTTCCCCGATTGAACTGTT
This sequence comes from Ambystoma mexicanum, assembly GCF_040938575.1. Taxonomy (NCBI): domain Eukaryota; kingdom Metazoa; phylum Chordata; class Amphibia; order Caudata; family Ambystomatidae; genus Ambystoma; species Ambystoma mexicanum. The sequence continues at coordinate 1,162,281,799 of NC_090932.1, read as the reverse complement.
GAATTCGATGCCTAGATAGCGAATCGAATTAACAGACGTTAACTGTTGACCACCTACCGCCCATTTAAATGCACGATCTCTTCTACTCATTAATGAACCTATCGACACAATTTTAGTTTTGTCTGTGTTAATGGCCAATTCATTTGCAACTATGTATTCATGCAGGCAATTTAGCAGACGTTGAAGGCCGATTTGTGTTCTGTCAATCAGAACAAGATCGTCAGCATACGCAATATACCGAACTGGAGCTCCGTTTAGACGTGGAGGGAAACAGTGTGCTTGCTCCAAGAATAGTGGGAGATCTGCCAAAAATAGTTTGAATAAATCCGCGGCCAATGGACAGCCTTGCTTAACACCCCTTGTCGTTGGAATGCTGTCAGATAATATGCCTTGTTTGTTAAGGCATACTCTAAAAGAGGTCTCCGTATGTAGTGCCATTATTGGGTTGAGAAGGGCCATGGGACATTTCCATTTCATTAGTTTGGCCCATAGCATCTGCCGGTTGACTCCATCAAAAGCTTGCCTCATGTCTATAAAGGCTAAATGCAATTTGGTTTTACTCTGTAATGCATGATATTTCAAAGCTGTCAAAATCGAAAGGTTGACTTCCACACCTGTACCCTTTGAAAATCCAGTTTGCCGGATGTCAAGGATTCCCGCCTTTTTAGCCCAACTCACCAATTTACATCTCAAATTGGAACCAAAGAGTTTTCCAATAGTGTCTAATAGGGCAATAGGACGATAATTTTCAGGTGCGTCCCAACAGCCTTTCTTATGAATTGGAATTACAATTGCTGTTAGCCACGATTTAGGCAAGCACTTGGATTTTGCGATTTTGTGGAACAAACACTCAATGAAAGGTGCCCAGATCTCTGGATTTTTTTTTTAATCTGACGTTACTTATCATATCCGGACCAGCAGCATGAGAATTTTTTAATGCCTTAATAGCGTCAATGATGTCTGACAGCGACATCTGGACATCCCAGGGACCCAATCTAGCCACTGATTTCCATTTAGGAACCTTCAGCTCGCTATTGAACACTGACCCAAAGTGTTTACACCAGGTATCCCCTGAAATTGTGTTCTGCGTAGAATTGGAACCGTTGAAGGGGCCCTTATTTAATATTCGCCAGATGTCGCGTGTGTTCTTAGTAACCATCAGTTTCATCATAATCTCGGCGGAATCCTGTTCTACAATCGCTTTGTGGGATTTCAACCAGTTTCTATAGATAGCTCGTCTGGCCTTCACTTTCTCCAACATTGTCTTGGGTGATACATTTTTTTGCATTTTTATTTTACGGACGTCTTTTCTTAGAACTTTCTTATTAGCATCCAGCAATTTACTAAAAGGGTGGGTGTGCAGCTTATATTGCTGAGCGCTGTCTTTGATCGAGGTGATATGATTCTGTAGCAGTGGAGTGTATTCCACATCGTCAGTCAAATCACTTAGATTAACCGTTAGAGCACGGATCTCATTTACGCTCAGTCTCAATCGATTTCCACCCATATTTACTTCGACTGCTGCTGGGTATGGGGACAAAGTATCAGACACCGCCAGAAGACATTTCACTTTCAACAGCGAATGATCGCTCTTAGTCGTTGTCAGTGAATGCAGTGTCAGAATCTTTGACCCCAGGTTACTAGACACCCAGAAATAATCAATTATACTGTGCGTGGATTCACGATGCCAAGTGGCCTGAGCTGGAATATCGCCACGCACATTGCCGTTCAACAAAACGCAGTCAAACGTCTCCATAATATCTGACCAACGTTGTTCTTTCTCGCCTAAGTCTACATATGGAATCTGGCTGTAAACTTGATTGGGGAGATCGTAATTAAACCACGAGCCATTGAGGTCACCACAGCATATAATGCTTAAGTTATTATGTTGCATGGCTGTCTCTTCCATTAGACAGCTGATTGTTGTGGTGAACTCTGACATTTATTTTGGCCGGATTCCAGTAACAATTTATGATCAACAGAGTTGCAATTGTATTTAAAGTATCTGAACATGCTTGCATAATTAAACCTTGGACGTAGGGATTAGGATTACGACAGATAGGAGTAGACCATACTCGTGAGATTCGAACCATTGTCAAGAGGCCTGCCGAGGGTCGGCCCTGAGTATTTTGTATTGCAGGATTAATAAAAATATTGAAGCCATCTCTGATTGGCGCATCAACTAACCAGGTCTCCTGCAGACAAATTACAAACACATCGTCCAATGGGATGTCAAAGTCCCGAAACAAATGTTGAGAGCCACGAGTGTTCCATGAAAGGATCGAGCAGATTGATTCCTGCGGATCCAATCATGGCTGTTCCTGCTTCGGCAGTCTCTGCCGCCCCAGCTGTTTCTCGGACCGACGAGAGTCGTCTTGACGTATTTCAGAAGTCATGCTGTGGCGAACAGATGTCACAACTGTTTGTTTTTTCGATTTTGGACCAGAAGTTATCTGCACCGGATTTGAGCTTCTCCTGGCCACGTCTGGTTCAACTGAGATGTCAAAGCCGAATAACAGAAAATCTTCAGCTGCCTTGAGAAGAGTGTTACGTACCCCAACGGCATCAATATGAAGGAGCACAGCATCAGAGGCGCTTTCTGTCACATACTCGACTATTTTAATGTCATCTGATTCAATCAGTCGAAGAGGTGGAATATGCTTAAATAACCGCAGAACATTTGCACGGTTGAGATTCAAATCATTGTCATCCTTAAGTATGTTTTACAGTCTCAACTTACATCTGTTATCCTTTGTGCGGTGCAGCAGCTGCTCCTGTGACCTCGGTGGGGAGCAGCGCTGTTTGCTACGTTGATTAGATGTGAATTTTGGGTTCAGTTTTGAAGAAATAACCTTTGAAGGCAAAACTTCCTTTTTCATAGTGGAGGCACGGCGCCCTTGGACTGCTTGCCACTCTGAGGGCGGGCAGCTTGGTCTTCTATTGTCAAATTTCATAGGCAGATTTAAATCCAGTGGCTGTTCTTCAATAGAGTGTTGCAATGACTCCTCGTCGCTACGATGGGAATATATAGTAATGTCACACAAATCATGAACGTCAGCTGCCACCATACTGGCTATCGTGCTGTCACTCGAATTTAAACGTCTACGCTTGACACCGTGGTTCAGAGATAAAGATGGTTCAGTATGCTGTGATGAGGGGGGCACCTTTGCTCCATTCGATGGGCGCTTGAACAGCCCCGGCCTTGGTGGAGTCGACAGGTTTCTTATAAAGCTCTTTGTTGCAGCATGAGTTGCTAATTTTGTTTTCTTGGTTGTAGACGTCGTTTTGGTGGGCTTCACTTTCTCCTTCAACTTGGCCGTACCATTCGGTGCAAAAGATTTTGCCGTGCCTACAAAGATGCCAAATGTGGACGGCGCACCATCCTGAGAAAGAGCTTGTGTTGTTGCTTTGTGTGCCTGAGTAGCATCAGCTGAGGGTACCATTGCGGCACCTATTGGGGTGTCTATGTCAGAGGAGACATGTAGGAGGACGCAATCAGATGAATTAGCATCACAGACCACAGACAATGGTTTGGCGCTGTGACAGCTCGTCGATTTATGTGTTGCACCAACCGTTTGGCCTGTAGTTGTGACCAATTGTTCGATAGTCTGCATCGTAGGCCTGGACCCTTGCTCAGAATTTTGTAATGGGGCGAAACATTGTTCATCGGATTTGGGCCGGTTAGGACTATAACCTGACTTTAACAGAGGTCACTAGATCATTAAGACGAGATTGCCAGAATGAACTTGTGTCTTTACCAGCTTGAACATCAAGTTGGATAAGCTTGGTAAAAGACTCTATTTGATCCAATTTCGTCGAAAGATTCAGAATGAGAGCGCCTTGGTCTCTTATAGTCTCGTTTAAGGTCTCGTAGAGCTTTACGAACGGAATCATCGCTTGAGATGATGCAGCAAGAACATTATTGTGTAGTTGAATGGCTGCACCTGCAGACAAGTTTATTTTTGAGGTCGGTGTTTTCAAAAAGTCTTTGCCCGGAGTTTGATTAAGTGAGGACTCATTCACAGAAGTTGTGCTTTTTGCAGGAGTAGCTGGCGCTATTGATGGGGCATTCTTTTTTAGCAGGATATCAGTTGCGTTGTGCCTTTTTGTGGTGCTGTTGTCTTCAGATATGTTCACCGTTCCTAAAGAGTGACGAACTAACCCTTGGTCCTGCGCTCCAGAGAGTTCCAGTCGTGATTTTAGTGATGGCGTCGCTGACCTCATGGAAGACAAGAGCACCTGCTTTTTCTGCGGCGGGCAGGACGGACTGGCACTGCACTTCAGACGGTCATTGATCGAAAGCTGCAGCAAAGAAGTATCTTGTGCTATCTTGTTTTGGGCGATTGCGCAAGCAAGCTTATCATTAGGGGACCGTGTTGAAGTGGTGCAGGAATCGCTAGAAGACGTTAGATTCAAGTCTTCATCGGTCATTTTTAGCCCTTCAGGGGCTTTGCTCGAAGCACTACCAACCCGTGTCGTCAGAGTTGACTTTTGTGAAATTAAGGGGGCATTGAGCTTGAGTTCAGAGTGACCGACACCTTCTTTGTTTATTAGGCATGGCACTAAACTTTCTGGAGACACCTCAGATTGCTCCAGCGAGGCCGTTCCACTTTCCTGATGTTCACTAGGGACACTGAAAACTCCAGTGCTTGCAGCACTAGGGACAGAGTCAGTCGAAGAGCGGCCTCCCATGGAGTTAGCGATCTTCTGTATTGGAAGGACAGCGTGTCCAGTAGTCTTTTGTTGCATAGTTGAAGTGTGCGCTCGAACCGGCGGGCTCTCATTTACATTGAGCTTTTCCTGTGTGGCAGAAATCGCACTTATTATTTCTGCATCCGTCAAATCAAATGGCGAAAACATTTTGAAAGGATGAGAATGCGTGGCTGGGGCCACTTTTGATAACACATGCTCTGTTGACGGCGACTTCAGCAGCGGGAGTGGCATCGGCACAAGGTCAGCAAGAGAAAGCATAGATAGTGGTTTTACCAAGGGCTTATGTGTAGTCACACTAAGCCTATTGTGGTCCAGACTAGTGCTTGCAGACGCCGCTGCATCGATGACATTGACCGCACAGCTTTCAACCAAAGAGGCAACGTCATGATGGACCTGTGCAGTTGTTTGTATCAATTGGACAGGCGCTGCCGAAGGATTCGCAAGTGCTGAGGGGGCCTCCTTCGAGCAAGTAGCCGGCTTACCTTGTGTCTTCTGGCCGACCACTGCATTGTTTGTCAGATGAGTCCATGGATTAAGCATCCGACGCTGTAGCAAAGTCTTATGACGTGTCTGAGGCCCCCCCGACGCAGGGGCCTTCTGCATTGCAGCCATCGGCCCTTGAATATAAAGTTGGTCCCGGCCCTCGGACGCACTCGGGCGAACTGGGCAAACTGGGACTCAGCCGGGACTCCGCGCCGCGCTCCGCGCGGCAATGCAGTCTTTATGCAAATCCACTAGTAAAGGCAGAAAAGGGACTCACAAGTCGCTGCAGCTCCTCACAGTGTTACACACACAGAGACTCTGGGCAAACTGGGACTCACCCGGGACTGCAATAAAGAATCTGAATATGGCCTCCAGGGGAGGACCTAAGGGAGACACTGCCTATTGGCTGAAGAGTAAATGACTCAAAACACTAACAGAATACTAAAGTGAATGCAGTCTTCAATTTTCTTTGAACCTGCTTAATGTTCCTGCAGATTCCCAACCCAACAACCGGGAATATTCAAATAGCTTGTGAATCTATAAAAGATGCAATTCTGCAGAAATAGTTTAAGAGGTGCAACACCAATCTTGTTTTCACAAAACTCCTTTTATGATTTGCCACCGGTGCCAGAAATAGCCCCATCTTCGGGCCTAGAGAGATGCTATTCTTGTTCATTGGGTCCTAAAGAAATTTCTCCCCTGTTCAACATCGAAAGGCAACTGGTCTTCTCCCACTTTATGAAGGTTTTTGATGAGGAGACCCAGCATGTCTGCACTTAAATTGGTGATGTAGGGTACGAGCAGAGTACTATGGATCAAACATACAGGGTGTGTATGATTCAGACCCTACCACGGGAGAACTAGACCTTTACTGGACATGTCTTCTGAGCTAAACAGACATATTGTTCGGGAGATATTTCCAGAGCCCTCTGGCGAGGGCTGGGTAATATTCTAACTTGAAGGTGAAACAGTTTCTCACCAAAAGGAAAGACCAGACTTTCTAAAGTTGTAGCTGAGCAGTCTGGCTTAACTCGAGAGGGACGAGGTAGTGAAGTACAGTTGTTCCACACAATATATGGTATACCAAAAAATATGCAATATTACAAAGTGAAAATCTCGAGCATGTACAATATGCAATATATAACACCTATTAAAAACACAATGCATGTAAAAACCAGTAATGGCCAGTCAATACCTAATCCACTCCTAACACTAAAATATATGTTCACTAGCTGGCGATAGACAGTACATATAGGCTAAGGGCTGGGAAAAAAATGGAACTCTAGACATTTAAAATACACACTAATTTAAGTCATGAACAGGACCCAAAATGCCAACACTGAAAATAGTCACGCTATTCCTACACCTCTACGACAGACTTATAAAAAATACAAATGCACACTGCACAGTAAGGAAGGAAAAAGGGGTCATTACTTTTAGAATACAAATAGGCGACCAAAAGTCACGACACATTAGGTTTACGCCACCAAGTCTCATTACACTCCTCGGAAAATAGATACAGTAACACTTTGCAGTAATGCATCATAACCAGGCATTCTTCATAGTTAGGCGTGTAATCCAAGACTTTAAGAATGCATATACAATCAGTGGTACTCCGGGCCAGTGCAAGCACTAGGCAAACTAAGCTGTTTAGGGCACCGGGCAGCAGGGGGCGTCAAACATGCTATTTGTTTTTATTAATTACATATTAGACTATGGGCCTCATTCCGAGGTCAGCGGTAAATCGGCGGTAACCCAGAAACAATGAATCCACTGCCTGACTTCCTGGTGCCACCGGAACATTACAAGACCCGGTAGCGCCGGAAGGCAGGCGGCAGATTCGGTAACTCCCCATTCCTGCGGAGTCCCATAGGACTCCATGGGTGTAGGGAGACGGAAGCACCAGCACTGTTGCCAACGGTGTTGGTGCTACTGTGAAAAGTCTGCCTGCAGGGGCTATTGCGCCTGGCAAGTCTGACCCTGCCTGGCATAATGGCCCCTGGAGGCAGACTCGTAGTGTAGTGGTCCGGAAACAACTTGTTCCCGGCCCGCCACACTTGGAATGAGGCCCAATGTAACTAAATTCAAGTTGAGGTGCTGTGTTCTCCTGCAAACCCCAGTGCTCACTGATGTACGAGTCCTTCCATTCCAGCCCACAAGGCAGAGGAAGACAGCCTACCTCTAGTTGTTGCCTGTATTTGGGGTGCAGCACCCCAGGATCAAGGTGGAAGGTAAAAACAAGAGAACCCATCTAATAAAGATAGGCAACACACTTTTTAAAAGAGTAAAGTGGTCTTCACTTGGAATGTTAATTCACTCTCATATACTGGAGGGCCCAATACCCTGGGACCTCCTCTTTTCCATATGTCAAACCATGACAAGGATATGTTTAAGCTGAGATGGGGTATAAAGCTTAAAGATTGTGTGCAATTGACCTTTGTGAAGATTTAGTGTGATTAGCACAACCAAGGGGGGGGAAATATAGGCGGTAGTAATTGTGAAGTTCAGTCTCGGAGGGACTAGGGGGAGGGCGCTTATGGGGGTTACCCTACCTACTGGTGCAAGCTGGAAGTTGTGATCAAGGCGCTTAGTTTAAGGTTCACCGCTTGTCATGCGCACTGTAGAGGATGCAAGTTAGTGTCACTGTGGACATGGGCAACCCTCGTCTAGTGCTATGGCTTTATTCCCCTGGTGAGGATCGACCAAAAAAAAAAAAAAAGAGCTGGGGTGGGGTGCTGGGAACGTTAGTCACAGGAAGGAGCAGATTAAAAGCAAATGTATCCAAGAAAGTCTGGAGGCGTGGGCTCATGTCTTGGAGAAGTATTACTACATTATTAAATAGGCTTATTGTCACGTTGCGTCAGGAACATGTGCAGATGTCAGGAGACGTGGCTCTCCTTAAAGGAGAGTTCCGGGACTTTTTTTTTATTGTCCCTACGGGTCGGCCATGTGTTTGTAAGCATAAATCGGTAGATCGTAGGAAACTTTCCTATGGACCTTACCCGACTTTTCGCCCCTTATCGCACTCGAAATCAGCCTCCATTTTGTGATAATCCTATCATTCCGCCGCATCGACCTGGCTCACCTGCCTTTGCGGCACTAAATCAAATCCCCCGCCCCTGAAACAGACTTTATCAAAACATTCATATTCCCCGCCTCTATCCGTGACGTGACTGTGCTGCGTAGGCAAACGCGCCCAGGCGTCTTCTACGCGACTCCACACAGACCCCGGAAATCAACACAGATCAGCTCACAATACAGCGCACCACAATTCGGAATATGAAACTGTACTTTGAAATCAAACCGCAAGATTGTAAATGTGGTAAAGTACATTTATTTGACATCAAATGTTTAGAGAATATTCAGCGATTTGCATTTTTATTTGCTCATGTTCCAAAAAGTTCGTATTGAGGAACGCGATGGTCCTTTGCTGTACACAGGGTCTTAGAGCATCTCACAATACAGCACCACAATTCGGAATGTGAAACCGTGGTTTAAAAGCAAACGGCAAGATTGTACATTTGGCAAAGTACGTTTATTGGACATCAAATGTTTAGAGAATATTCAGCGATTTGCATTTTTCTTTGCTCTCGATCCAAATTAGTTCGTCTTGAGGGAAGCGATGTTCGTGTGCAGTACACAGGGTGTTGGTTTACGATAAAAATAAGCTCTTCTGTCGCACTGATAATCGCATGGCTGTTCCAACAACGAGGCACTAGGCCACCACAATGGTAGGTATGTTGCATCTAACCGTTAGTACCGCGTAAGGGCATACTTGTACTTGGCGATCGTCCCATAAAATGGTCAGGGTGGTAACGTTGTTCACGCGGAGAAGCAACTGGCGGCTGTAGAAGCCGTCCGCCGGTGTCTGGTACTCGTGACACAGACAGTAGTGAATGATGTACCTAAAAACATAAAAAATGAAATTAGTCTCACCATCAGATCCTTATTAAAATTATTCATTTCATAGCGAGGACAGCGCTACTGGGTGTACACAAGTGTTTAAAGGCGTGGCGAGGCATGGAGGGGGGGGGGAGTGCAGGTGGAGAGTGGAAGGGCCCAGGACTGAGGTCGCAGACAGTGGACCAGTTGTAGCAGGGGAGAGGGAGAGAGAAAGCAGAAGCAAAGAGGAAGGTTTTGAGGTGCTTCAGTAAAAGCAGATGTTTCTCCTCAAGATAGTGCGCGGTAGAAAACAATATGCCACATAGAACGAACAAGTACAACTGAACCCGTCTTTAAAGCCACTGTATAGTAATGAAATTGCGGTATAAACTCATCAAAAGTTACTTACATTATATTTGCATTTTCCATTGTGTCTCTGTGTAGGGCAGACCCGAAACACCACTCCTTCTTTGCCGACGTTACTTCTTCTAATGAACGTGGCTCATCGTTTCGTTTCTGAAATTTTATTCATTATCTTTTCTTAGTCTTTCAGGATGGTCCCGGCCTGTCAAGGTCAAATCACAATAGAACCTTATATTGGGTCGTGGGCCGTTCCGCCACCCGAGCAAAACATCAAAGCAGCTGACCTTCACTTTGAGCGAGCACACATTTCTAGTTAGCTGCAGTTAGTTTTAGGGACATCTTGTCTGCGTGCCTTTTTTTTTATTGTCCCTATGGGTCGGCCATGTTTTTGCAATACGGAAACATTCTATAATTTTTGTAAAAATGATTTATATTACTGTTTGGTTTAATTGCAATGGGCCTGCAACATGAGGAGACTCGAGAGAACAGACAATCAAATTACAATCATTTAAACCGTGATGTGTATTTCTCAATGAGCTCTGCTTTAGGTGGACATGGAACAGAGGCAATGTTGGGTGGCAATGCAGTTGTCCCCTGCATAGGTTCGTTCACCACTCCATGTATGTGCCTATCGAGGACATCTACGATAAGTCTCTCAATAAACTCATATTGCATATCCTCAAACACTGGTTTGATCACCCATTGTTTACTTCTTTTAGTGAAGGCCTTATTGTAGCGAAGCGTCCCTAAAGTTCCGGTCGTCCTACTTTGTTGACGGCCAACATTATGGTTATGTGCCAAGACCGCTAAAAGAGTCCGATTTATCATGCCTTCCATGCCAAAATGCAATCTTTTGGGCCTGTACTTGAGGCACATATTGTGGAACACCTCCAAATCTCCTGTGTGGCAGAATTCCGTGAGTCCCCTCAAAGCTTTTGTTATAGTTTTATCAAATACAATCTTTTCAATGGCTTTGTGAGTGGGTGATGAAGGAATCAACCACTTCTTCTTCCGTGCCTCCTCTGTGGACAAATGGCCATGTTCACATTTGTGGAAATGCTCATTTGTCGACCATCGATGTACGTTGCTACAGTGCAACATTACTGACCGCCATTTTTCCAGTAGAATTTCCAACGACCCTTCACATGTTTTTGAGCTCCACCAAAGATGGTTGCTGATTGACTTGGACCACTGTGAAATACCTTGCAATTCTTTTTTTTTACCTGCAGCAGACAATTTTTTATTGATTGATTTTGCAAGATGCCAAACGTCAAATTGGTGATTTATATTTTTGTACTGTTCTCTCATTGTCTTGGCAATTGAAACGTGTCTGTCCGTGGCTATCAGGTCGATCACCATTCCCCGCGATTGTAGTTCTTGCAATGATGCTACAAAGCCAACTTTCTCCATGGCCACTGAGGATGTACTTTGTGACACCTGCACGACCACCGAACTCACAATTTTCTTACTTTCCATGTCCTGAAAGTGGTAGGTGCAGTACTTGGCTGAAAATCCTGGGCTGTCGCACTGTCCATCACCGGCTAGCCTGAAGCGTTTGCCCGCGAATGTACTTTCCATTGACATTTTTTCCATTCTCCAAGCTTCGCTGATGGCTGGAAATAGATAATCGGTTTGGTATTTGTAGAACTGACTTTTCGCAATGAAATGGATTCCCACAAACTGAAAGAAATACTGTAACTTTTTAAAACTTGAACCACTAAAAAGTGCGGCCGCTGCACAAAGTAGATTGCCTGCTGGCAGTTGCCCCAGCATGGGTTGTGCAGACCATGCGAACGGATGATATTGTGTACAGGTGGCATGTATTTTAAGGTTAGTGCCTCGAATTGCACGAGTCACATTAATCAATGGCTCCCCACATACTTCCCCACCAACCGAATGCCCACATTTCATCATCATAATAATATCCATCAAACAGCTATCGAATACAATGAATTTGGCCTCTTTCCTTATACTTTCACTCTGCATCCCAGCTGGTTCGGCCTGTAACGTTGAGGACATGTCACTCGCATGAAAGGTACAATCTCTGATATCGTCTTCCGCTATGCTGAGTGATATTGATGGTGTTTCATTGTCGTCCACGTCATTCTCTTCCATTGCAACATCTGTTCCTTGTCCGGAGATGGGAGAAAAAAACAATGTCTTCAACTTTCGCGCGCTCTTATTTTTTGCGGGTGTGGATTCTGTGAATTGATCTCCGACTGCATCCAAACTACCAGGAGGACATTCACTATCAATGGCTGGTGGTGGTATAGCTCCGTTGTCAATCACTTCATATTCTTCCCATTGGCACGATGCATCTCCAGTCTCAAGTCCCTGCCAAAAGGTTTGACAAGCAACATCTCTCGTTCGCTTCACTGTCTGTGTAGATTTAGTTCTTACACCCACTCGCAACTAGAGGACAGATTAGAAAAGGGATGTTCAGTTTAAACACAACTTACAGTATTGAACTATTGACAGTGAAAGACAACATAATATAGTGAACAGGACACTAACCTTCTTTTGCTTTCTTTTCTTTGAAACTTTCTTGCCTCGAACTTCAACATCTGGACGCTGTTGCTCCGACTCGTGTGTGCATGTCTCCACTTCCTCTCGCGCTGCAACGACTATATTTTCATGATAAGCACATCCATCACTCACTGAGGCTCCATCGACTCCCTGAAACATAGAACTTTCATTAGTATGTATAATAATATTGAAAACACAAAATGTACTTGGGGACCAATACCCATACGTACATCTCAATAGCAAAACACGAATGAACGCATTGTGTAGAACATTCAAACGACAATAGTTCACGCATTGTTGATCTAGTTAGATTGAACTGTCAAGATCCATACCTCGGGCTCCGCATAGACTTCCATTGATGATATTATTGAAGATGACGCTTCAGCAACTCCCTGAAACACAGTAATTGCATTAGTATGCTTTTCTATTTTGTTAAAAAGAACATAAACTTTGAGCAGGCGTCAACGGCTCATCTAAATAGACCTGCACAAATGATCAGTTGTCTAAAATAAATAATGGATATGTAAATATGATTCGATTTGCTCGATCGTTGGAAGTGTCACCACCCAGAGATCTGCATCAACTACTAGGGGTGATGTTCTTGTAGAAGAAGCTCCGTCATCTCCCTGAAACATAGTACTTGCGTTAATAAAGAAGGAAGTATAGCGGATGTAATCACGTCATATGATTTCGCTTGATCGAACTGTCAGTATCCATACCTCGAAATGCATAAGAACATCAAGGGACGATGTAACTGCGGTGCACACTTCTGCAAGCTGTTGCGCCGACCCGTAACTGCATGCTCCCCCTTCTACTTGGACTAATGCTCCATCGACTCCCTGAAACATAGGACTTTCATTAGTAATGAACACAATATTGAAAAAAGAAGACAAATAGGAGGGCGACGACAGAAGGACATATCAATGGCTAAAAACGAAAGAAACATTGTGTGTAACAATCACGCTACAAGAATGCAAGATCTGATGATCTCCATCGATGGAACTGTCCGGAAACGTACCTCGAGCATCTGAGTGACATCTACGGTTGTCGTCAATGCGTTGGACTCCTCAGCATCTCCCTGAAAGACAGTACTTGCATTATTTTGGATAACAATAATTATAACTGAAAACAAAGACTAGAGGACGAGTACAAGGGTGTACCATTAGGTAAAATAATTACACGATCAATTAAAACTATTGATTTACATGCCTAAAACAAGTCAGTGTCAGAATAGCTAAGTAAGATTACCCGATAGGCGCTTGAAGTGGCTGATGACTGCAATAACGACACGGATGGAGAATCTTCCGCCTTCATATTGAGTGGATACATAAATGGGGAAATTATTGTTAGCTACTGCTACACACTACCGCAAGGCCGAGAACTAGATCCGTAAACTTGACTCACCAGTGGAGGCATGTGGACGAATAGAGTGGGAATAGCGGTTGAGAGCAATTTTCGCCTCGCTCGCGGTGTTTTCTTCTTTATTAGCAATGATGTGGAGTACATGTCTGGGCTAAAGTGCCTGCTGCAGATGCGGTATCGATCACCCCTCTTGTCCGCAAAGACTTCTAGGACTCTACTTTCTAGCTCAGAGGCTGGATATCCGCAATATCGGACCCATCCTCTTATCTGATCTATTGTCTTAGGGAAAACATGCATTATAGTACCTTCAGATTTGTTATGGGTCTTCGAAGGGCAACCGCCAATGGAACAGGCAGGCATTATGGAAAGTTCTGAAAAGTAAAGATCAACAATTCTCTATGAATACCAATGTGTTAAAACAGTAAATGACACATAAAAGGTTCAATGCAAGGTCCGTTTTGGTTCTTGGAACTATACACGTTATTCACATGCGGATAAGTATTTCAATAACTTTCAAAAAATAGAAAAAGTAATTTGACTAAACTCAGAACATGTGACTAGTTCCTTGCATGTACTGTCGTGAACGAAAAGAAAACATGGATGCAATTTGATGACTACTAGCAAATAGATATAAATTAAAAAATTGGACGCAAAATGATTATGGTACATGGACTTACCTTGACGAACAAACAGTTAGATGCAGGGATCAGAGTAGTTTCTTGTCGTAGAACAGGGAGCAGTTCACAGGTTGCAAACTGACGAGTTTGCTCAAAGTGGTCACGGAAGTTCACAGAGACGAAGAGCAGATAACCAGCACCTTCACGGGTTGACTAGCAAAGCGCAAAGAAGTTCTCATTAGAAATATGAGGTGGGTTATAAAGAATTCGAACCAGGGGTGTGTTTGTGAATGAATGACGTGTATATGTCGTGGCATTATGTGGATTGCAGGGGGCCGTCCAGCGTGAGGGGGATGCTTGGCAGGAGACACGGGGTCTGGAGGTAGACATGGGAACAACAAACCCATGCTCTATAGACCACTTTGAAGTGTACATGGTCTTTGGCACCTCTTGGCCTTTATCGCTCCCTGACAGCTCCACTTGCCAGCAGCTCAAGTACCCCGGTGCGAACTGCCTTTGATAGGGCGGGGGGTGGATCGGGGCGGTGGTCGTGCAGACAAGACACAGGAAGACTCGTGAATGGAGACACACTTATGTGGATTGCAGGGGGCCGTCCAGCGTGAGGGGGATGCTTGGCAGGAGACACGGGGTCTGGAGGTAGACATGGGAACAACAAACCCATGCTCTATAGACCACTTTGAAGTGTACATGGTCTTTGGCACCTCTTGGCCTTTATCGCTCCCTGACAGCTCCACTTGCCAGCAGCTCAAGTACCCCGGTGCGAACTGCCTTTGATAGGGCGGGGGGTGGATCGGGGCGGTGGTCGTGCAGACAAGACACAGGAAGACTCGTGAATGGAGACACACTTATGTGGATTGCAGGGGGCCGTCCAGCGTGAGGGGGATGCTTGGCAGGAGACACGGGGTCTGGAGGTAGACATGGGAACAACAAACCCATGCTCTATAGACCACTTTGAAGTGTACATGGTCTTTGGCACCTCTTGGCCTTTATCGCTCCCTGACAGCTCCACTTGCCAGCAGCTCAAGTACCCCGGTGCGAACTGCCTTTGATAGGGCGGGGGGTGGATCGGGGCGGTGGTCGTGCAGACAAGACACAGGAAGACTCGTGAATGGAGACACACTTATGTGGATTGCAGGGGGCCGTCCAGCGTGAGGGGGATGCTTGGCAGGAGACACGGGGTCTGGAGGTAGACATGGGAACAACAAACCCATGCTCTATAGACCACTTTGAAGTGTACATGGTCTTTGGCACCTCTTGGCCTTTATCGCTCCCTGACAGCTCCACTTGCCAGCAGCTCAAGTACCCCGGTGCGAACTGCCTTTGATAGGGCGGGGGGTGGATCGGGGCGGTGGTCGTGCAGACAAGACACAGGAAGACTCGTGAATGGAGACACACTTATGTGGATTGCAGGGGGCCGTCCAGCGTGAGGGGGATGCTTGGCAGGAGACACGGGGTCTGGAGGTAGACATGGGAACAACAAACCCATGCTCTATAGACCACTTTGAAGTGTACATGGTCTTTGGCACCTCTTGGCCTTTATCGCTCCCTGACAGCTCCACTTGCCAGCAGCTCAAGTACCCCGGTGCGAACTGCCTTTGATAAGGCGGGGGGTGGATCGGGGCGGTGGTCGTGCAGACAAGACCCGTTTGCCGCAGGGCCTCACCAAGGAGAGGCCATCTAACTGAATGTAAGAGGATGGCTGCAGGATCTACTACATGGAAGGCAGGGGGGTGAGTTTATAAATACCTCACCCTCCCAGGAGAATATACACTAGATTCATTTAAAAAATCAAAACAACCATTGTTAAAATATATGTTGGGCTTTATTTTAGATTTTAATTAAACATAAATAATAAACATTACACATTGTAAAGTTGAGGTTGCAGCACATCGAGGGAAAATCCGCGGTATTGTCCACTGTCACTGGGGAAATGTTGTCTAATGGCAAGTACCGCACAGGCAGGTATTACTCTCCGAACGCGGTGTCCGAGCCTCCCGTGAAGCCACCAAGTGAAGCAACGATAGGCCACCAGCCTGTACCACCTGTGAAAAAAAAAGATGCAAACTGTATTAAACTGACCAAACTTTCTTATCAATGTCGATTCAGGTAACACATGTCATTTTTCTTAGAAAAAAATTATATCTAGAAAATGCACTATATGGAACCAATTTACATGCGTTCCAATGATATGTAAATGTAATTTTATATGTGGGAGACGACCATGAAATAGTGGTGGCATCACTGACATCACAAACAGAGTATACTTACTCGTTACTCGGATTACGCGGACGAACAGTGCCACGAAGTTCGTGCATAAGCACCATCATCATCCTCAACACTGTCCGTGAGAGGCAGGCTTCCCTGAACTCTGGCAGCTCGGTGATGCATTGCGGACTTTGCTCGCCTTCCTGCTGACTTTGCTCGCTTTCCGAAATGTAGGCCAAGCACCCGGAATTTTCACGGCAGCAGCAGTTCTCCTCCTCAGTTGGCATTAGCTCGCACCGATTGCACGTGCACCAGGTGGAGACGCCGTCCATGCGACATGGTCCAGGCTCTTCATCCGTTGACTGGTCCTCCCAACTGCCGTCCGAATCCCCATCGTTTTCGCGTGCTTGCCTTTCCAGTAGTTCTTCCTCGGTGTACTCGGGCTCGTACATATACGGCATTATTGTGGCCATTGTGCGGTAAAGATAGTAAAATAATTTATAGCGGTGGTACTGGTATCTGTTCACACGGGCTACAAGCGGCGAAGGTAGCTGACCAGAGCACTGAAACGAGTCACAGAATACTCAAAGTAACACAGAGAGAGGAATGGAATCGAAAATCTGCTGCTGTATGTTGTGAAACGGTCTGTTTATACTTATTGGGGAAAGAGGCGTCCTGCCATTTCCATGGCAACACGTCAATAGCTGAGGCGCAGCGATTGTTGACACGAGACGTGCTTGAAATGGGCAGTACGCGTCTGCTGATGTCAGGCTCAGGGGCGGGGGATTTGATTTAGTGCCGCAAAGGCAGGTGAGCCAGGTCGATGCGGCGGAATGATAGGATTATCACAAAATGGAGGCTGATTTCGAGTGCGATAAGGGGCGAAAAGTCGGGTAAGGTCCATAGGAAAGTTTCCTACGATCTACCGATTTATGCTTACAAACACATGGCCGACCCGTAGGGACAATAAAAAAAAAGTCCCGGAACTCTCCTTTAACTGATGTGGTAGAACTCTGCTGGTAAACCTGTGGAATGCTGACTCCCGTGTTTGGGGAAAATCGCGAAAGGGGAGTGATATTTTCCCGCGCATTGTTACTGTGATAACGGCTTGAGAAGAGACAGTCGGGATGGCGCCGTAGCAGTGACTGGAGGCATCTCCTTCCAGCAGTGCCGGAAGGTCACTTGCTGTGGGAGAAGAGTTCAATGCACCAGCCTTGCCAGCTGTTGGGTAGCATGGCGAGGGAGGGTAATGGGGGGGTGTAGACTACAGCCTCTCCTCGGGGTGGGTCCCATGGGTGGAAGCAGGGCTAGAGAGAAGATTTTGAAATGGGAGTGATTTACTGACTATTTTCTTTTAAGTTGGGAGCAAAATGAGTTTTTAGGGAGTAAGTCCAATTAATGGGAGTATTTTATATTTGTATTTGTATTTTTTTTAAATGTATTTATAAAGCGCACCAGGCCCGCGAGTAAAAATGTTTTAATTGGGAAACAGAAATGTTTTATTTTTTGGTAGCATTTGCCTATTTTAGGGAGTAAAAGTGGCTGATACTCCCTCCCACCCAGCCCTACAGATAAGGGGTGTATCACATTGTTATGCCTCCAACACCTTACTGCAGGGTAACTACGGGGTAGAATGTTGGCTCCTGGGGGCGGTGGCAGCAGTGAAACTTGAACAGGTTAGCTTTCTTGATGGAGGCTCCTTCAAGCCTGTGCATTTCCCCCTATCCCCCATGGCTCTTCACTCTGAAGACCATCTTTCGGATGGCTACTATTCCAGCACACTAAGAAAGCTTCAGCAGCTCTCATTGGACCTTCTTTGAATGGGAAATTGGGTGCAACTAGGATATGAGGGTGGCGACACATTCAGCTCCATATGCATACACCAGCTATGTCACTTCCGGCACCAGTGGTGCCCAGGACAGACCCGATCAGAAGCTGTACCATTAGCATATTACAGTTTTCTGGGCCCACCCTGAGCCTGAAGCGGTTTCAAAAGATGGGGTCTGTGAGATGAAGATCATTAACATTAAGGTAGATATTTTGAATTCTCTCTCAGTTTTGCCTTTTCCCCTTGATCCTACCATCTCCCCCTCAACATCCCACTGGTGACCAGCTTCGAAGCACCCCTAAGTATATGTGCACAACATAACCCAACACCTGAACAGATGGGATAACCTACCTGTGTTGGATCCATGCAATTTGTGCCAGAATGAGAGACACCAAATTCCTCTCAGGAGTGGACTGACCAGCGAAGCCCTTTGTCCATCTGCATGCCCATCAGAGGAAGTCTTCAGAGAAACGTAGCATCCTATTACAAAAAGACAGAATCCTTTGAATCAGTTGTGGTACTCTAAAGTCCCTTTGTCAAAATGGCCTACACCAGAGTTACCAGATGTGAAAGGAATTGTGATGTACCTGCAACAACGTCATGTTATGTCTTATGGGGATATTTTAATACACCACATACCACACTTCCGGTTTGAGAGTGATGCCCCTCATACAACAAAGCATATTCAAGAAAATCATCAAGATCTTTGGCCAGAGAGGTCAATGGAGACACTTGGCCCACCGAATAGGGGCTGGTTGACTATTGCCCTACAACCATTGCACTAACTGGGTTTGATAGCTATACAGGTCAGGTAGGTTTCAACTTTGGGAGCAAAAAGACGCCTGGCTGTCATTGCTGTGCTTGGAAGGAAAGTCTAGGAGAACATTTGGAACTACATAAAGGCTGTGTGCGGGTTTGAGGCTCCTCGGCAGGTCATCTTTTACTTTGAATTACTCTCCAATTCTTCTGGATTGGGAGGCCTGTGATGGCCAGCCTGCCTTACGTTTGCAATCTAGGTTTTTAGCTTCTGTGACTTACTCTACACTTCAGGAGTTTGAGCCTACACAAAGCTTCCTGCTCTCCCCTCCATGTCTTTTTCCCTGTTTTAATAGGCTAGACACTTATTTGTATTTGGGCTTTTAAATGGCAACCCTCCTAGAAAGCAGTGGCGGGGTGTACAAATAATCTGGGGTTAACAGACGTTGGTGGAAGAGGGTGGTTCACAGTAGCTTTAATATCCCATATTACAGGGGTGGTGTCCATATCCAGTAGTGGCAGATACTAGGGGACCCCAAGTTATTACCTGAAGAGGAGGATCTGGAGTTCCCTTCTGACCTGCAAAGGGTTTGAACCATCGGGATTTCGACCAGGATGGCCAGCCTAATGTCACCGTTAAGACCGTTATTGAGGATTCGCTGATTGAGGTCAGTACACTGTGCTGTTAAATTGTGCGGGACCTGTTACTAGGGGGAAAGCAATGATTTTTCAAACAGAGGCATTGCTGGGGGGGCGGGGCTTAGGGGACTTTAGCCCCAGGTCTTTTGGTTGTAGCCCCGGATAGAAGCTCAGGGGTTACAACCAAAAAGGCTAGCTAGCCCCCAGTCCAGAGAGTCTCAAAATTAGCATAGCCCCGGATCTTTTACAGACCTAGCAACACCCCCGATTTCAAAGGCGTTTGTGCTTCCCATTCTTACTGGGACACGATAATTTTTACTTTTGGTATAGGAACTTGGCAAGGGTGAACCCCTGAAGATGGGACATTGTCCCGAAACGCGTAGGGTGTTGTAAAGGATCCTTGTCAGGCGTTGGTAAACAGGTGGTAGGGTCCATATTGTTGGTTATCACTTGTGAGGAGTATCGGCTATTACAGTGTGCTGTTGAGTTCTAGATGGTTCCACCTAGACATATTTTCATGGAAACAACCACAGAATTGTTCAGCAAATTTTCTGTAAGCGATCAAGTCTCTCACAGCTTCTGTTCTTCGCATATCCCTTTTCAGGTCACTGAACACAAAACTCACTTCTAACTGACTAAGGCCTCGCTCGCTGCTAAAACGCAGGCTCCTCTAGCGTAAACCCCTACTAACCTTATAAAATGTCTGTTTAACACTATCCCTTCCTGTTCCACCTTCTATTAGCACGCTCTGCTTTTCCCGGGCAAGAACCCTGCAGTGTCCCCTGGTTTGGTTTCTTGCTTGGATTCTGTACTTGGCCTAGAACTAATGTGCTTCTCACCTCCCATTCTGGAAAGCATCCAGATCCTTTTGTAAAATATGTGCTTCTGTTATTTGTGTAATCCAACTCCATTTTGTATAATTCCGCAAAACAGTAAACTACTAACGTTCTACATCAGTACATTTTAAGAAATCAGATTTGTCTTTAAACTGTGCAACTCCACAGACAGTAAACATCAATCAATGCGTCAGCGCCATCTCCAGAATGATGGGTCCATGCTCACAGAGTTAGAGAGATAAAGGGGGCAAAAGGGGAACTGTCCCAATAGTTATTTAACAACGCGGCCCAAACCACACTTTGCCCCTGTAAAAATGACACCTCATAGTTGTGTCTAACCATATATGCAGTGTCGATGTGCTGGAAATCAAACATGAATTGCTTGGAGGTTATGTACATTAGATGCACAGTTCTTAAGGCAGTTTTTTTTTTATTTATTTGTGTTTTCGCTCAAACAATGAGCTTTTCACAATGAAAAATTACAGAAGAATAAAACAATTAAATAAACAAGTTTAAAGGAAAACAATTACATGAATTGAATCGTATTGGATATAACCATACATTCATGAATATAAGACATTGCGAATACAAATATTTAATCACAATCTTTTAAAAGAAAAAGCTTAAATCATAACACACTAACAAATATTTTCGGGTCAAAATAAATGTGAGTGGAACAGTATTTTAACAAATCTTACTAGAGCCAGCTTCCTACATAATTCTGCACCGTCAAGAGATTTATGCCGCAGTTCGTCTGGAGAGCAGGCTCCAAATCCAGCAAGAAGGCGTCCTAAAACAGATGCCTGGCCTGACTAAAATTAATACATTCGAGAAGCAAATGCTGATGGATTTCAATTCGCTCCTAAAATGTCATTTGTGTGAAGAAGATTTACTAGAACCCTTAGAAAGTACAACCTCCAACGAGCATGGGGAAATTAATCAAATATGCCGGCAAGTTAAATTCTTTCGAATCCAGCATGACATTGGAACTAAACTTGTGCTCTTTGCACTTCCTTATAGTTTGAATCCAATCCAACCTTCAGAATTTCATTTTGAGAGTGGTTGGATTTAGGACTATTATTTTTAGCAGTACCAAGGATTCAAATCCGAGCTGGATTCTTTGGGAACGGAGTGAGGCGTCCTAAAGCAGAGATCTCCAAATGTAGCTCAGCAGTTTTAGTGAATGTTGTTGAAATTATGCATATTCAGAGATGGCAGTAAGGCCGACAGCCTTTTCCCAATTCATTCTGAAAAATGTGCTGTAGTGTTCACCTAGTGTGAGGGATTAGGCACCAGTCAGTTTATTGTCTGCACACTGAGCGCGGTTTAGGAGGGTTTGGGGGGGGCTCTGCCCAGTGGTAATCTTCAAAAGTTGGCAACCATACCTGTTCAAACTTACAGTACAGATGACCCCTAAACGTTTAAAGAAGCAGAATTGCAACCATAATTGCATTAGTGTGGGTCTAGTATAGGCCAAAGTTCTGCAGAAACGAAGCAAGATCATGCCAAACGTTGTGCTTTTATAGTGCATGCTGCCCACCTGAAATATACTTTCACTTACCATGGTAAAACAAGTCATTTTCCATATACTTTTTCGACTGCAATTCCCATTATACAATGGGGTGGAGTAAAGTAAGGCAATAAAACATGATTGACACATTTGTCGCAGGGGAGTGAATATGCAAAGTTCCTACCCTTCATGTGCTGGACAGACTTTCATCTGGCGGCTTGCTGGTGAGGATGTATGAGATTTCTTCGAAAAGAATTCACCTAATGGAGATTTCACGGAATTCATGTCACCAAAAAACAAAATCTACTTTTTACTTTTTCTACTTTTTTTTAATGCGGGGAGACACCCCCCCATCCCTCTCTAACTTATGCCCTTAACCCACACACCTCCTATTATGCATTACACATATATTATTTCCCCTACCATTTTCGGTGAAATCTCATTAGGTGAATCTCTAATCTCAACTCTATTTTACAGTTGAAAACCATTGAGCTGGAACAGTAATTTAGGATGTTGCTAATGAAAAAGAACAAGTTACTCTTTTACCTGGTAACATTCTTTCGATGGGATGGTCCGACGACATATTCCATATCTATGACAGTAATCGCCACAGCTGTGCTGCATCGGAAAATCTTTCGGCGTCTGCGTCCTGCGTCGATTACGTCGATACGCTGCCCTCGAGGACCTCCTCCAACGGCCGACGTCACTGGATGTTATAAGTAGGACGCACGACGCCCGTAACCTCAGTTGTACTTTTTTCGCCCAGAACGTGTGGCACCAGTCTTCTGCCAGTCTGACCACACAAAGCCTTGCGGAAACATAAGCTGCAATCGCATAAGAAATTCTGTAGCGGGGAAGGCAGGGAGTTAGCGATATGGAATACGTCGTCGGACCATCCCATCGAAAGAACATTACCAGGTAAGAGAGTAACTTGTTCTTCGAGTGGATTGGGTCCTCCGACGTATTCCATATCTATGACAGACTCCCAAAGCAGTACCAATGCAAGAAGGAGGGAAAAGAATTTAGCAAAAGAAATTTAGAATGCCCAATCAAATTGCAGAGCAAAGGACCGCCTTGCCAAAGGCCAGATCCTGCCCATGAATGGAATCGAGGGAGTAGTGACGTACAAAAGTATGGACCGAAGCCCAGGTGGCTGCATCACAGATGTTACGAATAGGAACACCCGTCTGTAGGGCAGTAGAGGTAGCCACACCAGTGGTCGAATGGGCCCGCAAGCCGACCGGTGGATCCATACCCACCAAGCAGTAACAAAATAGCCAGAATAATCCAGCGAAACAAAGTCTGCTTAGTCACAGCTTGTTCCAAAACGCTTACCAGCGTAACCAATGAAGAGTTGATCGTCCACTCTGACCCGGGACATGCGTGAAACATAAAAGCTTAACGCTCTCCTAGGATCGAGCCTATGGAGCCTCTCCTCTTCCTTACCAGGATGTGGAAGAGGATGAAATGCCGGAAGAACAACCTTCTGGCCTAAATGAAATTCCGACACCACCTTCGGAAGAAAGGAAGGACGAACTCTAAGGGCAACCCTGTCCTTATGAAATACAGTAAAGGGTGGCTTAACTGAAAGTGCCTGTAACTCACTCACTCTGCGAGCGGACGTGACCGCAACCAAAAATACAGTTTTAAGAGTTAACAGTCTCAAAGGGCAAGAATGCAAAGGCTCAAATGGAGCACCCATCAGAAACTTGAGGACAAGGTTCAAATCCCAACCGGGCACCTGGAAAGGTGACAGAGGGAACACATTAGTGAGCCCTTTTTGAAACGGAGAAATTAAAGGAATTTTAAAATAAGAACACTCTTCAGACAAGCGCTTAAATATGGACAGCGCCGCCAGGTAACCTTTAACCGTACCCACTTGCAAGCCCCTGTGGGCTAAAGAAAGAAAAAAAAGACAGAACCACAGGAATGTCACACGCAAAAGGATCCACATTCATAACCCTGCACCAGTCGCAGAACTTTCA
Organism: Ambystoma mexicanum; assembly: GCF_040938575.1. Lineage (NCBI taxonomy): Eukaryota > Metazoa > Chordata > Amphibia > Caudata > Ambystomatidae > Ambystoma > Ambystoma mexicanum. Next base: position 1,162,258,073 of record NC_090932.1, on the reverse strand, counting down.
CCAACGGCACAGGGACTTAGTTGCGGGCCTTCTGGCCGAAAGCAACACCTCCATCACGTCTTCAGGGAGGTCCCAATCCTTATACCTCAACCTTTCAGAAACCAAACGTGAAGGTTGAAGGATCCGACCTCTGGATGGAGAACCCGACCCCCCTCCCTTGAGAGCAGATCGTCTCGGTAGGGAAGACGACGTGGAGGGCAGATGGACAAGTCGAGAAGGTCCGGGTACCACGTCCTCCGGGCCCACGCCGGATCAATGAGGATCATCCGGGAACCAAACATTCGTAACCTCCGCAGCACTTGCGGGATGACAGGGACTGCAGGAAACGCGTACAGCAGTGGGTAAGACCACTCCACCACAAACGCGTCTCCTAAGGCTCCAGAGGAAATTCCCACGAGCAGAACCTTTCGCACTTCCGGTTCACACTGGAGGCGAAGAGATCCACTTGAGGGGTCCCACAAAGGCCGAAGATCTCCAGGAGAATCTCCTGAGCCAACTCCCACTCATGAGAGATCGCGATCTGCCTGCTCAGAGCGTCGACCGTCTCGTTTTCGTCTCTGGCCCGATGAACTGCCGAGATCGAAACTTCCTGCTGGATTGCCCAGAACCAGTGCTGCATCGCCTCCCTGCACAGAGGAAGTGACCCTGCCCCCCCCCCTTTTGTTGAGGTAGTGCATGGCCACTATGTTGTCCATCAGATTCAGGACATTCTTTCCTCGCACAGTCGGCAGAAGAGCCTTCAAGGCAAGCCTGACGGCCCTCAGCTCCAACAGATTGATATGGAGTCTAGACTCCGACGGAGACCAACGACGCTGACTGTCAACTCGTTGGCATGAGCTGCCCATCCCATGAGGGATGCGTCTGTCACGATCGTCACCTCTGGCCAGGGTAGCCAAAACGGAGCCCCCTTCCATCAGATTGCCTTCGACGGCCCACCACAGAAGGCCTTGGCCACCGAGGACGGCACCTGAACAGGGTCCGACATCCTGCCAGAGGACTGAGACCACTGGAGCTTGAGTGCCCATTGCAAAGATCTCATCCGCAACCTGGCCTCTGGCACCAGAAGAATGCAGGATGCCATGAGGCCGAGCAATCTCAAGAACTCAAATGCTGGGAGACTCTGGGCAAGCTGAAACTTGTGCACCATCTGCTGAATGTGATGAGCCCTCACCTGGGGAGGAAAACACTGCCCCAGGGACGTGTCGAGCACTGCTCCGATGTACTGAAGCCTCTGAATTGGTGTCAAGTGGGACTTCTTTAAGTTGAGGGAGAAGCCCAGCTTGTGGAGGGAGTGGCAGGTGACCGACAGATGCTCCAGGACTTGCTCAGGAGAGCACGCCCTGATCAACCAATCGTCCAGGTAGGGGTAGACGTGAATCCCCCCCTTTCCTGAGATGCGCTGCCACCACAACCATGAGCTTGGTGAAGACCCTCGGGGCGGAGGTCAATCCGAAGGGCAAGACCCGAAACTGAAAGTGCGAGTTGCCAACCGCGAACCTCAGGTACATCTTGTGCTTTGGATGGATCAGCACATGAAAATAAGTGTCCTTGAGGTCGAGAGACACCAACCAGTCCTGAAGTTGAAGGGCCTGGAGGACTTGAGAGAGAGTAACCATCTTGAACTTGTCCTTCCTGAGGAGTTTGTTCAAACCGCGCAAGTCCATGATGGGTCTCAATCCCCGTCTTTCTTGGAAATCAAAATATAAGGGGAATACCATCCCTTGTTCCACTCCGCTACAGGCACCAGTTCTATGGCGCCTTTCTCCAGTAGGGATTGAATTTCCTGCACAAGGAGCAGATCGGGACTCTTCAAAGAGAGATTCCCCGGGGGATTGTCGCGAGGCCTCTGCCAGAAAGGAAGACAGTAGCCGTGGGCTATGATCTCCAGAACCCACACATCTGAAGTAATGGCCCTCCCCTCTACAAGATGCTGCGCCAGCCTTCCCCCAACCGGCGAACCATGGGACATGGCCTCATGACTGAGCTGAAGCGGCTACGGCATTGCCTGAGGGCAAAGAGGCAACTGCCCGAGTGGCCTTGGCACCTCGAGTACCTTGTTTTCCATCTCTGGCACTCCTACGGTGGCCCCTTTGACTTGCAGCTCCTCTCGCTTTACCAAAGGATGAGTAATAACGAAAGGAACCTCCCCTCCATTGCTGTCCCCTAGGACGAAAAGGCAGAGGTTGTCGAACTGCAGCACCCAACGACTTCGCTGCAGCTTTAGAGGTCTGCAACCTCTCAAGGCTCTCGTCAGCCTTGCTGCCAAAAAGATGTTCCCCGTCAAAGGGCATGTTGAGGAGCTGGGCCTGCACATCAGGAGCAAACCCCGACTTCCGCAACCACGCAAACCTGCGTATTACGCAATCTGCCATGTCCAAATCCGACTGAATGGCCTCACACATGGCATCCTTGCCATCCTGGACCATAGCAAGGAAACCATCCCGTTCGTCCCCTTCGGGAATATGTTCAGCCGCTAAGGAGAAACAGTTCCACAGAGTGTACAGGAAATGAGACAAGGCACACACGGAGTTGGCCGGCTGAAGCGCCATAACCCCTGAAGAAAACACTTTCTTCACCCAACCATCAAAACGCTTGTCGTCCCCATCAGGAGGGATGGTAGGATACGACGCCTGCTTTGCTGGGGCCGTAGCCGCCTGCACCACCAAACTCTCCGGAGTGGGGTGCTTGGTCAAGTAGTAGGGGTTGCTACTGGCTGGGCGGTATTTTCGCGGCAAAGACTTGCCCACTGCCGGGAGACTCTCCAGAGCAGTCCAAGCCGCCACCACCCTCCTCTGTAGAGCCATATGGAACGGCAGTACCGGGTCAGTTGGTGGACCTTGGTCGAGGATATCCGTAAGGTCATCCTGAAGAAAACCCCCTGGGGGAGCAGCCCACCCCAAGTACTCTGTGACCCTAGACATAAGGCGCCGGTACGAGGAGTCGGCATGCGTGCCAGGCTCAGGCCTACAAAACTCCACCTCCGTAGAGGTGTCCAGACCACTGGCGTCGTGCAGGGGCTGACGCAGGTCATCAATTTGGCTATGGCCCGAGAGAATCTCATCTGGCACTGTATCAGGAACCATGCCATCATCAGAGCCCTCATCCATCTCTGAAATGTATTCAAGATGGCGGGAAGAAGGCACAGAATGGCGAACAAAGCCATGCTTGACCTTGGCCAGAGCCTTTCTAGGGGGGTTCCACCGCGCCCCGGGGTACCCCAGTCGAAACAGCCTAGAAAGGCGTCGAGCGAATCGGCGTCGAACGCGGCGCCGACAGCATCGACGGCGTCGACAAAGGCCTCGAGGGCGGAGCCCCGAGTGTGTCCCTCGACAGCCTGGGCGCCGATGGCGTCGACGACTTCTTCAGAGGCGAACCTCGAAAGAGTCCGTCGACGACCTCGGCGCCACAGGCGTCGACGTCTTCCTCAAAGACACCACAGATGCACACGGTCTCGAGCGCGTCGAGGCCCGGGACCTGGAATGGGCATGACGAGAACAATTCCCCTTGTCCGAGCGGGACCTTTCCTGCAAATCGTGCCGACCACCCGAGTCCGAAGGCGTACGAGCGGTGTCTCTCGACCGATCACGACAGACCCCACTCGGAGGCGCGCACGTACCAGTGCCCTGCGATTTGAGAATCGCTAGCATTTTCTTACCGAAGGAAGCCCATTCCTCCGGCGTTGCATGCTTGGTGGGATAAGCGACCCGCCGACGGGCAGAGTCCTCGGATGAGGACTGGGAAGGCGACCGATGATGGCGCTTCCGGGAGTGCCTCAAAGAGGCAGAGGAGTGGCGGGACCTACTCCGGGACTGAGACCCACTGGACTTCGACGACGATGCAGAGAGTCGCCCCTCGAATCGTCCATCGAAAGCCCCACATACCTCCACTTCCGTGGTTTGGACACCTTAACTACCGACAGTTTCTTCTTGCGCTCCTGCAAGGCTTTGGACGTAAGCGACTGGTAGTCGACACAATCATCCGTGTCATGGGCCTCCCCGGGGCACCAGAGGCAGGCGTTGTGCAAGTCTGTCACCTACATCTTGGACCCACAGTCCCCACACTTCTTAAAGCCCGGACGCGGGGTGGAAAACGAGGTAACCATGTTTGAGAGAGTTGCTGGCATTGCGAGTTGTTGAACATTAGTACAATTGACCAAATACGGAGATCTGATTTTTATGAGATCTTATTTTGGCGTGGCTGAGCTGTTATTTCCTGGACTCTTCGACAGGATCCCGAGACCAGCCCCAGATAGGGTAGAGATCATGATGCGAATGTTTTTCTTAACCTGAGTACGTTCATTATGATGCAGTTTAACAACTCAGAAAAGATTGAATTTATGGGAACGCTCTGTCCTGATGAAGATGGATTCCATCTGCACCTTCCTGCAAGATGCACTTCTTCCATCGAAACTACTTTATCCTTTATGATGCCATGCTCGTTTGATTGTTTTTTTTGCATGACATCGCAGTAGTTGACACACAGCATCCATAATTTGTATATACATTTTTTTGTACTTTTATGTATATGTCTTTTAGATGTGTTTTTACTCTGGTTTTGAGTTTTTGTTCAATTGGTCCTCTTGTTTGATTATCATTATAATTGAGTTTATTTTGATTTCTTTATATTGTTTAAGAATGTGCCATTGACATCCATTTGCAGTTTGCACATTTGAATCATCCCCGAGTCTCTGTGGGCTTCCCCGGTTGAGTGATCCCCTTCATTCACCCATGGATACCCCCCAGTCACTCCTGTTCTTTTCATTTGTGGGAATTTATTCAGATTGATTTATTTCCTGTTGATATATATGTATATTTTTCTGAGGTTTACAATTGGCATTAGCACTTTACCACAGTATGCACTTTATTTTCTTAAATTATATGATATAACCTTATGCATTGCACAGGTTTTTGTAAGCTATTTAATTATGTGTTTTAACACATTGAAATAAATCTAAATGAAATTCAATAAATATGTCATTTTTTAGTGTATATTAATTGTTGTATGGTGATCTGCTTTATGACCGGCAGTACTGTGTCCATTTCCACAATTGTAGGACTAGGTCTTTAAGGTGAACTCCTATTTCCCGCTGACTTGATTTCTGTTCATTATTATTTTGTGGAAGACGAGGTAGACATCCCGAAGGATAACTTAACAAACAAACAGGTTCGAAGAACCGATAAAGAACAGAAACTCCAAAGAGTTGAGGCACGCTGAGATCTCCCAAGCGAACACGTTTACGGAAAAAACAGAACTGAGGCTACGGGCATCGTGCGTCCTGCTTATAACATCCAGTGACGTCGGCCGTCGGAGTAGGTCCTCGAGGGCAGGGTATCGACCTCATCGACGCAGAAAGATTTTCCGAAGCAGCACAGCTGTGGCGATTACTGTCATAGATATGGAATACGGAGGAGGACCCATTCCCCTCGAATGTTATTTTCTCTAGGGACTGATTAATTTGCTGTTGACCTGTGTGCGAAATCTGAATGTTACAGGTTCCAATCCCACTAATTCCCAATCCAAATAATATAATGAAGTGGATTAATATAGCAGTTGCAGAGATCTCAGTACCTTTCAAACCCTGAGTTAAAGAGCTAAGGGGTAGTGTACCTGCAGCAAAGAACTGTATTCAGCCTGCAGGTAAAGGTTATGAAGCAAGTAAGATGGCTCAGTGGGAAGTGTGCCTGCGGCAGGGATGTGTTTGTAATATCAAAACCTAGGTTCCAATTCCTGCCCTCCAACTTTATCATGTTGCCAACATCAGGGGTGGGGTGGACTATAGGGAACTATGGAGATTTCCCAGTAGGCCTCTGTACCCTGGGCATCTTTTGTGTGGTAACCCATTTTATTTCCACATTTTCTCATAGGAAAAGGTTTTGACTTGCTTAAAAAGTGTAATTTGGAGCCACTGTGAAAATTATATCCAGTGCCTCTTTTGGTTCCCAGTCCACCCGTGGCCACAATGAGTCCCTTTGCATTGAGTAAAAGTGATAGATGTTACAAAAGAACGGGACTACATTTACTGTAACCAAAATGCCCCAGTCTAACAGCAGAAATATTCCTCACATATTAGAGACTAAAAAAGAGGGATATTTTTATACTAGCAACAAGGAGATACAATTTTAAAATTTAGAAACATTGGACCAAATTGATATACAAGTGAAGCAAATAAATAAAACAAACATGCACATTCCACACTGTCCGTTCCCTATAGGGTCCGCTGAAAACCATGGAGGACTCAGCATAACCTATATATTTTGTCTGGTGTCTTACTATGCCACAAAAAGAAAGAATAAAATACAATCTATTAATGAAAAACATTTTTCAAATGCCTCACCCCCACTAAGTACCACAGGGAGAAAACATGGCTTTAGCATCCCAAATGTTTGTGTTCAGTAGCACTTCAGCAGTGGGCTAATTGATGTAATCACTCCTTTTGTGTTTCAGTGCCTTGCTGGAGTCAGAAGGATAAAGATAGGCATGCCCAAAGGGATAATTTGAAAGTACAAGTAGACACACTTTAGTCTCCACTAACAGTGATTGCATACATGCATATTGTACCTTTGGGCCAGTCTTAGTTACTTGGGCCCTGACCAACAAGCAACACCTATGAATGCACAAAAATACCAACTGTGTTGTTATTTAAGCAATAAGCCTCGAGCCTGTGGGCCATTACTGCATAAGTTACAGGCCAGAGCGTAGTGAAGGCCTTAACGAAGGCCCCGAGGCATTACCTTACAATTAGTACCCCGGCCCGTTAGACTGTGGTACTAATGGTGGGGTTTTTTTTCGGCTGCAAGGCACGTTGTGTTTTGCAGCCAAAAAAAGAAAAGGTTACAAATATGGCCACCACGGCCAGGAAAATGTAGTCTGTTTTCTCTTTCTGTGGTGGCCATAGTAAACAAAGAAAATATCCACCATGTAAGGGGAAAAGGAACTACACATAGTCCCTTCTCCCTTTCCATGTCGGCCATTCACGTGAATGGAAAAAAGTAAACAAAGAAAATGGTGCCATGGAAATGGTGAAGGGACTATGTATAGTCCCTTCTCCCTTCCATGGTGGCCTGAAGGAAGAAAAAAACACTGACGACTGGCGAGGAGACGCGCAGGCTTACCGCGAGGTAAGGCTTGCAAACACAGGAATTGGTGCATTTGTTTTATTAAACATAATCCGCTCCGAGTACTAATGTGCATGGTTGACACAAACATCTTCCATAGACAACAAAGAAAGACATGCAATTAAGAACTGATATACATGTTTTAAAGTGTGTATTTAATTTACACAGTGTTTTTCTTGTCTGCATAACTTTATTCAAAAGCCAACTATTCAGCTCCGTATTTAGCTACAGAAGAACCTACTATTCGGGACACCCCTAAAAGATCCTGCGGGTAACACAAAACTGAATAAGAGTCCTACTGAGACGGACTTGTTGAAACGCACACTGAATGGGTGTTTAAAAATCAGGGCCCAATAATTTAATGTAGTATCATTTTCCCAAACAAATCTATTCATTTTTTTTATCCAAAATTTCAAAAGTGCCAACTTAGGCTCTGATCTGGAGAGGGCACCTGAATATGTGGACTAGTATCTATATCCATTTGTAGGCATTTACTAATGTAACTAAGGGTTAGGAAACATGTAATGAATTCTGTGGAACGCTTGCATACTAACTCTGGACGCGCGTTTCCTTTGGAGCGACCTCTCTACCTAGGGGTCTTTGATATAACTTTCCCTCTGGTATGTAGTGACTGGTGAATACAAGTGTGTCCCTCTTGGCTGGATTATGATTGCAATATAACTTTTTAATGTAATTTAGGGGGAAGCTTTTAACGTGCATAAACGGCCTTGTTATGTGTGAGCATCTTAGTTTGAGATACTTTATCTAGCCATCATTTAACTATTAGAGAGATTGTATTGCAGCATTGTATTGACCGCTACTGATCTAAGAATGTCCACTGGAGGGCAGTATAATTCCACGACACACGGAATTTATACCAAAAACGCAGCATTGGAATGTTGGATCTCATTACGCAGATAATCAGTGAACATTTCGGCGACGAATCATATTCACGCTAGAAGTATCTTCATACGAGGAGCTATATTTTTTAACATTGAAAGGTCTTTGTATTGCCGGTGCACCTTTGATACTTCAAACCATTTAATGTTCTCCTGCACTAAATAGTGACTTTTGCTAACAAAAAAATGTCCGTCTTCTCAACAAATAGCTCCACTCCAGATTCCCTCCCCAAACACAATCAGCTCATTTCTTTAAGGGAGATCGCAACCAGTACGCTCTCTAGTAGACAAGGGGACCGTGTAAATCCCACCATGGACCATCGCTGGGTAGCCCATGGCTCTGGCCAAAAGCCCTTGATAGTTGTAGCTGGCCGCAGACTCCTCCTCCAGGCCTTTGGATGGGTTCAAGAATTGTCACAGGTCCAAAAGGCAGGGCTTTAAGTGTGCCAAGGTTAGCTGGGGCCGTGCCCCGGCAGATAGAGGACAAGATTTTTCTTGTTCTCCTGCACTAAATAGTGACTTTTGCTAACAAAAAAATGTCCGTCTTCTCAACAAATAGCTCCACTCCAGATTCCCTCCCCAAACACAATCAGCTCATTTCTTTAAGGGAGATCGCAACCAGTACGCTCTCTAGTAGACAAGGGGACCGTGTAAATCCCACCATGGACCATCGCTGGGTAGCCCATGGCTCTGGCCAAAACCCCTTGATAGTTGTAGCTGGCCGCAGACTCCTCCTCCAGGCCTTTGGATGGGTTCAAGAATTGTCACAGGTCCAAAAGGCAGGGCTTTAAGTGTGCCAAGGTTAGCTGGGGCCGTGCCCCGGCAGATAGAGGACAAGATTTTTCTTGTTCTCCTGCACTAAATAGTGACTTTTGCTAACAAAAAAATGTCCGTCTTCTCAACAAATAGCTCCACTCCAGATTCCCTCCCCAAACACAATCAGCTCATTTCTTTAAGGGAGATCGCAACCAGTACGCTCTCTAGTAGACAAGGGGACCGTGTAAATCCCACCATGGACCATCGCTGGGTAGCCCATGGCTCTGGCCAAAACCCCTTGATAGTTGTAGCTGGCCGCAGACTCCTCCTCCAGGCCTTTGGATGGGTTCAAGAATTGTCACAGGTCCAAAAGGCAGGGCTTTAAGTGTGCCAAGGTTAGTTGGGGCCGTGCCCCGGCAGATAGAGGACAAGATTTTTCTTCTAAAGCCTGAAGCACTTACCCATGTGCGAGAGCTTCGGGCTTCAGACAAAAATGCCTTTAATCCATAATGGTGGCGCCAGGTGTTGGGTAAGATTTTCATATTTGTGATAAATCGTCCTGACCTGTGTCAACTCCAGAACATTTTGCTTGGACTTAGTGATTATTTTCCCTTGTCAGTAGGTGAAGGGGAATCTTTTTCCCCCTCTCACCTAGTCTACTATTTTTGTGTGTGACCTTTTTATGTCTCTCCATAGTGTATGGTTGGAGTTATAGTTTCCTATAACTTTTGGGCTTAAGCTGGGTTACCCCTTTGGGCTTCCCTGTTAATTTATCTTTGATATACTTGGGTGAACTGCTGTTTCCAAAAGGTTAAAGAAATTGTCATCCCCTTTACATTTTATATAGTGAGCCAGCACACCCCACCTTCTGTGCAGTGCTGGTGTCACAAAGCAAGGGAGGAGTATCAACACACGCTCCTGAACCACAGAAGACAAACGGAATGGACCCTACCCTGTGGTTGGCACGGGTTCCTGATTTTAGTATTACAGCTAACCACGGGGCAGCCAGTGGGGGGTGTGGGGGAGAAGGATTAGGGAGAAGTTGTGGATAGGGAGGGGGAATGAGGGAAAACCGTGGAGAGGATTAGGGAGGCAAGATTGGATAGGTAGGGAGTTTGGGAAACATACCTGAAAAAACCTGGCAACCTAAAGTCCTGCCCAACCTACTACTAGTACAATATAGCGCACTCTCTATATTCCTACACCTGAAATCCTAATCCTGAAAACCCCAATACTTCCAAAACATTAGCTTAAGTCATAAATGCTGTCTCCACATTGACATCTGATGCCTTTAAGAGTTCACTAGAACTCAGAGTCATGTATAGCTCATTAATTGTGGAAATAATGGTAAACAGAAAACATGATGGCGTAATGAAATAAACATTAGAGCATGGTGTTATAATGAACAAACATGAAAAAACAAGACTCATTGCCTTTTTGGCTAAGCGCGAAATGGAACACAAACAAACAGTTCCTACGGAGTTCCCTCCAAGTTCAGTTTTCCACCTGTTCTCTTACTACAAGCGTTCATGCACCAGACAAATTTGCAAATTACCAACAGGGAACTGTTCCAAAGTTCAACTCCTGAGCCTGCATCTGTGCATTGTGTTAATCACCACGCCACACGTGCACTTCCTTGCACCTGGTTCGCGGCTCAGCAACGTTCTATCATAGCCCCCAACATAAATCATTTCCCAACGATGCATGCTCAGTGTTGTATATGAATTCTGCCAGCCATAAGGCCCGTCCCCATGAGGACATACCATCCCTCAAATATACTGCTCCAACATCTGGTTGACCCTTTCAGACTACCCGTTTGTCCGTGGGTGATAAAATGTCGACAGTGCACAACCGATTCCCAACATACCGCAGAAGGCACGCCAAAATCTAGAAGTAAACTGTGGGCCCGATCTGATACAACACTTTTCGGAAGACCATGTAATCGCACAATATGTTGCAAGAATAACTCAGCCAATTGACTTGCCTTAGGAATCCCCTTACAAGGAATGAAATGAGCATGCTTGGGAAAATAATCTACTAAAACCAGAATGGTGTCATATTTTTTAGTTGGTGGAAGGTCTGTGATGAAATCCATAGAGACATGAGTCCATGGAACCTTGGGTGTCGGCAAGGTTTGTAACAATCCCATTCTTTAGGAATGGTCTGCCTTATTCCACATACAAGTTTCACATTCTTGAATATAGATGTGCATATGTTTATTAATTGCTAGCCACCAAAAATATTTTCCCAGGATGTATTTGTTTTTGCTCCACGGAATGCCCTGCCAAAGGTGATGTGTGACACCAATACAGAGCCGTCTTCTGCAATTCCCTGGTGGGTAGATACAGTCGTCCTGAGTGACGAGGAAGCCCTTCTCGAGTAGTCTGAGAGGCATGTCCTGCGACCCATAACTGCAACTCTTTCTCTCTCTTGCGTACTTGGCCCAACAAATGCTCTGTTACTGCCCCAATACTCTTCTTTGGGGGATAATGGCCCTAACCTCAGGCACAGCAGTTTCTAGATGCTGCTGCCAGGTCAACTCATCCGCTTTACCAGTCTTTCTCCCGGGTCAGTACGTTACCACAAAATCGAATTCATTAAAATACTGAGACCATCTTAGTTGTCTTGGACTTAATGTCTGAGCCGTTTTAAGTATTGCAAATTCTTATGGTCTCTTACCACTGTCACCTGATGTTGTGCTCCCAACAAATAATGTCTCCACTCCAGAAATGCCACCATGATGGCCAATAGTTCCTTGTCTGGGATGGAGAAAAATGTGATGGGGTGAGGGCCAGTCCACCACCACTTTCCCCTGCTTGCTATGCATGATTATGCCAACTGGTGTTAAAATGAAGCCCAAAAACTCCACCCTAGTCGTATGAAATACAAATGTCGCCAGTTTAGCACAGAACTGGTATTCCTGCAATCTTTGCAACACTGCGTTCACATGCCCCTCATGATGTTCTTCAGAGTCAGAATAAATCAAAATTTCCACAATGTACACAATGACAAAAACGTCAATATTGTCCTGCAACACCTCCTGCATAAAATGCTGAAAGGATGAGGGTGCATTGCACAAGCCAGCATGAATAAATATTCCAAGAGTCCAAACTTTGTCCTGAAAGTAGTCTTCCACTCATTTCCTTTCTTGACTCTGATCAAGTGGTAATCGCCAAATAAATCCAATTTAGTGTAAATTACTGCTGCATCAATTAGTGGTAACGGGAAACATTTTTTTATCATAATCCTGTGCAGGACGCGATAATCAATACACGTTCTGAGCGTCCTTTCCTTTTTTAGGTACAAAACTATGGGAGACAATACTGTAGATGTAGAATGTAGAATAAATCCCTTTGCCAACATATTCTTTCAAATGTTGGTTCTCTGCCTCCGTAAGTGCATAAATCCTACTGCATGATAGCCGAGCACCTGGTTCCAACTCCATTACACAATCATACATTTGGCGAGGAGGCAATTTCTCTGCCTTCCCCTTATCAAATACTGATGCATACTTTTCAACTTTGTGGTGGAAGCATTCCCTCTACCGCTCCCACCATTTGGGATACTCGGTTACTCTCTGCCAAGTTAGTGGCTGGACCCCCCATGTCCGACACCTGAGATCTACAACAATGAGGATCAAAGGACACTACCTGCTCAGCCAAATTGATCACTGGGTTGTGCTTAACCAGCCATGGCATACCCAGACTGAGCCCAAACCGAGGTGCCACCAATCAAGTTAAATGTATTTTCTCTCGATGTCCCGACCCACATACCATCCTCAATGACTGACTGTCGAGTAATTTACCCTGAAACTGAGGGAGACCCATCAACTGATTGTACCCCCTCTGCTCTTTGTTTTTCCTTTAATGGAAGTCCCAACTTCTCTGCTAGTGCTATATCAATAAAGTTACCGGTGTTCCCCCCCCAACCTCCGAGTCCACCATTACTGACACCACTTGTTTTGTCAATGCAAAAAACAATGTCACGAATATACACAAATGTGGGGTCTTACCCTGCATAGTATTCGCCACTAAACTAGGGAACTTACATTCAATTTGGCCCGACACCTATGTTCTCACTAGGTTCGAGCCAGTCCTTTTCCTGCCTCAATCTTGCCCTTCTCAATTCCTAAACTTTTCCGGGGAGTGTTGGGTCAAGTTCTAATAAAGTGTCCATACTGACTACAATACAAACACAGATTATTTGCCTTTCTGTTCTCCTACTCCTCCGTCGACAAAGGGCCACACTCCCAATCTACATGGGTTTTCCCTCCAACAGTCTTGGCCCTCTGCCCCTATCCAGACGTGGAAAAGGTAGCACTTCTGGCCTTTTATTCTCCCCTTTTCGTTCATTCATGTGATGATCCAAACATAAAGCCAGATAAATCATAGCAGTGTACGTAGTGTGCTGTGGTTCTACCTTTGAAATGGCATCCTTTAATTCTTCTTGTGAAACCTGATAGAATTGCACCATCTGTTACACTTTAGGCTAATCTGTCTCAATCACTAATCGGGTTACGTAGGTTACCAAATCACATACTCCCCGTCGCAAAGCCAACAGTTCCTTATCCTGAGCCAATGGCACTTATCCATCAAAAAGCCTCCCAAATTCTGCCAAAATGGGGACCCAGTCATACAGCATAGGATCATCCTTTTGTACTAACCGCATAGCCCAAGCGGCTGAATCCCCCATTAAATAGGAAATAACGAAAGCTGTCTGCTCCTGCGTACTTTCGAAAGCTGCAGGTTTGCACAACAAAAGTAACCGGCATTGTGTCAAGAAAGTCAAATATTTCTAGGGGTCGCTGGCAAATCTCTCTGGAGGAGCTAACGGCACATTACTGGGTGGTTGCACAACTACAGTGGGAGGTCGTCTGGCTGATCCATTTGAGGAAGCCGAACTGGCTAACTGTAAAGGTGTTCCTTGTGCCACTAAACCCTGCACCTGTGCCTTTAAAGCAGTAGTCTCCTGCCTAGCTTGTGCTAACTCTACCTCAATCTTTTGCAGGTCCTTCAGTACCTCGGCTAAAGGGGGAGTTGTCGGGTCCATTTGGCTCGGGTGGTGAGAAAACACCTGTATGGGGGTGGATCATTATGTCACAAACTAGCAAGGGAGGAGTATCAACACGTGCTCCCGAACCACAGAAGCTGAATGGAAACGACCCTCCCACACGGTTGGCACAGGTTCTTGATTTTAGTATCACAGGTAACCACGAGGCAGCCAGTGGGGGAGGACACAGTTTGGTCTGGTGGCTGCAGCCACAAATGATGCCCACAACATGCCCCAAGCATGCCCCGCCATTTGCCTGACAGCTGAGGGGGATACAACGTATCCCCTTTCCTACTTACCTGGTAACATTTTTGTTACAATTGCAAGTTTACATGAATGGCTGGTGAAAGTGGTTTTACCTTAGTGACTTTTTTGTCTTATTACTCGCACGCTGTTAAATCAGCCTTGGTAATGCACTGAAAGGCCACCATCCTGCTAAAATGGTGGGCTTCTTTTTTCCCCAATTTCTTGTGTGCTTGTTGTTTCTTAGGTCTTCTCCTGCCATTCTAAGCAGAAATGACCTCAGTGGATGTTTTGTCTTTGGCAGGAATCCTTTGTATTCCACGCCCAGGCTCCAGAGCGTCTGAAAATGCATGAAGTGTGGGAGGAGTTCAAAGCTCTGCAGCCCTTTGTCTTTTACCTTGCATAAAATAAACCAACTCCCAGTGGTGGGCTGGCTGTCCTGATTGGACAGCCAACCCTTTCTGTAAACTGCAAGGAGAGATTGCAGAAGTTGTGCTGTAGTCCCTGATAAATACTCCAAACCTGGAAGCTACCGACACGTCGACCACTGGAAACTGAAGTAACCGAATAAGATGACCTGAGATGCCTGACCCTTTGCATCACCATCAAGCGACCACTGCTGTCCAGACCTCGATTTCTACTCAATAGAGGAGCTCCGAAGAGGACGACTCCTTCCCTTTGGCTTCTCGGACCAGCCAGCCCTAAGACAAACTACAATCTGAGCCATCTCCGGAGGTGCTGTACCTTGCCAGAGCTGCAGACCGCGAATACCAAGAGACGTTCGGCCCAATTGCAGTGCATAGTCTTTGAGAGGCTGAATCCTTTCAAGTCTTTGCTGAGTTCCAGGTGAACCTCCAAAGACAATATCTGACTCATCCAAGTCCCCTCACCAGAGTGAAGGACTGCAGGAATCAAAGAAGTTTGAGCGGACGAATAGTGTCCTTTGTTGGTGCTGAGAAAAAGGAGCAAAAGCTGCAGACTGACCAAAGAAGCTGAAGAAATCCGTGCCAAGGGTCCTCTGTCGAGACTGCTGCCGACACCAGACAGAGGAATCCGGAGACCGGGTCAGTCACTGCTACACAGAGGAGAATCCAGCCACAAAGATTTCTTCTAAGCTAAAGTACTGTGGCCTGAAAAGGTATTTCTTACCTTAAACCAAGAAGTGCCTCCAGAGTGTTGGAGTGCAAAAGGTGTCCACTCTTACCTCTGACCCAACCTGTCGGATTGTGTTCCTTTTTGAGAGTCCTTTAACAGGGTCTCCATTGTTGTGTTAACTCTTGTAGCATCTCATCCTAGAGACTGAAAGTATCCACAGATACCTTTGCTGTACTGCTGCTTCATAAGACTTTGAGCCCTCTCTGGACTGACTTTTGCATAAGGTTAGGGATCAGACTTTAAAAGCTTTATAGTTTGCTGAGAAAACCCCTCTAGAATCTGAAGCTCTGCTACTGTATGACTAACTAGCCTTTTTTCTTCCTAAAAGACTTCATCTTATGTGATTTTGCTAACTACATACAATTACCATATATCTTTGTCTTAACGCGTGTGCGCGGTCCTACCAATAATACCTTAGAACTTTCATAAATGCCAAACTAATAACTGTACCTCGAGAAACTACTAAATAAGCAGTGGCCTTTGGAAAGAATTTATAAGCAATCTGATGTGTGTTGGTTAAGCGATCTAAGTATTTTAGGACATTCCATTTGTGAATATAATAAATATATATTTTAATATAACTTTATTGGTGTGTTTCTTTGGACTACTGTGCTAATTGGGTTCATTGTACTTAGCTACACAGCTCACATCTTCCTCCTATGATAAGCCTGACTGCTCTGCCACTCTACCAAGGTTCCTTGAGTAGTACAAGCTTATACTAAGAGTTGGGGACCTGTATGCCATAGGAATAGTTTTATGAAGTCTTACATAAAGTGGACTTTTGGAAAACTCCCCTATCACTGGAACCTGCGAAGCATCCCTTCAATCAAGAGATGCCCGTGTGCCGGCGCCATCATTATCGAAGAAAAGGTGTGGCTGCTGGAAGTAGAGGCCTTGTCTTCTAAAGCCTGAAGCTCCCACGCCTTTGCAGGCGCTTCAGGCTTTCACCTTTTCAGCCTTTATGGTGCTGCTGTTTCTCCCCAGGCATGATGCCTGGCGAAGGGCAGCGTCGCTTTTAAGGATGAAAAGGCGAGGCGCTGTCCAATGCCAGGCAAGCCATTAGTAAATGAATGCAGAGATCAGCACCCTCTCCAACATGGGGAAGAGGATGCTGATCTCTACAAAGGGATGCCTGTAGCCCATTAAGCTAGGACTTGTCAAGCAGGCAGGGCCTAACGAGCCAGAGGTGACCCCTGCCGTTAGGTAACTCCCCCTTGATGAACCCCAGCTCATTTTCCAGTGCCACTTAAGGTATTGTCTAAAGGTTATATATAGTTTGGTTAGTTGTATTTATTAAACATGCATTTAATTTCAAAACAACTTCTGCTCCATGATTGCGCGACACACTAGGTGTGAGGACGCGCTCTCACAAGACACAGCACCTGCCATTGCCTCGTGAGAGGGACAGTGGGCATGTGCAAACCCAGTGCGCGCAGAGAAACATTGACAGAGCGGCAGGTGCAGCAAGTGGATGCACCCTGGCGCTCTTCCAGGCTAAAGGCCTAATCCTTAGTCCAACCTACAGTACAGTATCATTTATCCAGGGCCATATGTTACAGGTGAAGCAGTGAAACATCTGGATGCTGCATTTATTTAATTAATGTGCCGTATTAAACAAGTTACCTGAAATATCGAGTGAAGTGTTACATGAAGCTATAACAGAATTTGTGACTAGGATCAAGGCGACAACCCACCTTCTCCGCAATGAAAGGTGTGATGTCTCCCCCAGCATTTCTGCAGTACCCAGGTAGGCATGCGATTCCATGGCCACAATGGGAACCTTTGTTTACTATGTATCAAGAGGCCATGGGTGGCACAGAATATGCTGCTGCAAGTAAGAAGGCCATGTTACTCAATGCCATGGGGGTAGAAGGCCAAAGGATATTCACCGGCTTCAAGCCTGAACTGGTCGATGGGGAGGACAATGACTATTTTAAACAGGCTTTTCTGAGGATAGTTAAAAGATTTTCCACTAGGGAGAATACCGTGCTCCATCAATTAAGGTTTTACACTAGAAAGCAGGAGAGCACGGAACCGGTGGATGACTAGATCACCAGATTGATGGAGTGCTGCACTGTGCGCGTTTGGGGAGAATATGATATGTGACGTGTTGGCGATGAATACCAACTAATGAAACGTGCAGGACAAGGTCATACTCGAAAAGGAATTGCAATTGGATAAAGCACTTCAGATAGCCAGAGCAGAGGAAGCGACCATGTGCAGGAGCAAAGAAATGTTAGGAACCACGCAGGCCGCCGACGTCCATGCGGTACATTGGAAAGTTCCAAGAGAACAAACTCAGGTATGAGAGCAAAGATGAAAGGGGAGGGAAGAAAGAATCCCTGACATGCCACAGAATTGACAGCACATGTCACTTGTCCAATGACAAAGAATATCCTGCTAGGAGTAAAGAATGCTCAAAGTGCAGGAGGTATGGACATACCATGATAGCCTGCAAATGGTGGAGAAAGAAAGATACCTACATTGGTGATATGGACATGAGTGGCAATGATGCATTCGAGGAAGATAGGCCTACAGAACAGTTCAAGAGTGAGAAGGGAAAACACACTGTATTTAAGGTGTATGGTAATGAAACGAGGGTGATGGCTGACTGGGTCATATTTAAAAATCCTCTCCATTCAAATGTACAAGGACATGGTGGGACAGGACAAAGTGGAAGTAAGAAAGACCTAAAACAGGCCCACTGCATTTGGAGGAGTCTTATTGAAGCTATTGGGCTACATCAATGCAGTCATTGAGTTTAAAGTCAGACTGACTACGACCAGAGAATATTCTTCCGAAGAGGGTAGGGCAGTATTGGGGTGGGATGAGCAGGCCAAACCGCTCACTGTTCTTAGAGAGGCACAGCTCCACCTCACTGATGATGCCCAACAAAGCTGAAACACGTGTATGGGGTTGCTGTTGGTACTCTTGTCCAGAGGAGAATTGCCTAGTATTTCGGTGCTGGACTGCCCCTGGGCAGGACAAAGACTGATATACATGGACATTTCTTCTCTGTGAAAGGGACAGTGAGCTACAGTCTTGGTAGTCTCTCTCACAGGGGACATCCACCCAAGAACAGGTCAATGGGCTGTGTTCGTGCTGGTAGAGAGATTCCCAGAAAACCCCTTGTTTTGCAAACTGAACATTAGGCTGGATCCCAGCACCGAGGATCAAGTACTCTCAATCAGATCAGGATGAGCGTTGGTGTCCCGAGAGGTGAATTTCCCACATTATTTTACAAGATACCAGGAAAAATCAAGAACTATGTACACAAAATTCTTCTGAGACAAAATGCAGTCCCGGTCAAGCACAAGGTGAGGCCCGTGTCCGCAACCACAAGAAGTGCTCTGCAGGCCCAACTCATGATATTGGTTAGTGAAGGCACCATCGAAACATTGGAGTCCTCCGAATGCCTAAGCAAGAAATAACAGTCAAACGACATCAGGGTGCACATCGCCTGCGCAGTCTAAACATGGAAGTAATGATGGACAGTTACCTGCTTCCCTGCATAAATGAACTAATACTCAAGATGAAGGAAGCCAAGTTCTTTTCAAAATTAGATATGCAAGATGTGTACCCTCAGATAAGCTTACATAAAGAGTCATGACCACTAAACGCTTTCATCACCCCGTTTGGCACCTACCAATTAACCTGCATGCCGTTTAGGTTGTCTTCAGCCACTTTGGCGTTTCTTTGGATGATGGACTCAGTGCAGCGCAATATAAGTAAAGTGTCTTATTTTCAAGACGACATCCTTATCTATGCGGAAGATGCAGAGTCTCATGATGTGGTCCTGAGGAAGGTACTTTTGAGACTTCAGGAGGCAGGAGTATGCTCGAGATAGTGCAAGCTCAAAGAGTGTGGTGGAAAACCTGATGTATAAAATATCACAAAGGTATCAGTCCCAAGAAGAATATCCTACAAGCCATAGCTAAAGCACCAGCCCGACCTCAAGAGAAGAACCAAGGTCCTTTCTAGGGCTGGCAGAGTACTTTGCAAAATGTACCCCAGCGCAGAGGACTCCTGAAGAAAGGAGCAGAACATGACTGGCGACCGGGGTAAAAAGATGCATTTGAGGAAGTCACAAAGAGAATAGTAAATTCCCCATGCTTGAAACCGTTCAACTCGCTATGGGAAACCTACATAACCACAGATGGTAGTGCATATGGACTAGGAGCCACTCTGATTCAAAGGAAAGGCGACAGAGTATATAGTGTCATTTGCATCTAAAGCACTGTTTGAAGCAGAAAAAAAAACTATTCCTCTGTAGAAAAAGAAATGCTAGTCTGTGCATCGGCAGTGGATTATTTCAGGATTTACGTGTGGGGCACCAAGTTCCATTTGGTCATGGACCATAAACCACTGATTCACATGTCAAGCCCTGGAGGCACTAAGACGTCCCCTCCTAGGCTGGCACACATAGCAGCCAAACTCCAAGAATATACCAAGGAGATAATGCACACAACATGGGTGGGAGAACGCACAAACAGACCACATGTCGCATCTACCAGAAAGCACAGAGTCAGCAACCATGCATGCGTGGTGGCATTGGTGGGTGATTTAAAAAGCAGTGAATTGAGTGAAAAACATTGGCAGGAGAGTCAACCAAGAGTCAACCAAAGACGCAACTTTGGGAAGAGTAACTGAATGAGCCCCAAATGGGTGGCCCAGTGAAAGAACCATTCCTGAAGGGTTGAGGCCATAATGGAAAGTAAGCAACGCGATGTACAAAGCTGACTGGTTGCTAATGAGAGGGGGATCAAGTGATACTGCCCTTGGGAATGAGAAAAGTGATTCTGTGCAGAACAGCTCAGGACATTTGGGGGTAATATGACCAGATGCAGAGTCTGGGAGTCATACTGGTGGTCCTGCATGGACCAAGACAGAGTAATTATGGAAAAATGCCATGAATGCATCAAAAGTGATGAGACTCAAAGTACGGTAAGCACCATTAATCCCCACTGAGATTCCAGAAGGGGTGTGGCACAAGATCTGCCTCAATTTCATTGGACCACTCAAAGCAATGTAAGCCGACCACAGGTATGTAGTGGTAATGATAGACTACCTATCCAAGTCGGTAGAGGCAGAATTTGTGCCCAACATCGCCACAGTTATAGAAGTGCTAAATGCAGTTTTTCAGAGGGAAGGTCTGCTGACAGAAAGAGTGACCAACAACGGAGTCCAGCTAGTATCAAGAGAAATGTAAACATTTTTAAAAGACCATAATATCAAACAACTAAAAGCAAGGCTCCATCATCCCCAAGCCAACAGAATGGACCAATAGGTTTATTAAAGGGGCCCTGCACTTGGCTGTGTCTTCGGGTATGGACCCCTCCAAAGGGTTAAACAAGCAGTAGTGGCCCACTGTCTCATTACCAATGCCACCACTAATGTGTCTCCCTTTCACATGTTGATAGGAAGGAGGGCCACCTCCACTCTGGTATCCCCATGGCTATCCAAAGTGAGGCACAATGACACCAACATGAAGGACATGGTGTGGCAAATTCAAAAAGAACACACACTGAGGATTGAGGTAAATGATGGTGACATGGTGAAAACAAAGTTGCCACACAAGGATCAAATAACAGAATCCAGGTACAGTCAACCCGTAGAAGTGGTGCAAAAAGGCACTAATCATGTATGCACCCAAGATGGTAAAAGATTTGCGTTATTCAGGAGACGGCTACTGAGTCAAGAGAAGAGTCCATGAGAGAACAAGAGATGGGAGCAAGAAGTCTACAAGGAGCAGGAGAGAACAGACGGAGACCGGAGGATATTAAAGAGGCGGCTGCAACAGGAGACATCAGGAGTAATGTGAGAGACTTGCAAGGTGAATGGGACATGTCGATACAAGCCAGAAAGTTCAGAGGGAGCGCAGTCAGCATTATTGATAAAATCGCCAAATGAGAATCGTCCCCTGCGCGAAGGGTAAAGACTGGTTAAGTATAAAGACTTTGTGGTGGAGTAGTACCAAGTCGCTCGACAAAATGAAAGGGACAGTGCGCATGCGCTCAGAGAATCACAGAGCGGCCAGTGCAGAAAGTGGATGCACCCTGGCGCTCCTCCAGGCTAAAGGCCTAATCTTTAGTCCAACCCACAGCACAGTATCATTCATCCAAGACCATATGTTGCATGTGTAGCAGTGAAGCAACTGCCTGCTGTATTTATTTAATTCATGAGCAATGTTGATCACGTTACCTGAAATATCGTGTGAAGCGTTACATGAAGCCATAACACAGTAAACAGCGATGAGCTCAGGTTTTGCTAACGTGGGCCTTCTATGAAGTTGTATGTCGATGGTTGAGGCTTTGTATTATGGCTCGAATACCCTGACAATGTGTATACTAACAGACATGGTGATCAGAACCTTCTGAAGCACTGTATGACATCCAAAAAGCAGCATAGTACATTTGAAATAAGCACCAGTAAAATCCCTTTCTTGAATAGGTGTATCCAGGTGGAGAATGAGACAAACGTAACTTGTCTTTATAGAAAGCAAACGTGTAATTCAGTCCTTCATGCAAAAGGTGTACACCATCACCACGCTCAAAATGGTGTATCCCGTATTGGAGTTTACTAAGTGCAGAGTGGACTTGCTGTTTGGACAAGGACTTAAAAATACTAAGTGACCAGTGATGTTAAGGCTTTCGCTTAAGAGGTTATCTGAAATGGATACCCCTGACAGAGTAAAGCCTACGGTATGCAATATTGCAATCATTCAGCATTGCTTTAAAACCTTCCATATAATAATAAAGTTATTCCAAGGATTGCATATAATTAATGGGATTTATTTCCTAGCATTCTGTGATTGATTTAATCTGGAAAGTTCAGTTGTTTCAAAATGCAGTGAGTCGTAATGGTTACACAGTTCCTTTCACTGCTAAAGCCAACATGAAATATTTTCTGCAAAATTATTTATTTATTTATTTAACCCAAGGGTTTTTAAAAGATTTTGTGTTGCATTATCTTGTCTATCAGATTCCTAGTCTGTTGACTAATTCTTTTCTGTCTCACGTTGAGAGAATTGCATCGAAAATGTTCACTGTGGCCGTAACCCAAATTGTTCGTCCACCCCCAATTAGCCTCGACCACCAGATGATCTCATCAAAATGTGAGCTGCAGCTAGAACAGGCTTCAGATACGGTTTTCTGATAGATTCCACTCCTGGGCATGATAGCAGAAGATGTCTTGTTGTTTCGACTACAGCTGGATCTTTACAGAATCTGCATTTATTTGAGTGTGCCATGCCACGAATCTTCAGAATTTCGTTGATGTGCAGTAGATTAAGGCGGGATCTTAAAAAAGTGCTCCTCATCTTCCGTTTAGGATATTTTTCCACAAATGGTTGAAGCACATGGAGTTTGTGGTTTGTGTGAGACCAGTTTGTAAGATGCAGCCTGGTACAAGGTGGTAATCCAATCAAGTTCATTTAGTCTTTTGTGGATTTTCATAGGGCTCTCCATTAGCTCTTTTTTGGAGCATTGAATTAATTCCAGTTTAGCTTCTTGTTCTTTATACCATTGATTTAGGACTGTGCATCGACCTCCCTCTGCCTCCTTGTTTACGGCTTCTAGTAACTCTGGGCGATTTTCCAACTGAAGCTTCCTAAACAGCATCATGGTGTTTCTTTCCACTATCGATAGAAGTGAGAGCTGGCTCAGTTCTCGTCTCATTAAGACCATCGGCATGGAGCTGGGTAAGTTCAGAACTTCCCTCCAGTAGTAGCTTTCCAGTTTAAGCCAGGTTTTTTTTTTAGGTAGCCCTGGCATAGCTTCAGCACCATAGACAAGTGTGGGAACAACCTTAGCTTTGTAATAGTCCACGATGGGTGTTAGAGAGAAGCAACAATTTATTATCTATCGCTTTTGCCTGAGAGGTTAGGCTCTTTGTTTTCGCCTGCAGATGTTTTTGCATTGCATTTTAATGTTGCGAGTTGTCAACCATAATGCCCAAGTATTTGAATTCGGCAACCTTCTCAATGCCTTCTCCCTCCATGAACCATGCAAAAGTATCGCTTTTTCTCTCCCCTTTCCAAAGAATAGAATTTTGGTTTTTGGCTTGTTAATTTCAAGGCCGTTTTCTGAAATGTATTCGGCAAAGTTGGTAAGCTGTCTCTGTAGCCCTATAGCTGTTTGGTCGACTAGGATGATATCGTCCGCGTACAGAATTCTCGAGATTTTTTTATTTCCAAGTTGAGGCGGGAAGGCTCTAGCCTTTTGCTCCGTTTCCTTGTAGTAGCCTATGAAGCTCAGGAAAAGTGCAGGAGCCAGTGGGCAGCCTTGCTTGACCCCCCCGGTTTGTCGTAATTTCTTCAGTTAAGGAACCTTGGTGGTCAATGCGCATTTGGATTCTAGTATCCATATGGAGTGCTATTAGAGGTTGTAATATCGCCGCTGGGCAGTTCCAAGACCTTAGCTTCTCCCATAGTCTTGTTCTGCCCACTTGGTCAAACGCTTGGCTTAGGTCGATGAAAGCCATATAGGTTTGAGGTCCCCCGCTAGAGACTTGCTTTTTAAGATGCTCAGTGTTAGGATGTTGATGGTTGTCCCCACGTTCTTTTGAAAGCCGGATTGAAACGGATCATTACAGGGAGCCCCACGTGCCCACCTTTGAAAGTGGCGGAGGAGCAATGATCCATAAACTTTGCCGATAACATTTAAGAGTGCAATGGGCCCACTACTGTGTTGGGCCAGACTCAGGTAATACCTTCGCTGTTGTTACTCTTTGGAACACTTCGCTAATGAACCCTGCCCAAGCCTCAGGATGCTCTTTCAGGTAGGTGTACGTTTCTCAGGCCGTCCGGGCCGGGAGCCCTTGAGTTTTTCAGTTTTTTCAAGATTTCTACGATATCTTCATAATCGTGGAGCTCAACCCAGGGCGATGTACTTAGGTCCTGTATAGTGGTGGGCAACGCAGAGGAATCGTGAAAGAGAGTTTTGAAGTGCAAGATCCAGGTGTCTTCACCAATGCCATTGATTAGAGAGTCAGTAGTGGTTTGTTCAATCGAGTTGATCAGGGCCCAAAATTCGTGGGGGTTTTTACCACACACAAGTCTCAACATTTCCTCCGACTCTCTTTGATACAGGGAGTGGCGGTGGTGTTTTAGCCAGGACTTATAATTCCTCGTCTCGAGGATCAGTGCTTGTTTGTTTACAGCAGAACTGTCTCTCACAAATGTTCTCTTTACTTTTCTGAGTAGGCGTCGTCGGGTAATCAAAGTTTGATCGCAATTGTGAACTGGTTTGTTGATGTGTTACACCTTTCGATCTTGGTTTCTTAAAGATGTTGAGCAGTATGCCATAGTCAGGTAGGATGTGGGCATCTTCCAGTGACCCTAGCAGGGCGTATTTGTCAGAGAGATGACGTTATTTCGGCTAAATGATAGACTGTTACCTTTCGGGTTAGCCTCCACCTTTGAGGTGAACGTTGTTTTTTCAAATGAAGTGTCTGGCCATGTTGTGCATAGTAAGTTGTGGTCACTTGCCTTGGTTTTAACAATGCAGAAGGACGCAATGATCGACAGCAGGGAAGATGAAACATAGACATCTATAGTGGCCGACGTGGCGCGTCCTTCCCATGTTGGGATGCGTTTTGTATTGGTGAATGTAGTATCCAGGTTGACAAGATCTTTGGAGTTCGTCAGCAAAGTCAATTTTTTGCCACGCAATTCGGCCTCAGTTCCAGAAGGCCCAGTGGATTTCTTGGCGCAGACTGCGTTCAGGTCTCCACAGACATACAGGTGAGGTTCCGAGTGATCGATGTAGGCACTGTCGATTTCTTTTTCCATCATGTCCAGGAAGTCTTGAGTTCAAATGGCATCTGGATTCCAATAGACATTTATAATTATCGCTGATATAGACACTGTGTTGTTCAAAATTTCGTTCCAGTAATTCCATTTCACTTGGACTGTTAACATAAAGACAGACACTGTCAGGAATTTGATCAGTTTCATCTCCTTCCCAATTCTGATCGCAGTTAACAGACCCGAAGACGGTCTCCCTTTTGGCCATTTTTTGGCCGGGGCAAAAGCCATTTCGAACCTGTCCAGAACAGGCTTGGTTGTGACCCATGTTTCCTGAAGACACAAGATGTCAAAGGACGCCAGGTTTACGTATCCCGGCAGATGTGCAAACCCTTATGTATTCCAAGAGCCTAGCTTAATAGTAAAGTTAGTTGGGGAACGCGTAGTTTCTTTGGCGTGTTTCTGGACGGGCTTGGATTGCTATTTTTTTTTTTTTTTAAGAGCCAAGGCTTTCGGAAGCCAAGCCCAAAGGTTTTGTAAGGGATTGAGTTTTTCCTTGTCCACGTTGTGATTTTGGTCTTTTGGGATGTTCTGCGTGCAAGTTCTTTTAATAGATGTTAGAGGGCCACAAGGAGTTTGTTCGTTTTTCTTGTCCACCTCCTCTTGTCGTTCTTTATGTTTTTCCGAGGTGGATGGTAATCTTTCTGATTTTCCTGTTGGAGCTGAGTAACTTCTCGCCATATGCGGGAAACCTGCCGTCTCCGTCAGTGGTGCTAGATGTTTTGCATTGTGACGCTGCTCATAAAAATTATTCTGAGTATCGGCCTGTGGAGATCTGGTGGGCTTGGTATTTTCTTTTGTTTTCCTTGAACTTGTCTTCTGCGGTTCCTCGTATTGTGTGTATCTGTCGTTATCAAGTTCTCTTAAGTCGCATCCCAACTTTAACAGATGGTTCAAGGAATCACGTAGTTTCTGTTTAACAGACCGGGAGGTGATGTATAAGTAGGTGGTAGCCAGACGTCCTTCGTGAATTGGCTCTACTATTTGCAGGTCGCTAGATTCTACAGATCTAAGTTTGGGAATGCTGTGTAGCAATTCCATCACGGTTCTTCTGTTAAGGATAACATATTCTTGGCTGTTGTATATTTGTTCCAGTTTGAATGCAGGGTTTCCTCTCTTTGTTAAGTGGGATCTGAATTTGGGTGAGACGCCACTTCCTCGTGTTCCCTTTTCAAACCTAGTCGATCCTTTGTTCTCTCTACCATCTTCTCTCCAAGAGACTTTTTTCTGCCGTTCACGAGCCTGCTCCCGTTTCTCTTTAATGTCATTTGGTTTTATCTGTGGGCTACAGTTAGGGGAGTTTATTGCTTTGGATTGGTAATGCGTTTGTGAGCCTTCACTGGGTTTGTTATTTTCCTTCAGGAGCGTCTGATCTGTACCCCATTTAGCGATTCGGGCTATCTTCTTGCAACGATCATCCAGTGACAGGAAGAGGGGTTCATCTCCTATACAAGTTGCATCTGCATCTGGTTGGGGTTCAAGCTTTTTTTTTTTAAACTTTAAGTTTTCACATATAGAAAGCAAAGGACAAAGAAAGAACGCAGTTGCAAGTTGAAAACTCTCTCTGCCCAACCGTGAAACGAGTAACGTGCACCGTAACAACCAATCCACCCCCATCCCGCCTCCCCCCCACCCACCGCGACACCATGTCCCTGCAATATACTTTAATGACAGGCGATGTTCGCTCCCAGAGCTTCTCTCATACCGTCTGCCCATTAGTGCCCAACCAGAAGTTCAACCTGGGGATGAGGCGGGTGAGGAATCACTTTTGGAAATCAAATGTTACATTTGGACCCCAAATGTCTGGAGGACGTGCGTGCAAGGGCAGCGTTTTAATAAACTCAGTCTCCATGTCCCAACAGTAAAGCACGTCTTTCTGCCACTTCACGAAAGAGGGAGGAGAGCCCCGACCCCAAGCCATGGCCACCCTTCTGCATGCCAGGACCAGTAAAATATTTGCTAGACTCCTCACTGCAGGAGATAGATGTTTAGCCAGTCCCAGCAGTGCAACTGCGGGAATGGGTGTTAGCCCTTCACCAATAATCGCCTCTACCTCCTGTGTGACTTGCGAGCAGAATTTGGACAGTTCCAGGCAACTCCAGGCCAGATGAAAGAAGTCTGCTGCTGGGTAACCACACCTTTCGCATTTTGCCTCAGAGTGTGGATTGTGCTTGCTCTTCTTGGCTGGGGTGTAATAAGACTGAGGTAGCTAGTGAAAATGTATAAGTTTGAACCTCGAGTTCAGCGCTACCCTGAGTTTGGTGGAGTATGTATGACCATTCTTCATCAGGGATGGGCGTTTGCAATGCTTTTTCCCAGCGGGCTTTCGTGTGCGTGCTTACGGGAGCCGTGTCTGTTAGGAGGGATTCATATATTGAGGATACCAGCCTACCCTGCCCCTGTGCTTGTCTGGTATCGTGGAGCAGTGACCATGTTGGAGGTTGCTGTGGGAAGGGTGGGAAGATACCCTGTAAAGCGTAACGCAGTCTGAAATATATGAATACATCTAGAGACGAAGTGCTATCCCTCTCCTTGGCCTGTTGGGGCGATAAGAATGGCCCATCAACAAAAAGGTTGCCAAGTGATTGAATTTGTGTATTGTCCGCCCATTGGAGGAACACCTCATCATTCGTTAGAGGTACCCCTGTAATAAACCTAATGGGTAGTAGCGGAGAGTATCTGACTATTACTCTCTATTTTTGGGCAATTTTCTTCCATATTGCATATGTGGTGAGCACCCCATTTAATGTGGTATGCGATTACCGCTGTTGACTAATGATCACTGCTCTCAATAGATTAGGCAATGCCAGAGCCCGCTCTATTTGTACGTGGGGTCTGATAAACTGAGTGGAATACCAATGGCTGAGGAAGTGTGCTTGTGCGGCCCAGTAATACCGTTCTAAGTCGGGAAGTGCGAGTCCGCCCCTAGTAATTGGTGGTATGAGAATCAATAAGCCACTCTTGCTGGTTTGCCGGCCCAGACCAGCTCTAGAATGAGGCTCTTTAGTTTCCCCAGGAAGTGCTGAGGGAGCAAGAGTGGTATGTTGGTGAACAGGTAAAGGTGTTTAGGCAGGATTATCATCTTCACCAGGGATACTCTACCACAAAGCGTCAATGGGAGAGATTTCGATCTGGCCACCCTCTCCTGAAGAGATTTAAATGTGATTTCATAATTATCCTGCAAGATATCTCGGTGGGTTAGAGACAAGAGAATCCCTAGGTAGCGTAAGTGGGCATATTCCTACTTAAAATCAAATTCGTCTGCGAATTCACTAGTCCACTGTGTTAGAGGAAAGATTATCGATTTGGAGTGGTTGATTTTTAGGCCAGAGACTCGACTGAATTTAATTATCTCTTGCATTATTGGATTTAGATTTTCAATGGGGTTTTGGATGAATTGCATTACGTCATCGGCGTAGAGGGAGATAACTACTTTGTGGGGGCCTATAGAGAGTCCTCTGTGGAGATGCCGGGAGCGCAGGCTGGAGGCCAGTGGTTCCATCATGAGTGCGATTATTAGTGCCGACAGAGGGCACCCTTGTCTAGTCCCGCGTTGGAGATAGACAGGCGCAGATTTCGAAGAGCCTAAAATAATGGTGGATTGGGGTTTATTGTATAGTAAGGCCACTAGCTTTATAAACTAGTTTCCCAGACCGTGCTGCCCGAGAACTGCAAACATGAAGAGCCATTCGATAGAGTCGAAGGCCTTCTCGGTGTCTAAGAGGACCACCACTGCCTGTTGTGTGGGCTCTACTGCTGCGATGGCTCCGAACATTCTCCTGATGCCGAATGTGGTGTTTCGTCTGGGTGCAAAACCGGCTTGGTCGGCAAGGATCAGTGCTGGCTTCAGAGAGATTAACCTGGAGGACAGAATCTTGGAGAATATTTTATTATCTAGGTTTATTAGGGAAATTGGCCTGTAAGAACCACATTCCTCGGGCGGTTTGTCTTTTTTATGCAGTAAAATTACATTTGCTTCCCTTAGGATGTGGGAGAATACCTTTCTCAGTTGCCTCTTCGTAAACTTTCAGCAGGAGGGGGCTACCAATGGGGCGAAAGATTTATAAAATTCTCCAGTTAGGCCGTCAGGCCCGGGAGCTTTGGTGTTGGGCAGGCTCTTTATCGCTTCAAGGATCTCTTCCAGCATGATGGAGTCATTTAGTGGTTCGCGTAATTCGTGCTCCACCCAGTATAGCTCAGTGTCTGTTGAATAGTTGTGTAGGTGTTCAGAGTCGTTTGCGTATTGCGAATTGTATAGGTTTTGGTAGAAAGTGCGAAAGGTGTCTGTTATTTCTGGCTCTGTGTGAACTAGTGTCCCCTGAGAGGTGCAGATTCTTTCTACCAGAGTGGGTTTTCTGTCAGCGGCGATTAAGTGGGCTAAGAGCGCCCCAGGACGTTGCCCCTCCCCATATTGGAGAATCTGGTGACCTCGGTGTGGCGGGAAGAAGCAACCGTGTTCTGTTGTTCCAGGACTTTCAGACGCTCTTCGCTGATCGTTAACTCACGACGTATTGTCTTTAGGATTACATTTTCTTTAGCGATGCACACTCCTCTTCTGTAGCATTTAAACACTTCCCACAGCATCCCTGCCGAGGAGACTGGGCCCTGGTTGGTGTCTACGAAGGCAATGATCTCCTCGCGCAGCTCGGCTGCGAATGTTTGGTCAGACAGCGCGCCTAGTTTAAAGTGCCAGTGAGGTGCCGTAGGTTTTGTATTGGGGAGGTTACATTCGAGTGTCACTGTGGCTTGGTCTGAAAATGTTTTTGGGAGGATCTGACAGCCATCCCATTGGAATGCGCTTTGCGCAGAGTCAAGCAGGTAGTCTATGCGTGAATCAGAATGGTGAACTTTGGAATGGAAAGTATACTCGCGATTCTCCCAATTTTGGCGCCTCCATATATCACCCAGGTTGAATGCTTTGCTGATCTCCTGCAATTGAAGGCTCGCCTTGGATGCTTGTATGGTGGTGGTCTGCGATTTATCTTTTTGCGGGTCTAGGTGAGTGTTAAGGTCGCCACCCCAGATGATGGTTGTTGGACCGCACTGTGAGAGTCGAGAAAAGACCCAATCGAAAGTATTTGCTCCATCTACATTGGGGCCGTATGAGTTTATGAACGTGGCATCTTTCCCGGCTATAGCACCCTGCACCAGGAGGCCTCTGCCCTTGCTGCCTTTTTCCACTTTCTTCATGCGGAAGCCAACTTTGGGGTTAATGAGGGTGGCCACTCCCCTAGCGTACGAGTAGGATGAGAAGTAGCGGTGGCAACCCCAGTTGCGGGCCCAGGAACGTTCTTTTTGTGGGGTAAGATGCGTTTCCTGGATCATTGCCACGTCCACCTTGTGACGTTTGAGAAACTGCAGGATTTTCCTTGTTTTTGCGGGGATGTTGCCACTCCTAATGTTCCACGTTGCTACCTTGAAGCAGACGGGAGGTATCGTTGTTCACAATGCATGGGCTGGGAGCGGCACTGGGGTGGCATGTGGTGGGTACGCAGTCTGTCTGTAGAAGCGTGTATTTTTGCTAAAATGGGTGCAGCTCGCGGCATAGGGAAAAGAGTCGAGCCGGGATCAGCCGGTGCGCAACCTTAACAACATTGTCCAACAGTACCTCGCACGGACAACCCCCAACTTGTCCGTTAGGTCTCCCCCCCGAAGTAAACATATTGCTGCTGTGCATGGGGCGCCAGCGACCCCCCACGGGAAGGTGCTCCTTTTCCTTTGATGTGTTAAATCCTGACTTTTAAATGTTGATCATCTGCCTTTTATTACAACGCTTTTTGAGTCATGATGAATTTCTTTCGGTTTGCTCCTTTCGGGCAAATTCCCGACCACCATTTGCAGCTCTACAATGTCCGTCTCGAAATAGGGTGGTCTCTTCGGATGAATTGAAGAAGTGGGCTTTACCTTCAAACTGGATGCAGAGTTTTGCCGGGAAAAACATTGAATAAGTGATTTGGTTTTCCCGCAGTCGATGTTTAACCACCATAAAGGATCTTCTTTGGGCTTGAACTGCTGGGGAGAAGTTGGGGAAGAATTGTATTGTGTCTCCATCATATTGAAGCTTCCCTTTCTCCCTCGCCAGCCTCAGGATGGTGTCTCGATCCTTATAATTCAGCAGCTTGACTATAATCGGGCGCGGGGGTGCCCCGGTGACCGGCCTGGAACTCGGGATCCTGTGAGCCCTTTCGACTACAAATAATTGGGAAAGCGCTGTGTCGCCAAATAAACTACTGTGGGTCTCTACACATTGTCTCCATGTGGTCTTCCATTTTGTTGGGAGATGCTTTTTCCCGCATTCCCAACTCTCTTATGTTGTTTCGACGGGAGCGCCCTTCTAAATCCTCATTCTTCGCCATGACTGTTTTCATTTGGTTTTCAAGAGCAGCGACTCTCGTAGTTAGTGAAGCGGCCTTGTAGTCCAGGTCCAAGATTCTCTGTTCAGCGCTGTCCAGTCTATCTTTATGTTTATCTAGGCGGTGCTGAAGAAGATCAACCTTGGACGACAGCGTGTCCATTTTGCTGTCCAGACTCCCAATCCCCGATTTGAGTTCCAGGAGGGTCTTGCGGATGTCAATCTGCCGCTATCAACTTCCAATTCGCCGTGGTTGAGCGGAGAATCCGGGCCGATTATCAGGGGACAACCTCAGGGGGACAACGCCAGCTGCAGTTTAGATGCGAGGTCCTGACCCGGTCGACGGGTGCCCCGCGAGCAGCTTTGTTCAGGGTAGGAGAGAGCCACGCGATCTTAGCTTTTCCCCCCTGCGCCGCGTCCAGATGCCGGTGTACATGCAAGTGTGGCGGAGCACCACGGGGAGGCCACCCTGACCCGCCTTCCTGCTGCGCGACCGCCACGCTCCGACGGCTCTGTCCACCCCCGTAAATGTCAAGGATGTCTCTGACGCCCCCCCGCACCCCTCACCTTCGGCGAGCGGCCCTCGCCAGCGCCGGCCGTGGAGTCCGCCGGCTTACTCCTCCACCACCTCGCAGCTTCGGGATTGCCGCGGCGCCGCAGACTAGACCCGCGCCCCGCACCCGGTCCCTTGACGCGGGTGTTCCTTGCTGGGTGCGTGGGCCCGCCAGCACCCGCGCGCCGAGATTCTGCCACAGCGATCCCCGGCGATCCCCAGGTGGTGGGGGAGGGTGTGGGTCTCGGCTCCACAGGCTCAATCCAACACAGGCCACCGTAGTGCCCTCCGAGCAACTCTTGCGATTTTGGGCATAAACTGCTCGAGAGGTTCCCAGCAATTTGCAGTTGTCAGGAATTCTTGCCGAAATGACAGGATTGCAGCGATTTATCAGTATTAATTCTGAGCCCACGGGGAGCTCACAGATGAGCCGCCATCTTGGGTGGTCCTCTGGGGTTCAAGCTTTTGCTCGTCCTGCTTCACTTTCGGCGAGATCTCATCGGTGGTAGCCGAAGGGGTTTCCTCACCGTGTTGGCTCAGGTTTTCTAGGGCTTCATCAGGAGGTCTTCGGTGGATTTTGAAGTATTTGAAGAACTAGATGTCTCCATTAAATCAATGCAGATAGGTGTCGAGCCTTTCTCTATTTGATTGGGGGTTGAGCTACTTGAGTTTGTGGCTACTGTTGGTCCCCCATTTTGATCCATCTTCCTGCCAGCTTTGGGGGACACGCTCTTTTCCGGGACTGATAGACAGAAGACCAGTTGTTTCTCAATACTGGGTGTGAGCGTGTTAATTGTTTTGCAGTCTGCAAAGATCGAAAAGTCTTTGTTTGTCGCTGGCTCCTTGCCCTTCCCAGGATGTTTCTCAGAATCAATCAGGAGTACTGAGTCGTTATTTTCACATACACAGTTATGGAGGTTCTTCCCCCCCATGCACACTGCGGCCGCTGCCCTTCACTTCGGCATTACTCGAGGGCATGCTGATGGTCTTAGACGTTTTGACAACAGGTTGAGAGGCAGAGTTTGGCTTGTTTGTGGGCTTTTCTGATCCAACAGTTAGTCTAGAGGCTGGTTGGTTAAGTTTAGACTCCATGCTCAGACACCACACCTCGTTAGTGGCAGTTGGAAGTACAGATGATGGTTCGTCTATGAACGCTGACCGATGTAAACTGCGGTGATCTCTTGATTTTTCTTTTTCTACAGCTGCAATGTAGCCCTCCAAGTAAAGCAACTTGGAGTGCATCATTGCAGATATAGTGCTGTGGTCTTTTAATGTGTCGTTTATGGCCTCATACAATTTTGTAAAAGGCGCCAAGGCAACAGTAACTGCTGACATAATTGTCAGAAGGTCAAGTTTTTTTTAGGTGATTCTGCAGTGGTAGATTCAGAGAGGTCACTTCGTCTTCTATTCTTAAGTGGAGTAGATGCCGTTGGTATGCGTTTGTCTTTTTTTGCTGGTCTTAGACAAGCTGGAGTAATGGTCAAGGTGGCAGCTTTTTCCTTTTCTTTAGGTTCCTTGGTGATTTCATCTTCCGCATGTTGCTCCTTTTGCTTTTTCTCCATAACAGTATATGGAATTTCCAGACTGGAAGACCTGTTCAAGTCGACTAGTGGTGTTATCAGGGTTGCGCCTCAAATTTGTTTGGCTGTATTCCTTGGAGTTAACTGTGTTCCATCGGTCACTTCAGATGGACTAACAAAGTCCTTTTGTATTAGGGCTTTTTGGCCCTCTGGGGTGGGGAAGGTACTTCCCATTATTTCATTGTTTTTTCCCACCAAGGGAATCTCAGAACTGAATACTACTTCCAACATCTGTCACTTATTTCACAGATGTTTTCGTAATTCTTTTTGCAACGCTTCCCAAAGAAATCTGTCAAGGTTTGTGATGAGGAAGTGTTGTTTTCCGTTAGTTTTTTGTTTTCCGTAGGTTTCAAAATTCGCCTTATTGTACGTTTTTCTTGCTGTTTTTTCGCAATGTTGGGTTCGTCACCTTTGTTTCTTATGATCCTACTAGGATGGGCGAATTGTCCACCAGACTGAGCTGGGCAAGTTTTTTTTATTTTTTAAGGTTGTTTTCGATTTTTTAGGGCACGACCCTTCCTCTATATTTGCAGTGGGCACTCTTGTTGGGGAGGAATCTGCAGGGAGCCTCAGGTCATCCAGATTCTCCCCCTCCTCAATTGGGTCTGGATCGATGTTCGTAGCTGGTGTCATATCCTTTTTGGTGTCCAGTTGCAGAATTGACGGGCGTTCATAGAGAGGCAATGGGTGGATTTCCACGTCCACCCTTAAAGATTGTCTTGAGGCCAAACCTCCTGTGTGCGAGGCTCCCCGATTGCTCACAGCTAGGTTGTTGACCGGCTGTGTGTTGGTCTGCTCGGCCGCTATGGTGCCCTCTTGGGCATCAAACGTTGGGGCTCCTGCCTCGTCCGACCCGGGTCCTAGGCCATGAGACCCCTCCAGACGCTGGGGAGCCGCTGCAGGACGCGTGAGGAGATGCAAAACTGTCTAGTTAGACCCCTCCAGGGGGAGCACTGCTGCGTCAGCCGGCACTCGTTCCGTGTCAGCTTCCCGCTCCACCGCCCGCTCTCTCGAGCCGGCCCCTCCGTTAGGCAGAAACCTTTGCAGTTCCCTCTGGGACCACTGCAAAAGATTTAAGACTACAGGTGTTTGGCAGTAAACCCACTTGGTAGCAGTCTGTACCACACAGATTCACTTGGTACCTGTGGCTGAGCAGTCAGACTTCCCTCAAGAAGAGTTAGGCAGTATACAGAGTATTCACAATAGGTCAAAAGAACACAGTAGAACAAGTAAACACTGACCAGAGCTTGGTGGAAAAGAGATATAATTATTTATTTAAAACCACATCTAGTAAAACACACAGGCACTAATGTTTAGCAGTTCAAAAATACGGTCACTAAAAGATATACACTCCCTTAAAAGAATATTAGACAAGTCTTAAGTAAAGCCCCACTTATTTTCAGACAGCGGTGAGCGCTTAACGCAGATGGCACTCTAATAATTTGTTTTTAAAAGGGAGAGTAAAGCAGAGTATAATTTGAAACAGATCCCCAACACTTTCACAAGAACACAACAAGAGAGGAAGGCAAAGTAAAACCGTGAAGTTAGAGTTCAGAAGGCCGGATCCACTTTAAGAGGATCAGAACAAAATGTGTCCAAGGTCACACGGTTGAAGTGCACAAAAGTCTTGAAAAGGTTCAGAAAGAGTTGGACCAAAAGAAAGGGACCAGTTAGATGGTCAAGGTGGCCAGCCCAGTCCAGAAGGTTAAGGGATTATTATTACCTTGTAGCAATCTTTGAAAAGGGAGGCCTGGCGGACACGGTACCTTAAAGTGGTGAGAATACTCCAGCGGGGACAGTTGTTCCTGGCAGCGGATGCAAGTCGGTGCTTCGTCCGGGGGAAGAGAGGATCTCGTCGGGGAGGAAGACAGGAGTCCGTTGCACTGCCAGGGAAGAAACCAGCCGCGGAGTTCTCAGGTAAAAGGAGCGGTCCTTTTATTCGCGGTCCAGTGGTAAGTGGCTATCCGGTTGCTGGGGTGCTTGGCACGGGCAATTCGACCACAAGACGTCCTGGGATGCGAGGAAAAGAAGGTTCTGCCCACCAGTCAGGGGAAGAAGCCTCTCCAGCCGGGAGATCTTCTCTGTCGTCGGGAAGTGGCGAGTCGGTTCTGCAGGGCTCCACCGGTGGTGTCGTCGTGGTAGGTCGGCTCAGCTTCTCCCTCGTCGGATTCTCAGGTCCTGTGTCGACTTCTGAAGTTCCAGTCCCCAAAGCCCTGCTTTTATGCAGCACACCCCCATTCACTCAGCCTAGCTGTCAATCAAACATGCTAAGTGGTGAGCCGGCCGGCTCACCACTTGGTCCAATCACACAAGAGTGCGACTTGAGTTACCAAGGTAACTCAGTCCAGGGTGCCTAAACCCCCTCCCACACCCCCTGTGGTACCCAGACAGAGTGGCACCACTTTTGGAGGCTTCTGTGGAGAAGCCCGCCAAAAAGTGGAACAAAGGGCTCGACTTGGGTTGGAGTCACAGAAGAGAACACAAACGCCATTTTAGAATCGAGTCCTGGCAAAAAATACCAACCGGCGAATTAATATTAAATAAATAAACCGGCGGTATGTTCGAGGCTATGAGAATTAAATAATTAAAGTTGGTAGCCTCGAACAATGGGAAAATCCCATAGGGATAGATTCGCGGTCGAATATAAAAAGTAGTATCCACTGCCACCAGCCAAAACTCGATCAGGGGGGACGGAGACGTGCCCCCTCGACTAACAGACCCCGGGGCAATTGAATTGCCCCGACCAGTACGTCCACAATATGATAGTTTGTACTGGTTTCTGTTCATAATTTGGGACTAGTAAAGCCAATGGTGACTTTACATGCCCTGGGAGACAGTAGTCAGTCCCAGGGTGTGGAGTCTATGGTGGGGTGTCACTATGACACCCCTTTGTCACTGCACGGAGGGTGCTGTGTAACACACATAGTAAAAAAACACGAGACCCTATGGAGTAAAGGACCCCATAGCCCATAAAACACATTAACAGTCAAAGGAACACCATAAATCATGTCCAAGAGTGGGAGAAAAAGAGTCTCACTCTTGGCAGGAGAAAAAAACAAACTCCAGAAATCCAGCAAAGCTGCTGGGGGACTCACTAGGTTAGGAAATTCAGCCTAAACAGAGAATTCTCCCTAACACCCTCCCCTCTCCGCGTGAATTGACCGCAGATGGCGGGGAGGCGCCGGACGCTGGGGAGCCGCTGCAGGACGCGTGAGGCGATGCAAAACTGTCTCATCCGGCCACAGGTGAGTCATGGTTCGTCACGGCCATGTTTGGGCGGGCGGACGATTTAGGGTTTCTGTCTTCGAACCGCTCGTCCTCCGAGTCAAGGCTGGGCAGTGTAGACTGGGTTCCCAGAGCTGCTGTGGGGTCATAACGAGCCTTGACGAAAATCGATCCCTGGGTCTTGCTGATCTTCGGACCGGCACCCCCACGGTTCGTGGGAGCCACTGTAGCGTGGTCTTGGACCGGCAGCTCCCCTGGGCATATAAATTCTCAGCTGGTAGAATCAACCGAGATTAGGTGAAAAGAGTCCATCTTTTGGATGCCGGGGGGCCGTTTCTTCTTGACTTCAGCTCGTGTATGTGAACGCGAGCTCCTCTGATGAGGGCCATCGTCTTGGCCCGCTGGGCTGAGCAGAGCAGAGTAGCGTCCTCGGCGTCCATGGCTGCCATAGACTGCTGCCTGAGACTGCTACTCTGTCGCTACTCCGCAGTCGCTCCGCGGTTGAATGGAGGTTTTGACTGGTCTCTGGCAATAAAACACTGAAGACAGACTGTCTGGAACAGGAATTAGAGAGTAGCTTGCAGTCCCTTGCCTGAGACCGCTACTCTGCCGCTACCATGTTATGTTCTGGCCACCAGGTGGCACAGGCAAGATGGCTGCCTGAGCTGTTAGATCTGTCCCTAGCCCCAGGAAATTTCATGAGTTCATGCGGAGAGAGGGGTCCACCTCATAGCTGAGGTGAACACACCACCTGCGGAACCCAGGACCTAACTGGGGGTGCACTCCCGACACTGCACAGTGCCCCCTAGACCTAGAAATCCTACTGTGGCCTTGAGGCTGCCCCTCCCCCAGCTGACACAGTGTGTGGAAGACGAAAGCAGGCTGTGCTGCAAGATCCCCGGCCAGAGGCGGCGAGACGGCAGTGGCCCACACAACGAGTGCTGCGGCGTCGTGAAGGCCGGGGTGCTGGCATAGAAACACGCTGCAGTAGGGCAGAGGTGCCCCCATTGACGGACGAGGCGGCCTGGGCATTAGGGCCATCCTCCCCCCCTCGCTCGCATGTGTCGCAGGCAGCAGAATGTGAGCCTCAGCCTGCTGGGTCCCAGCCCTACGGAGCAACAGGAGACAGCAGACTGCGCTGCAGATACAGCGGTCCACAGCGGGCGACTCCGGCTGTGCCTCATTGTGCTGGGGGAAGCTGCGGGAGACTGTCTGCAGCGGGAGGCTGGCCGCCTCCTCCAGGGTGACTACCCCGCCCGAGCCACTGAAAGAGCAGACCCGAGGCAAAGCCACCTACAGGCACTCCCTGGGAAAGACGATAGGTGCGCAGCAGGCCCGGTCAAGGGCCCCTTGATAGAGAGAGCAGCCAGGATGCAGTGGGCGCCCCAGTCCCCCAGCGAGACCACATAGACTATGTGGGAACAGCCCCCAACAGCAGCGCCTCCAGCCTGAAAGTGGCAGAAGAAGCACGGAACAGCGGTGGCCCAGAGGTGGACCCATCACTGGGAATAGAGGCACCCGAGCTGCCACCCCTCAGGCCTATGGAAGGCTTCGCCCACGCAGGGCCACTGGCATAGGGATACTCACACGGGCCCTATAGCACCACCGGAGGAACCCCCGGGCTCTCCCAGGCCTTCCCTGCAGGGGCGGATGCGGGAGCGCGCCCATTTCACCGCAGGCTGGGAGGACACAATCAGGAGCTGCACTAAAGGTGACCAGAGAGGCGTGGGACATCCCCCTCCTCTCTCAGGGGGCCAAACTGGAGACACTGGGGACCTTATCATTTCCAAGGGGCCCCAGGCCAAGAGACTTAGCAGCCAGCACTGAGGGGGTAGAGCCTCGGGACCTGGTGCACCAGCATCCCCGGGAGGACACGGCGGGAAGGGTAAGAAGCGGCAACGCAGGCAGAGGGGTTCAAAAGTAGAACCAACACCCTTCTCCCTCCGGAAAGCACCCTGCAAGGTGAACTGAACAGTGGTCGAAGTGTACGAAAAGAAGTAGTGGAACTATGTTCCCTGCATGCCTGCACCCACTCCCCACAAACCCCTTCATCACATCCCCTCGCACACACAATACACACACCCAGACACTTGCACCTGCTGTTTAAGGGAACGTTCAGTGCAGTGCACTGAAAGTGCAAGTTTCAACTTCTTTCTACACTTTTATTTTAAAGCGAAACCATTCCAGAACGGTTTCTTTTTAAAATAAAAAGTATAGGAGCTGTAAATGGTCATTTAGAAAAGTAGAGGAGCACTGCTCCCGACCGCTCCCGCTCACTTTGACCACTGGAACTGAATGAAGAGCAGTGAGGGAGACAGGAGACACAAACCCGAGACCAGATCTAGCCCCATCCGATGCCCAGAGGCTCCGGATTAAGGAACCGCAGTGAACCAGGAGGTCAGCTCATAGGTGCTGCAGGGAGGTGGCGAGTGCCCCCACAGAGGCGGTGAATAGCGGGGGTGGCCACCAGATCAAGGCCCGGAAGGACATTCCGGATTCACGGCAGTGCCGTACAACATCCACAGGGCTACGTGGGAGATACACCATAAGGGTACCCACTCCAAGAGTCTTCAGGTGGCTGACGTACATAAAAACACTCACCCTATGCATGTTGAGGGGGCAGGCTTGCGTGATTTAGACCAAGGAACAGCCCCCCCCCCCATGAGGAGCACACTACGGGGAGGCTGCAGGTAACCCCCCCAACACTTCTTGAGGGATGAGGGACCAGTGGCGATCCACCCCATAGAAAGAACACCCGCAGTGGAGGGCTTCCTGGGGTGGCAGGCCAGCTCCATTCAAGCCAAGCCTCCCCTCAAACGATACGAATCAATGCTTGCAATCGCTGAACCTGGCCCTCTGAGACGGACCTGCACCTCAGCAGTTCTGCACTACGCCCATCAGGTGGGCGGAGGAGTGACGGGGGGGTGAGTACCAGTTCCAGGCAGAGGACACTGGGATGGAGACTGGAGGCCCCCCTGGGACCTCTGCGGAAATGAGCTCCATCCAAAACAACATCCAGACTATCCTCGAGGAGATAAGGGGGATAAGGACGGACATGAGGTCCAAGATTGCAGACCTCACGGCTAAAGTATCCCCGCTGGAGGATCATATGGAAGGTGTCAAAACCAATCAAATGTCCACGGGCCTCCTAGAGACACAGATGGAGGCTAGATTCCTGGAGGTGCAACGCCTGGAGGAGGAGCCCTGCCTCAACGTAGAGGACATGGAGAACCGTGAGAGGAGAAATCTACGATTTCTTGCTCTGGCGGAAGCAGAGGGCGAGACCCCACTCAGTCTGGAAGGTAAAGTGCAGGACATAATACGGATTTCCCTTGGGGCAGACGCTGGAGAGGGGATCATGATGGACAGAGTCCACCGGGCCAGAGGGGGGCGCAAAAGGCCCTCGTTCGGTGCTGGCACGCCTGCACTACTACAGAGACAAAGCCAGGATATTGGAGAAGGCGAAGGGTCTCCGGGAAATACAATAAGGGGACTCTAGAGTGGCCATTTTTGAGGAACTCTCTGCCCTTACATTGCTGATTAGGAGAAAATGTGGGACCCTCACTAAATGGCTGCAAGAAAAGGGAGTCTGATACCGCTGGGGACACCCATTTTATTTGGCCTTCGAGTGGCAGGGGAAGAGGCATCATCTTGTGGCCTAAGAGGACATCCAGAAGGTCACAGAGGACTTGGTGGGTGGCCACCCAGGCCCCTCAGCTAAATGTGGCGACGACGACATGGATCCCACAGGGGGTCCTAGAGGCCCAGACTCAGCCAGGGAGAAACATAGGGTGAAAGGAACTTGAAAATTCCAGAAAACTAAACACCCCCCCCCCGGCCGCCTTCGGGGGGCACCTGAAGTGAGAAGTCCCTCCGCAAATGAGCAGCACACTTGCACACACTCTGTTGTGCTCTCGGGCGCCCGGATGGCTGCAGTGGGAGTAAATTGGTCTAACGTATAGCCACGGTTGGTCAGTGTATCGGTGTATTGGGTTCTCTTGGTTTGCACTTACGCGGTTGGGGCTGGTGAAGCACTGTTTGTGGGGTTATTATTGTTGTGGTTTACTGGACCCGCTGAGGGGTTCCTTGAGCTGGTTTGATACGAGGGGAGGGGGGATTCTGGGGGGAAGATGCGTGGATCCTACCCAGAGTAAAGTAGGACACATTGAATATTCAAGGTCTGATTAAGGGGTGAAGGAGTTAAAACCCTGCTATACTAATAACCCGAGGCAGGGGACAAGCCCCTGGTGGTTCGTCTACGGAACCCAGTTTTCCTGGGAAATGGAGACTGACGCCTCAACAGGGATGGATGGGGAGGAGTGGAGGGAAGGGGAGGAAGTGAGCGGGAGGTGGGTCTGGTCAATGTCATGGATCCTTACTCTAAGGGCGGACCCACGGCCGACCGGGCATCTGGAGTTCAAGGGGTGCACCGAAGAGGTGATGGTTGAGGGACGGGTTTGCACGCTGAACGTCAAGGGCCTAAACTCCCAAAATAAATGATCCCTCATGAGCAACAAGTTCCGCAAATAAAACCTGGAGGCCCTCTTCTTGCAAGAAACACACTACCGACAGGGGATGGAGTTGCCCATCAAGGGGAAAGAAATAGGTACAAACTTCTGGGCTTCCCATAAATCATCCAAAAAA
Organism: Ambystoma mexicanum; assembly: GCF_040938575.1. NCBI lineage: Eukaryota > Metazoa > Chordata > Amphibia > Caudata > Ambystomatidae > Ambystoma > Ambystoma mexicanum. The sequence goes on along the minus strand of NC_090932.1, from coordinate 1,162,216,697 downwards.
GAAGGGGTTGGTATACTCCTGGGTAAATCCCTCCAGTTTACAGACATTGTGATCAAAAGAGGCTTTGGCGGTAGGTTTTGGGAAATAAAGGGAACATGTGAGGGGATACGGGTCACGCTGGCTATTCTCTACGCGCCCAATGTAGGCCAGATCTAATTCATGCGTCAGGTGTTCAACGCGATGGATGAATGGGCGGAGGGAGCCATGGTTCTGGGTGGGGACTTTAACCTGATATGGACCCCCATCTGGATTGGTGGTCGGCGAAGGGGATCGGGGGGGGCAACTAAGGATAATCTAGCCTTATGCAACCTTTTACAAGAGTACTGCTGGATTGATGTATGGCGCAGGTCATGGCCGGGCCCCGGGGATACACATTCTTTTCTCCCCCGCATCAGTCATATACGAGAATAGACCTCCTTCTGGTATCAGAGGAGGGGAGGTTGGGGTGCCAACTGTGGATTTCATCACATGGTCGGACCATGAGCCCATGGTGACGGAGTGGAGGCTCCCCAGGGCCCAGAGGAATAGTAGATGCTGATGTAATGACACTCTGCTGAGAGATCAAGTGTTCAGGGAGTTTTTGAGGGAGGAAATAAGGGCCTACTTCGAGACGAATGATACTGGGGAAACCGACCTCACAATGGTGTGGGAGGCAGCGAAGGCTACCTTCCGGCACATGCTCATTGCAGAGGGCTCTCGTAAGAACCGCGAAAGGGTGCCGATTGCGAACAACCTCAGCAAAGAATTGAGAGCATTGCGGACGCAACTCACCCGGAGGGGGGTGGACAGGGAGGCTCTCCTAGCTGAAATGAGGAAGAAGAGACAGCACTGCACACAGTCCTAATTAGGGAAGTGGTCAAGAGGATGAGGTACACATGGCAAAGATAGTACGAGGGGGGAGATAAGGTGGGGACCCTACTGGCGCACAGGGCAAGAGGCTCTCGGGCAGATAAGAGGTTTACAGACATTCGTGATATGGGTGGGAGGAGACAGACGGGTGGGAGTGAGGTCTCGGAATGCTTTTCAAATTACTATCAAGAATTTTACACCAAGCAGAATGGGGAATGTAGAAGACATGCAGTGCTACTTGGCAGGGCAGAACCACCCTAAGCTCGCTGAGGAGGAATTGGAGGGCCTGGAAGGAACGATAACTCGAGAGGAGGTCGGGGAGGCTATTAAAAATTTAAAGACAGGAAAGGTCCCAGGGGAAGACGGCTTCACGGCCGACTTCTATAAGCAGTATCAGTCCTCGCTGCTGAAACCCATGGCCAAGTTGTTTAATCAGATACAGGGGCGAGACAGAATACCCCTATGTGCCTCCTACAGGCCTATCTCCCTCTTAAACGTAGATGCCAAGATCTTCGACAGGATTCTGGCGACGCGGTTGGAGACACACCTTCCGCGACTGATCCACCCAGACCAGGTGGGATTTGTGCTAAATAGACAGGGGCAGACAGCATGCGAAAGACTCTTCATGTGCTGAGCTCAAGAATGGTACGAGAGGAAGGGGCGCTCCTACTGTCTCGAGATGCAGAGAAGGCTTTCGATAGGTTAAGCTGGGCATTTAAGGAGGAAGTTTTCTTGTCCATGGGGATAGGACGGAGGTGGATGGGCTTGATATCAGCCCTTTACTCCAAACCAGTGGCGAGGGTAGTGGTAAATGAAAGGGAGTCTGGACCGTTCCCATTGGGGAGAGGTACACGACAGGGGTGCCCCTATCCCTGCTCATTTACGCGCTGGTTATGGAGCTATGGGCGGCATTGGTCAGGGAAAACGCAGGGATCAGAGGCATTATGGTAGGGGAAGCGCACTAAGATAAACCTGTTTGCAGACGACGCACTCCTCTATGTGGCCGAATCTCAATCCATACCACATGTGCTGCGCAGCTTGGAGTATTATGGGACAATGTCAGGTTTCAAGGTCAATTTGGGGAAATGTGTGGCATTAATAGCAGGGACACTATCGGACACTGAGGGAGAATTTGTGGCGGGACTACCCTTCAAGATACAGAGAGATGCGTTCCATTATTTGGGGATTCAGGTCACACAGAACCCTGAAGACCTATTTGCTGGTAACTTCCTCCCCCTTTGGTCAGCAGTAAAGAGGGACATTGAGAGGTGGGCTGGACTGGGGTTCTCGTGGATGGGGCGCCTTAAATCAATAAAAATGGTGGTTCTCCCAAAGTTCCTGTTCTTGTTCCAAATACTTCCAACACCAGTACCTAAGTAATTTTTTCCGGAGGTGAGGTGAACTCTGCTGCGATACCTCTGGGTGGGGAAAACACATAGGATCTCATATGACACCCTGATAAGACCAAAGCAGGAGGGAGGAGTGGGCCTTCACGATATGGAATTGTACTATAAAGCATCCCAGCTACGAATTCTAGTAGACCACTTTACACCAGGGACAGGGAAACAGTGGGTGGCAAAGGACAGGCACTCTTCCCGGTCATGTTAGACGAGTGGCTCTGGGTCCCCAAAGCCCGCATCCCAGGGAGAGTCCCGAGACAACCTGTGCTGGGGGTCCTTTGGTCCGTCTGGAAAGAGAATGGTGAAAATAGGTGGGTTACATCATGGCACTCGCCCCAAAGCTGCATGTGGGCTCCCCCTCTTAGAGACGGGATTGAGGAGCCACAAGCGTTCCAACAATGGTATGAAGCCGGACTCAGCAGGGTGGGTCAGATGTGGGACGCGGAAGCCTTTATATCGCTACATGGATTGGAGGAGGCTCTGGCTTTGGACAAACTATCGCCTTTTCGCTATCTACAACTAAAGGAGGAAAGATGGGGAGAGAACCTCAAAAGGGAGCTGAAGGATTTCGAAAAAGTTTCTGATTTCCAAAAAGGGATCCAAGGGTCTGATATCTAGGCTCTAAAAACAGCTCCTCCTGGCAGCCAGAGGGAACCGCCCTCTGCAAGAACAAAGTGGGGACAGGACCTAGGTGGTGATATTGATGACGTAAGGTGGGCTAAAATGTGCAAGCAGGCTAACCTCTCTACCACGTCACTCCAGTACCGACACCAGGCACTGAAATTGCTCCACAGATGGCATTACCCTCGAACGTGCATAACTCGAATGAGGGAGGGTTACAGCCCAAACTGTTGGAAATGCCGTACTGAAAGGGAGATTTGGTACACATGTGGTGGAAATGCCCAACGGTGCAGACATATTGGGGAGAAGCCCTGTCATGGATAAAAGAGGTAGACAGGATCCAGAGGGAACTCTCATCATGGCTTGTTCTGTTTGGTGTGAGTGTACAGGGGGAGGCCGAAGCAGCACAAGGTCACATGTTTCAGGTGATGATGGTGGTGGCTAGGTGTTGCCTAGCCCAGAGGTGGAAATTCCACAAATGCCAGGGGAAAAGGAATGGAACACCAATGTCTGCCCGATATATGATATGGAGTATCTGACCCACCTCATAAATGAATCTCGGTCCAACATTGAGGGGCACTGGCTTCCGTTTTTTGAAAATTACGGGCAGCTGACCTGACAGGGTGGGTAGGAGGTGATATGAGGGTCTGTACGGTGGGGGTTTCTGGAGGGGCCAGAAAGACTGGGACGAACTGCTGGTTGGGGGGATAGGAGGGAGATGATCGAATCATGGGCTCAAGGTTCTAGCGTGCACAGTAGAGGCATTTTGATTTTGGACAAAGGGACACCTCAATGTGCCTGATCTCTGAGGACATTCACATTTGAAGGATCCATGACAAAGGGTGGGTAGGGGGGCGGAGAAATGTAATCAGGTAGAGTAAATATGAAGTTATTGTTAAATTGTGTTATGACAAAAATGCTAATAAAATCTGATTTTTTTTAAAAAACTGATTACGTTCATATTCAATTCGGTGCTCTCTGGGTATTAATTAGACACACACACTTGTTTCATTAAGACTTTTGAAACCGTTCCACTCTAAGAGATGCGACCATTCTGATACAAAGTATTTCCAGTTCTTCCAAGCTCAACAATGGAAAAAGGCTAGGAGCGGAGTCCTTTGAAAATGTGCCTTCGTAATGCACAGGACCACTCTGCTGTTGGCTATAAAATATTTTAGCCAAATAGAATGTTCAATCACTCACGCTTCACGCACTGAGTTTATTGTACAGAAACTCGATGGCCTCATGAAGCTGCCCTCGCAGTGTGGAGCACACAATCTGCAGCCTCTACTGCTTGGGGTCCAACCTCTGCTGCTCAGATACCCTGGGTACGGCCTCTCGGCAATGGGGAACAAGCACCTTAGTTGAAAGGGAAAAGGGCAGCCTTTCCACCCGGCTCCCTTTCCTGCTGCCAGTCCGCTTCACGGAGCGCTTGCTCCCACGCTGGGCTGTATCAGGTCACATCTCCCTGCAGTCATCAGCGTCTTGGTGTGCTGTGCACCTCAGAACTTCTCATGGCTCACTTCTCTTCCAACAAGGTTCTATCTGTCACACTGGTTTCCCTGCTGCTGCTTACACAGGCCTCCATGCTGCTGCTTACACAGGCCTCCATGCTGCTGCTTACACAGGCCTCCATGCTGCTCGCCTTATTGCCTTTCCCCCTCCTTTTATACACCTGCAACTCACTAAAAAAGGTTGCAGGTGTGTTCTCTCAATCAACCTTGCCTGACCCCGATTAGGAAGACATGCCTGGCCTTCACACCACTTTGCACGCATCTTCTTTGTCCCAGTACCAAAGTGGTGTGTGTGTGTGTGTATGGTGTTCATTATTCTCAGTTGCCTCTTCCCAGTACTGCCAAGTGTCCCACATGTTGAACTGAAGGGAGCGGATTTGCAATAATCCATAAAGGTCAGGGGAGGGTTAGGTTTGTTGTCATTAGGAAAAGGGGGCTACCATGTCACGCCTGATTTCATCCCACTCCTAGCCCCCAAGTAAACTCCACCCAGGTGATTGAACCTCGCTTCTGCGCGCCCAGGGTCAGGATCCAAAAGCCATGGCCGTTCCCTGGCCTCCTCCGCATAGGATCCAAGGTGGTCTAGGAGTGGGAAGACCCTCAGGTTTCTCACAATAATTGAATAGATTAAAATCGCCTTCTTGACATTAAACCGTGTACAATCAATTCCAACAAAATTACATACTATAATCCAAGACAATTATCAATAACTTATAAAATGAAAATATATCAATTTTCATTGGTCCGCTATGTCCTTGATTCCCTAATATGCAATCAGTAAAATACACATTCCAAATGTAGAAGTATTCATTAAGCTAAAATATGTTTACAATATTCGCGCACATGAAATACAGTTGCTTATTTGAGCAACGGGTTGTAGATCTATTGTTATCTCCCTGAAGTAGAAACTAGGGGTCAAAAGTCCAAGTGCATGAATACTAAAATTACACCATTATTTCCAATAGCTGTATAATACTTAATGCACAACCATAAACTTTGGCGACCAGATATTTCAAAAATTCCCAAAAGGTGAAGTTAGTAAAAGTGTCAATGTTTATATGCCAGGGGTTGCTTGTGCATTACAGTGTTTCCAAAATATTTGCCAAGTCAAGATTATAGCTTGTATAAATTAAAATAATCTTTTTGCATGCAGTAAAAACACCATTAAATATATTTTGCCACTAAGCATTCTCCTCTTTTGCCAGGCTGCCACTAGATATGGGGCTATGTGTTTTAATTCTACATGGTTTCTGCCACCTTACAAAAGAGTACTAGGTCTTTCACAATCCCGAATCCTCTTGCCTTGAAGATGGGTTTTAGCCATTTTGCTCTTAATGTTTTATACAAGGAGCACGACAATAGAAAATGGGATACTGTATAGTCCGATTTAAGACAGAATTGGCATTTCGTGGGCCAGCAAACTGCCCACTGTAAGGGATGCATGGTATCAAGTATGACACCGATAAGAGTTACAAGTTTCAAAACCTTAATCTTTTTGGGGTTTGGAGAAACTCCTACATGGCCCTATAGTTAAGATGGGAATCGTCTCTACCATCAAATAATAATGAAAATACAGTCCTAGTCAGTCTATGTCAAATCAAATCAAAATGGTCTATACTAACAAAAACTAATGCCTGCCCTATCTCTTATGCAAAAAGTGTGTAAAGGCGAATATGTATGCAAAGGAAAGTCAGTGTTAAAGAATCAATGTGGCTGAGTCAGCTCTCCTTCCCACGTTGGACAGCACGGATTAAGGCAGAAATCTGTAAACAGGATGAGACACTCTGGCTCAGGTTTCCAAAACATGGCAGTTAAAAACATGGAACGAGGCCCGCTTGGCCTTTCACATTAGAGTCTCTTATTTCAGTTTACAAACGTTCTTTCACAGTTCAACAGTTGTTCACGGAGGCCTCCCTCTATCGGGTCTGGACCTCTCAAGGCAACATCTCACGTAGATACTCCTCAGCCGGGCTCGGACCATGCAATCACAGCACTAGCAGGGGTTCTCTTCCCAAAGCTTTATTCACATTCATTAAGGGTTCCCTTTACCCAACTTCTCACACTTCCGGTCTCCCTCAGTCGGGCTCAGACCTTTCACGGATGTCGAAGACTTTCGACTGTACAAGGCTTTTACTATAGACCACTGCAGGACCACTTTGACTTTCTCTTCAGCTCACACTCTCCTTAACACACACTGGCCTTTCATGTTGTTTGCTAACTCGCAGGCTGTGTACATTCCTTTCTTGTCTTTGCGGCTTTAATTCATGAGTCAAGGTTAATACCACAGGCTTGGCTTCGCCTCCTCTACTCAGTCGTTCACCCGTAAGAAATACAATGCAGTCTTCTTGTTTGGGATTTGGCCTTCTCTGCACATCTTTCATGGCTCTTCAGAGGCAACAAGCTCTGGCAGGGATCTCCTGGGTTTCCCTACCCTTTTCTTTCATCCCTCGATCGGTCGTTCTGCTCCAGTGGGTTTGCCCTCGGCCCGGAAGATCTTCTCTTTCTCGTGTTCCACCTTGCTCTGAGTGCATCTCTATGTTTCCGCCTTTTATCCATGTGGGGAGAGCTAATGGGTATCAGATGTATGTGATTAAAGTCAAGTGCCTGACTTTGTGTGACCCGATTAGCAAGACATGTGCATTGAGATATGTAAGGGTTAGCCTCTATACTCAGTCACCCTTGTCCTCTGCCTAGTATTTGTGCAGAAAGGGGGGCGGTGGGATGGAGTTGGGACATTGGAGAATACTATAAAATAGGATGGGGCATGGGTACTGGAAAGGGTGGAATACTGCATCCCACTATCGGTTGCCTCACCCCCACTCCCTGAAGACCCCTCGCCCAAGTGATCCTCCCGCACTGGTTCACCCCCAGGGTCTGGATCCAAAGGCGATGGCCGTGCCCTAGCCATCTGAGAGATAGATCCCTGAGGACTAGCAGGTCAGACACCCTTTGGTTTCTGACACCAATTTGAAGCATAGGCTTAAAAGGGGAAGTATCCCAAGCCTTAATCTCAATAGGGGGCCTATTTCCTCGACCTCCAGGCTATCGACATAGTTTCCAAATTAAATATACATTTGAACTCTGTGTACTCTATAGAGCACCAACCTCTTGCTCACAGGATTTATGACGTGCCCTAGCCTTATACACCTTTCACTATGTACCTAAAATGTTGGCCGTAGCAGCGGAGATTGTCCCATAATTCGGGTAGCCAAATTGTTAATGACATAGCTCCATTATATATTAAGCAAGGAAATCTCTTGCACTGTAAAATCAGGCAGTATGGTTTCAACTCCTAATTTTTCCATAATCCGACCCACTAAACAGGGGGTTTTAATCTTAATATATGAATAATCCCTTTATACCATAACCCCATTCTAGTCGCCAGCAACGGACAGCTAAGAGGAAGTTCCAAACCACCTCAAAGATATTCTTTTGTTTCATTTCTAGTATGTTCAATTTGCAGCGCACCCAAAGCTCTGCCCCATAAGCCAACGTGATTGCTGCTTGTGCCCTGTACACCTCAAAAGCACTGGAGTTAACCCTTCATCCATGCTGATTGGAGAATTTAAGAACTGCTTCCTTCTTGGAGCTAGGATGTTACTGCTCTTTTCCACTTGCGAATTCCAAGCTCATTAACTTATCTATTCTTAAGCCCAGATAGTCAAATGATTATACAGTTTCTATAATATTCCCATCGGCTATAAATACAGCTTGAAGTACCCTTCTTGACCTTGGTGGCTGACAGACCATCACCTTGGTCTTAGTGGTATTCAGTTTCAGGCCTCTGTCTTTAGCAGCATCAGCAAAGAACATTATTAACCTCTGCAGTCCTCTACAGGTTTTGGAAATCAAAATCGTGTCATCTGCAAAGAGGACTGCTATCTTGAGTCTGCACATCTTGGGTGCATCAGCATCTAGGCTCATAACAATATCAAGCCATTAGTATAGAAGGAAAACATCATGGGGGCCAATACACACATGTTTTACCCCCACGCTGATTTCAAAAGGTGCTGTATAGCCCCGCCTTTGCCCTCCTATAATGACTTCATAACTGCCAGAAAACAAGAGCTTAATCAGAGAAATGATCTTGTCCAGGATTGGCAGCACTTCCAAGACTTTCCACAACTTTGGTCACAAATCAAAGGCTGTTTGGAGGTCTATAAAGCAAAACAAAAGAGGTGATGGCTCGAAAGTTTGTAATTAATCATAACCTCTGGCCTTGCTCTGGGCCACCCTGCAGACATTCGTTCTTTGCCTGCTAAGCCATTACAAAGGGGGAACGACCATATGCAAATGAGGCTTGGTCAAACCCCAAAAGGGGCAGTCCAGTCCGAAATGCTCAGTCACATCTCTTCTGCACAAGCATCCTGTAAGGAACTCATGGTGGCAACAGTAAAGAGAGAGACAAGTGATCACAGTTCAAGGGTGTTTATTAAACTGTAAATGCAGGGTGAAAAAGCCCAACCTAAATCTAAGATGGGAGCAAGATTCGACCATCAAATGAAAATAAGGCAGTCCTTGTGGAGTCTTGTCAAAATAAATGGCCTAAATAAAAAAAAAAAAAACGATTGCCAAATCCTTACAACTAAATATAGAAAGTGTGGGATAGGGTTTTCAAAAGAAAGAAGTGTTCACAAATAATATGTCAGGATGTGATTGACATGGGTCTCTCATCCCCACGTTTTGTGCACAGGATAAGGCGGGCCCCCTTAGCGCAGCACACACTCAAGCCTTCCCAGCATGAGTTAACAGTTCCGTTTCAGCTATCGGGCTTTCAAGGGACAAGTCTCTTTACTTTCAAAAGTCTCTTGCCTTGGAGGGCCTGATGTCTCAACGATAACAAAAGAAAGGTTTAGTTCCCTTTGTGTACTTGTGGTGTTGATTTCTCACCCTTGGGTCCCCCTATTCCGGACGCAGACCCCTCTTAAATCTCAGCCTACCTCTGCCTGGTTCACTATGGCTTTCCTCTCCTGCACAAATCTTAATGTCTTTTTAAACAGCTCCTGTGGACATCCCTCTGCCAGGTTCACCTTTGTCAACACACCGTTTCTTGGGACTTTAGACTTTGCCTCTCTTTATCGGCATCCCTTCTTCGTGTTCACTCGTGCCACTTTTGCTGAACAGTTCACTTTGGACCTCCCACGATCGGGTTCACTTCTGTCAACATACAGTTCTCCGGGACTTGCCCCTTTATATCAGCATCCCTTTTCTGGATTCACTCTTGCCAACTTCATCAATCATGCCTTTCTTAATGACCTGTCGCCCAAAGTCTTTCGAACATACAGAGGATTTTGCAAGACCAAGCGTTCCTTTACAGCCTTCCCAAGGCCTTCTGGTATCGATAGTTCCAAAAGTGCAGGATTCACCAGTCTCTCTCGAGTGAGCACCCAAGTGGTGCTGGACCCCTCTTGCAGCTGGATTTTCCCATAATGTTAAATGTTCTTTGAACTTCCCTTCTTTAGCCACTTTGCAACTCTAATTCAACACAGTTCGGTCTCCTTATCAGCTCTCCCCTCGACTCACCCACTGTGATGAACTGCTTGGCTTCTTTAGCATCGTGAGTCAAAGATGGTACCACGGTAGCAGGCGTCTCTCTCTGTCCTGCTCATCTGCATAGGCAGGCTCTGTGTACCATTGACATCTGCCGCTACACACATCAGCTATTGTCCATTGTCATACACTTCTTTGCCAGGAGGTTCTGTGGGTCTGGATTGGAAATGGCAAGGTCGTTTCTCTCCTCGTGACCCCTTCGATGCTCGCCACCTTTCTCAGCCTCTTGAATTGCCGGACTGGATTAGCTGTCTCGTTGTGCGGTCTGCCCCGCTCGTACTGTGCTCTCGTGCTCCACCTTTTTATCCCTGTGGGGAAGGGAAAGGGCCGTTGGGTATGCGTGATTCTGGTCAATTGCCTGACTTTTCTTGACCCTTGTATTGGGACACGTCAGGTAAACGGGTCTGGAGTTAGTCATTCTCATTTGTGTGAAAGTTTTCGTATCGGAAAGGGGGGCGGGGCGTCGTGTTTTTAAACGTCCTACCTGGTAAGATGGGGAAAAGCTGTTGAAAGAAGGGGATATTGCGTCCCTCCCCAAGGACCCACCATTCAGGTGATCCTCCCTCGCTGGTCCAACCCCAGGAACTGGATCCAACAATGATGGTCATGTCCTGGTCACCTGGATGACAGATCCCCGGGGACTAGGTAGGGAGATACCTGCAGGTTTCTCACAATCCCCAAACATGTTTCAACCTTTTTGGGCCTCTTCAGCGAGGAATAACTTGGGTCTCTAGGCCCAGCAGGTACAGGCCCCCACGTCTGGGCATACCCGTCCCACTTGGGGTGACTTACGCAAAACAAAAGAGTTGATTTATGGAAGATTTGGAATGAATCCTAACCTCTGGCATTGCTCTGGGCAATCCACCAGAACATTGTTCTTCATTTGGCAAGCCATTACAAAAGACCATATGCAAATCAGGCTTGGTCACATCCCTTCTGCACAAGACCACAAGCATGTTTCAGCCTTGTTGGGCTTCATCAGTCAGGAGTAGCTTGGGTCTCTTGGCCCAGCAGGAATGGGACCCACATCTGGACAGACCCTGGAAATTTATAAAGGCCATATAAATCAGCTGTCTTTTCAGCAGGATAACATTTATACAGAACTAGTAACAACCTATGGATCGGTCAATGGTGCCAATACCTTCCAATAACCCTGCTTGCATAGGAGAAAGTAGCCTATTGGTTTTACACCATTCCGCCAACATTTGCTGAATCCTCTTGCTGAAGACATTCCCAAGTGATTCCAATAATGAAATTGGCTGATCATTTTGTGGAGGTCACAGTTTCCCTTTTTAAATATTGGGAAAAGACATGCTCCTTGCCAACTTTGTGGTACCCGCCTGTTAGGCAGAAACCTGTGCAGTTCCCTCTGGGACCACTGCAAAAGATTTAGGACTACAGGTGTTTGGCAGTAAACCCACTTGGTAGCAGTCTGTACCACACCGATTCACTTGGTGGCTGTGGCTGAGCAGTCAGACTTCCCTCAAGAAGAGTTAGGCAGTATACAGAGTATTCACAATAGGTCAAGAGAACACAGTAGAACAAGTAAACACTGACCAGGGCTTGGTGTAAAAGAGATATAATTATTTATTTAAAACCACATCTAGAAAAAACACACAGGCACTAATAGTAAGCAATTCAAAAACACGGTCACTAAAAGATATACACTCCCTTAAAAGAATATTAGACAAGTCTTAAGTAAAGCTCCACTTATTTTCAGACAGCGGTGAGCGCTTAACGTAGATGGCACTCTAATAGTTTGTTTTAAAAAGTGAGAGAAGAGCAGAGAACAAGTTGAACAGATCCCAACACTTTTACCAGAACATAACAAGAGAGGAAGGCAAAGTAAAACTGAAGTTAGAGTTCAAGAGGCCGGACCCACTTTTAGCGGATCCAAACGAAATGTGTCCAAGGTCATACGGTTGCAGTGCACCAAAGTCTTGTAAAGGTTCAAAAAGGAGTTGGACCAAGGAGAGGGACCAGTTAGAGGGTCAAGGCGGCCAACCCAGTCCAGAAGGTTAAGGGGTTATTATTACCTTGTAGCAATCTTTAGAAAGGGAGGCCTGGTGGACACGGTACCTTAACGTGGTGAGAACGCTCCAGCGGGGGCAGTTGTTCCTGGCAGCAGATGCAAGTCAGTGCTTCGTCCGGGGGAAGAGAGGATCTCGTCATAGAGGAAGACAGGAGTCTGTTGCAATGCCAGGGAAGAAACCAGCCGCGGAGTTTCTCAGGCACAAGGAGCGGTCCGGTGATTCGCGGTTCAGTGGTGTGTGGCTATCCGGCTGCCGGGGTGCTTGGCAGGGGCAGTTCGACCACAAACCGGGCTGGGGTGCGAAGAAAGAAAGGTAAACTGGTTGTGCCCACCAGTCAGGGGAAGAAGCCTCTCCAGCCGGGAGATCTTCTCTGTCGTCGGGAAGTGGCGAGTCGGTTCTGCAGGGCTCCACCGGTGGTGTTGTCATGGTAGGTCGGCTCAGCTTCTTCCTCGTCGGATTCTCAGGTCCTGTGGCGACTTCTGAAGTTCCAGTCCCCAAAGCACTGCTTTTATGCAGAAAACCCCCATTCACTCAGCCTAGCTGTCACTCAAACATGCTAAGTGGTGAGCCAGCCGGATCACCACTTGGGCCAATAACACAAGAGTGCGACTTGAGTTACCAAGGTAACTCAGTCCAGGGTGCCTAAAGCCCCTCCTACACCCCCTGTAGTACCCAGACAGAGTGGCACCACCTTTGGAGGCTTCTGTGGAGAAGCCCGCCAAAAAGTGGAACAAAGGGCTCGACTTGTGTTGGAGTCACAGAAGAGAACAAACGCCATTTTAGAATTGAGTCTTGGCAAAAAATACCAACCGGAGAATTAATATTAATTAAATAAGCCGGCGGTATGTTCGAGGCTATGAGAATTAAATAATTAAAGTTGGTAGCCTCGAACAATAGGAAAATCCCATAGGAAAATATTTGCGGTCGAATATAAAAAGTAGTTTCCACTGCCACCAGCCAAAACTCGATCAGGGGGGACGGAGACGTGCCCCCTCGACTAACAGACCCCGGGGCAATCGAATTGCCCCAACCAGTACGTCCACAATATGATGGTTTGTACTGGTTCTGTTCAGAATTTGGGACTAGTAAAGCCAATGGTGACTTTACATGCCCTGGGAGACAGTAGTCAGTCCCAGGGTATGGAGTCTATGGTGGGGTGTCACTATGACACCCCTGTGTTACTGCACGGAGGGTGCTGTGTAACACACATCACAAAAACACATGAAGCCCTATGGAGTAAAAGACCCCATAGCCCATTAAACACATCTAGATTCAAAGAAACACACTCAAATCATGCCCAAGAGTGAGGGTAAAAGAGTCCCACTCTTGGCAGGAGAAAAAAATAAACCCCAAAAATCCAGCAAAGCTGCTGGGGGACTCACTAGGTTAGGAAATTCAGCCTAAACAGGAAGTCCCAAAATAAAATGTCCTTAGTCCAAACCTAACTCTACCTGACCCTACCACTAACATAACCAACTCAAATGAGGTCAACAGAATGTCTTTCTTCCCCTGGCCTTCTTTAATCTTCTGGTGTTTCAAAAGTCTCTCTTTCACTCCATGTTTCTGAATACAATCTTATAGAATAGACTCTGGAAATCTCCTTGAGAAGGTCTTGTAGCTCTTCCACAATGCTCTTAGGTCTTATGGTCTCTTTACTGATATACTTGTGATAATTCTCCTTGAGATACTTTCCCACAATCTTGTCTACACTTGTAGATCTTTCACAATCTTTTAACCCAGGCTTTCCTAGATTGGGCGGAACATAATCCAATTTGATAATTCTCCTTTCCTGTGTCCTCTCTCTAGAACTGTCTTTATCTTGTTCACTTTGCTGTCTTTTCGCATACCTCATTACAGTATTTTATATTGGGCTTTCTCCACTTTAAACTCAGAGCACTTTTACTTCCTCGCATGGTATTTGTTTCCAGTCTATGGGCCTCATTAATAGTATGCTGGTCTGGAAATAGCTTTGCCGTTATTTCCGTATAGGCAATCTTTTTCGGACGTGTGTAGTCAGAGTCACGATGCCGGTGTTACCGGCATAGCAGGGATCCGCCTTCCCGGCAACACCATTGCTGGTATCAGCGTTGACACACGACATCCGTGCCAGTGATACCGGCATGGCATAAGTCCACCTTAAGAGGTGCATGGACATGCAACCACCGGCATGTACATGCCGGTAAGAATGTGTACAATGATGCCGGAAACACAGGCATCGCGGCGAAGTCATTAAGAGGATTCTGGTGTGCAGAAACCTGCCAAAGGACTCACAATCGGCACAGGTGGAGCCCATGGTCGGTGGCACAGCACAAAAGGACCACTCTTACACCCCACACCCATTTCAAATCCACAATGCTATCTACCATTAGCACTAGCAGTACTGGAGCTGGAGGACATGCCTGCAGAGCTACTCATTGAGGAGGCAGTGAGGCGGAGGACGCAGCAGAGGCGCATGAGGAGAAGGAGGGCCATCATAGCCCAGCAGATACTCGATGTGCAGCCGGTTGTACCCGCAGGCAGCCACAAATCCCTCTCCTAAGGGTCACCCCATTCAATCTCAACCCAGTTCAGATCCACACCCTGTACCGGTTGGACAGGGACACCATCACCACTATAGTGGACCTGATACATGATGACCTGGTGAGCCTAAAAAATATCCAGATAGCCATCACCCTCTTTCTGAGGGTAGTGTCTGTGCTACACTTCCTTGCCACAGGCACGTATCAGCACACAATGAGGCAGCTGCATGGAATCTCCCAACCCTGTTTCTCATGTGTGCTCTCCCAGGTGCTAGATGCACTCCTGTCCCACGTACGCGACCACATCAGCTTACCACGGACTGTGGAGGAGGGGAAAGCAGCAAAAATAGCATTACATGCACTTGCAGGCATGCCTAATGTAATAGGTGCTGTCAACTGCACACATGTGGAGCTGGTTGTCCAGTATGCTGTGGAGGTAGTGTACTGCAACAGGAAGCTGTATCATTCCCTAAAAGGTACAGATGGTGTGCGATGCCCGCAAAATAATCACACATTGCTGTGCAAGATTCCCTGGCTACACACATGACTCCATGGTGCTGCGCAACTCCACGCTGCCTCGCTAAATGGGATGACACGCTGGACTTCGTACCTGGCTGCTGGGTGAGTCTAACAACAAGGCCATCAGTAGTGTTGAAGTGGGGTGGTGGGTGGGCGGTTAACAGTTTACGCAACCTGGCTGCTGGGTGTGTCTAACCACAAGGCCATGAGGAGTGTTGCATTGTGGAGTGGGGGCAGTTAACTGCATAGGTGTATTTGGGCCTGCAGAAAACTCAAACCACATGTACCTGAATGCACCACACATTAGTGACAACGAATGACATTCAAAAACACAGTAAAGTAAATACATAAGTCATGATGGTCAGCCAGAGATAAAACTATCTAGCGCACTCAAAAGATTTGTGACTGCACATACATTACACAGGTACACCGCTGGTCAGTACACTTGTCATGTCTCCTTAAGGGACACCCTCAAGTAGAAGGCATTCACTCCAAATTTGCTAAATGCAACAATCCTTAACTAGCACCAATACACTATTGAGACCCGGCGGCCTCACCCAATTAAGCTTCAATCATCCATGAAAAGACCCACCCAGCCGTAATGTTACTACCAATCAATATTTGACCTGGTCATGTGTTACGATTTAGATGTGTCCATGAAGTCCTGTAGATGTAGACTGCATACCGTGAATACCACTAAATAACACATTTGAATCATGTGAATGTCTTAAGTCCCACTGTATAGGCACAGTCCACTTTCATTGGTAACACATTAATGACATTTACATCCATTGGTGTCAGTTGTAAGGAATTAGTCAGAGGGCAGGTTGACAGTGAATGGTCCATGTGACAGCAACTGCACAAAACCCACCCCCCACATGCATCTGGCCTAGGTTCTCTTAGGGGTACATAGGAAATAACCTATTCCATGTAAAGTAATAATTCCCTGTGGATGGTAGTCTTCTCAACTAAACACTGTACAGCCTGTGCCAACATGGAATGACCACAAAAATAACATGTACCTTTTCCCTTGCTCCCGTGCAGGTGATGCCGGGTATCCCCTGATGGCATGGCTCATGACCCCCATCAGACAACCCCACAACAGGCACAAAGAGGCATACAACCGTGCACATGTACACACTTGATGCACCATTGAGCAGGCATTTGGCCTGTTGAAGGCTAGGTTCTACTGCCTCAGCAGATCTGGGGGAGCCCTCATTTACGGCCCAGAGAAGGTGGGCAAAATTGGGCTGGTATGTGCAATGTTGCACATGATGTGCATCTGGCACAACGTCCCTCTGCCCCCTGACATGGACATGCTGCCACCAGAAGCTGAGGATGATGAGCCTGGGTATAATGCACAGCGCCACAATGGCAATGATGGACGTGCCACACAGCAAGAATTAATTCAACACTACTTTTTATGAACTATTTCATACACGGCACGGGACATGGATCACACTGGGCACTGGACACTGTACATGAATAAATGCACTCACACTGAATAAGCAATGTCCAGTGAGGTTTTTTTGAAACACCAGGTGTATTGTGACATGAATAACCATGTACAAATGTGATTGTCATTGCCTACCACTACAATCCCGTAATACTGACCCCACACCCCCTCCCCAACTATCTCAACACCCCCTCCCAAACTACTCCCTCCCCACACGCACAAGAACCTTTACCTATTTACGCCCCCTTTTAGTAGGAGGGGGGGGGGTGTCCCTCTGCCGGGCTGAGCCGCTGGGAATTATGCACAGGGCTGCATGAGGGTGTTGTGCTCGGGGATGGGGCCAGTGGCGTGGTGATGTGGCATTGTTCGGCAATTGCCTGAACCAACATGTTGATTGACTCCACCAGGGATGAGATGGTACCATTGCCCGCCCACATACGCCTCGCCAGGTGGTACACCCCCTCTGTGACTCTACCCAGCATTCCTGCGGTGTCCTACATCATATGGCGCGTGAGTTGTGCCTCAGCAACGTATTGCTGCACCATTGCGTGCATTGCCTGCTGCTGTTCCTCCATCCTGGTGAGGTGCCCCTCAATGTCATGTACATTACTTGGTCAGGTTGTGGTATGGGTGGTGGGCTCGGAGGGCCCATGGGCCTGAAATCAGCACCATCCCCATAGTTAGGGTCGCTGTGTATGTCGTGCACACTGCCCTCCACAATGTTTTCGGCTCCAAACCCTTGTGCAAGTGGCGCCGGTTCATACGGCTGGGGGGTGCCGGGGAAACAGCTTCATACTGCTGGGGGGAGGAGGAAGGGCTGGGAAACAGGTTCATCCTGCTGGTGGGGCAGCTTGGCTGCAGGTGCCTCCTGCTGGCGGGGGGTGGCCCAAAGGTGTTGTAGCACGCTCCGATCTGGTGGTGGATGTGCTGGCTTCCTGGCTTGGGATATGGTTGCCTCTTCCCAGTTATTGTAAGATGTTGTGCCTGTGGGGGACAATGAGGCAGGGCATCAGTGATGGGTGTGGATCCATCAGGCAGACATCAATGCTAGTACTTTCAGAATCATGTGCATTACAAGGACATGGTGTAGGGCATGGCATGGTGCACACATGCATGGGTGGGGGATGCAGTGTGGGTACATGTTTGGTGTGCGGCCATGGTGTGGTCGGTTGACTGGGGTAGTGGTGTTTACAGTTTTAGGTTTTATGGCCATGCCACACGAGCTGTGCGACATGTGTTTGATTGTGAAACGAATGCGTTTCACTTGGGACTGCTGTGTTGATGGTGATTCAGCGTGAAGGGACATGACGGGTGTGACAAGTGTGCCACGTGTCATTGATGTGTGCATCTTATGACGTGGCTTTGGGCATGTGATAGCACGGCAGTGACGACAGCAGTTGGGCATTGTCTGGGTGATGTGTGTGTGTGCATGCAGATGCTACTTGCGTGGTCGATACAGTGGACATGTGGGATGTGTCAGTGGTGTTTGTTTTCGGGTTGCAGGCAAGTATATTGTGCATGTGTGCAACAGGGGTGACGGTGGGTGGAATGGTAGCAGGGATAAGGTTCCACAAACTTGACATATTGACCTAGCCATTTGCATTGGGGCTACAAGGTGTGTGATGTGACTTTGGGCTTACGGGGGACTCACCGGCATCATCGGATGTCACATCTCCCGCCTCCGCCTCTCCAACTCCCTCTATCGCCTCCATGTGCAGGATGGTACTGCACATTTCCTCCCACGCCTGCAGTTTGATAGGGGATGGTGGTCCCCCTCCTGTGGCCATGCTCTGGCTGCGCTGTGCGGCCAGGAGGCATGCGCACACAGAGACGCAAGTCGTCCCACCTATTCTTGCAGTCTCGCACAGTCCAGGATGTTGTGCCCACTGTCGAAACTTTACGGGCAACCTCCTCCCACATTGCCTCCTTACGGATTTGCGTTTGGCGCTGCAGATTGATGCAGAGCACCTCATCGGAGTGCTCAACCAGGGTGTCAACAAGCATGTTGAGTTCAGGATCACTGAACCTTGGCTTGCATTGACGGACTGCAGGTTGCCTTGCAGACACGTCTCTGGGTGTTGGCAGC
Organism: Ambystoma mexicanum; assembly: GCF_040938575.1. Classification (NCBI taxonomy): domain Eukaryota; kingdom Metazoa; phylum Chordata; class Amphibia; order Caudata; family Ambystomatidae; genus Ambystoma; species Ambystoma mexicanum. The sequence goes on along the minus strand of NC_090932.1, from coordinate 1,162,198,150 downwards.
TGCTCAGTTTTTCACTCGCACTCCTGTGCACTGAGGATTGCAATGGATTGTGTTTTTGTAATGGCCGCCGGTACATTTCCTGTTCCGGTGATGGCGTTATTTCCAGTACCGGTAATGGTGATAGGGAGCTGCTCACACTCTCGCTGTGATGGTCCCAGCGTGCTACCTGTTACAGGATTTCTTGAGTTCGCTTCCTCAAAAGTCCTGGGCTCTTCTCTGCTCCGCCTCTCCCAGGCATGATTCTGTCAGGGAGCTTCCCCGCATACAACACTCTCTCTCGTTACTCCATTCATCTCAGTTAAATGTATATTTCTCCTTAAAGAAACTTTCTTTACATTTTTTATTGTTGATTTTAATCATAAATTTGATTTTTTTTACAACATCCTCAGCAAATGTCCTTTCTACGTTTCTGCTTTTATTTTTCTACTAAGGATCTTTTCCATTAGATCTTTAAACAGTCAGACTCAGTTTACAGGACCACTGCAACTTGTGTAGGCGGTGTCGATATGTTTGTCAGCATTGCCATTATTTGTTGAAGAATTTTAAAAAGGTAGCTGTTTGCCAGGTAGGGTTGTTTTAGTAGATCATCCTTGACCACCAGATTCCTTCGTTTGCCATTACGGAGTGTATGAAGAAATGTTGCATATATGAGGTCCTAATCACGTACCTGGACAAGACAAAAGAAGATGGCGAATAGTCTCTTTTTCGTTGCTCACCTTACATATTCTGCAATTGTTGGTTGCCGAGAGGCCACGAATTGCCCGAATTTTGTTGGTATCAAAGAGGTTCAGCCTGATCCTTAATATGAAATTTCGCGCTGGTCTGCTGGGGAACTTTTTGATATAGCTCTGGAGTTCATTCTGTTTTTTTCGTGTTTTTAGGTAAATGGGACGCAAGTTTGCTGTTACTTGCCGAAGATAGTGTGTCAATCCAATCCAGCTCCTTTACCTTTTTTTATCACTTACAGGGTTGTGGATCAGATCCTCTTCCACACACTCAACTGTTTTCAGGAGGGCTATTTTGTCTTCTCTCAATTTGTGTTAACATTTTGCAGTTTGAGTCTCTGATTTCTCTGTGGATCAAGTTATGAAGAAAAGTACTGTTCGGGATTACACATTTCCTATAAAGCATCAGTGAATTACAATTTAGTGTACCTTGTAAGGAAAGCAGGCTCAGTTTGTGTCTGATCAGAGGTGCCGATGTCGAATTTGGCAAACCCAGCACTGTCCGCCAAAAGTGGGCCTCAAGTCTGGGCCATATCGTTTTAGGTAGGTCCAGCATTGCTTCAGCTCCATATTTGATCGCAGGGACGACCTTCAACTTGTAAAAGTTGAATACTGGGCTAGAGGAAAAACGTCCGAATTTTCTGTCGATCGCCTTTCCTTGTGTTGCCATTTTCCTGGTTTTTGATAGAGAATCTTGCATGGCGGCTTCTTTTTTTGAACTGTCCAATAAAACACCAAGGTATTTAAACTTTTCCACCTTGTCGACATCAGTGTTGTTCATGGACCATTTTAATTTTTCAAGTTTCTTGGCTGACTGCTCCAGAATCAAAATTTTGGTTTTATCAATGTTAATTTCTAAGTTGTTTTCCGTTGTGTACTTGTAGAAGTTATCCAGCTGGCGCTGCAGCCCAATGGGGGTTTGATCAAATGGAATGAAATCGTCAGTGTATAATAGTCTGCTGACTTTTGTTTGGGCTAGCTTCGGTGGAAATTATCTGACAGACTCTTCTGTACACTTATAGTCCCATATATAGGACATGAAAAGAGCCAGAGCCAAGGGACATCCTTGCTTCACTCCTCTTTGCGTTGGAATGATTGATGACAGAATTCCTTGTTGGTTCAGGCACACTCTAATGTTGGTATTTGTGTGTAGTGCTTTTATAGGCTCCAGAATATCACTTGGACACTCCCAGGTTTGAAGCTTTTCCCATAGACTTGCTCCATCGCCCCGATCAAAAGCCTGGGATAGATCAATAAATGTGGCAAACAGCCTTGGGCTGCCCTCCATCACCTTGCTGTTCAGAGTGCTAAGCAGGAGAATGTTTATAGATGTGCCTATGTTCTTCTTGAATCCCGATTGGAAGTGGTCATTGCAGGGTGCTTGAATAGCCCAGTTTCGAAATTTCTTCAAGAGCATAGAGCCGAAAACCTTCCCAATGGGGTCTAACAATGCGATCGGGCGATGATTTGAAGGGTCAGTGGTATTCCCTTTCTTATAGATCGGCACCACGATGGCAGATGACCATGAAGGTGGAATAGACTGCGACTCAGTGCCTCTGATGAAAACAGATCTTATAAACTTAGACCATTCTTCGAGGTAAGTCTTAAGATCCAAATTGGTGATGCCATCTGGTCCTGATGCCCTCGAGTTTTTCAATTTTTTTAATAGCTCGGAAATTTTCTCTTGGTCGTCAAATTTCACCCATTCAGAAACAGTATAATGCGGGTGGATCTCCCCTTCAGCCAGTGAAGCCATCGGTCTCATAGGAGGCAAACACGGGGGGAGTTGGAAAAGGGTTTTGAAGTAGTTGATCCAAGAGGCTATTCAGAATTGCATCTCTATTTACTGGTGAAGTAGTTTTCAAAAGGGACCAAAAGTCCCTGGCATTGTTGCCACAGATATCCTTGAGAATAGATTCAGCATCCTGTTGATAAAGTTTCCATCTGTGGGATCGGACCCATGATTGGTAGATATTCGTGGTCTCGTGGACTGCTGCGGTTCCAAGTTCACTGCTCTTTTAACTTTCTGGAAATTCTCACTGTTTAGACACCAGGAGCCTATATGAAAGAGACATCATCTTTTCCTTTTCCAAATTGGTTTGTTTCAGCATTGCCTTCAGCCAAATATACAGAGATCACATTACTCTTCACAATAGGTAGTCCCATATATGCTGCTATGGTGTGTGGCCTAGTGAGTTCCTCACAGGAAAGGGAGTCCTTGTCCCCTAAAGGGGAGTCTCTCCCAGTGAGGGCCCACTTGCCCAGAACCCTAGGAAGGGTCTTACAGAGCAGCCTCACCTCCCTAGCCTCAAAGATGGAGGTTCCCCCTCAGGGAGAAGGGAAGAATACACTTGATTTGTCACAGGACACAGAGCTTTGCGGTCTGAATCAGTGGAGGATCAATGTGTGCTGGTGTAGAGCTTCAGTCCTTCCTCGAGCAGTAGGCCTTTCAGGAGTTGCAGGTTCTGTGTTGTAGCAGTAGACAAGGTGAGTGGATAAGGGGTCTGCTTTTATCACCCATGGGTGGCAGTGAGTAAACAGCACCCAATTACACAAACACACACACACTCCAAACTATCCCAGACAGGCCTCTGAATAGGCCAGTCAGAACTGGTTTTCGGTTGGCTGCAGTCCAGTGCGACTACACATTGTCAATTTCTCCCATATACACAAAGAGGGACATTTGTGTCATTCTTCTCCACTGCATCTTCAACTACGGACGTGCCTCGCTCCGCAGCGTGACATTGGCTGAATCTTCATCTGTGGCTTCCTAAACAGCTGATACAGGGTAAGCCTGTGATTAGCTGTATTCATCTGGACGCCGGTTCAGCGTCCCACTCGAAAATTAGATTTTTTCATTTTAATTCGCTCTACACTCACACGCGCGCCCTGAAATCTCCATTGTGTTTCAAACTGCTTTTCTAGCAATTAATTGTGTGTTTTTACTGCATGTGAAACAGCCCTTCTACACTGCCCCCGGCATGCCAAAATGGCAGCCCCAGGATTTCTGTGAGCCGCCTTCTTTCGCCCTTTGCAACGTATCCAGAAGAGGCTGCAAGACTTGTCCTTGGCCTCAAGCCCTTGCATCGTATCTCTCCAGTCCTGAAATCTCTCCATTGGCTCCCAGTGGCTGCAAGGATTAAATTCAAAACCCTTTGCATTGTCCACAAGGATTTCTGGGCCCTGGGTCCAAAATACCTTCAGCTGTCCCTCTACAAATACCTTCCTTCCCGAGCTCTTTGCTCCTCCACCTCCAACTGCCTCAGGGTCAGTCGTTTTTCAAAGAAACAAGCTGGGGGTAGATCTCCGTCTTCGGCTGAGGCCTCCCTCTGGAACAGCCTCCCTGCCACTCAAACTTGAGAAGAACCATCTCCGTTTCCGGAAGCACCTCAAGAACTTCCTATTTGCCTCTGCCTTCTCTCCCCTGTTGATCTGTTCTGTCCCGGCATTGTCCACCTGGTCATCCTCTGACTTTCGGGCCCAGGTACCTGTTCACCTTGCCACCCACCCGCACTACCTCCTGGCAATCCCTTGTACTGGGGTCTGTATCTGTTAGCCTACAGTACTCCCCAACCCCCTTTGTTTTTCTGCACTTATCAGACACACCCTCTGCCTTCAACCTAGCACTTGCCTCTTGCTGGCTGCACTTCCACTGTTTGCTGCTTTTATTATTTATTTATGTTGTATTTATGTATTTATTTGTATTTCCTTTTGTCCAGCACTTTCTACCACTCCCCCCCCCCTTGCACTTTCCCTTTTTCCCTCTCCTATGCACTTGCGCATTCTCAACGAAACTGGGTCTAGTAAGATTGCTGTTTTTGTTCTCCCTTGTTCCCCTCCCTTGCCTTGTCGCGCTCTGAAACACTTGTGTACGAGCGCAATACAAATAAAATATCAATATCAATATATGTGACCTCCCAGCTCTGTGAGGCAAACAAAAGCGACTTCCAATTTATCAATAGAGAAGGGGGTTAAAACAGAACTCAGCAAGGTAATATTTTTAAACAAAGTCTATGCCATATTACCAAAAGGAAAAGCTAACACCAACTAAGCCACATGACTGACCGAGAGGGAGTACCCCCTATGGAACACTAGGAGAGACCTTTGGGACTCTGCATTGGGAGTCATAAGAACTCTTAAGGCAGAGCATAACAAAAGACATCTCAGCAAACAGTACAGAGGACTCCAGCAGGTAAAAAGTTGACTTTCTACCAAACGGATAGCTAGCCTCAGTGGCAGGATTACTGTGTGGAATACCAAGAAATATTATCCTAAAGGGGCTGGGCTGGGCTATGAAAAAGGATGGGCAGGTCAACCTGAGATTTTGGCTGGGCCTAGGGAGTAGATGTTATCAGGGCTTTGTGCTCAACTGGACTCCAAGTTGGGCTAGACTGAGCTGAGTTTTGGGCAGTGCTATGGGGTAGGGGTGGGCTGCTATGGGATGGGCAACTGATCTACAGGAGGATTAGGGTCCAGGCAGGGCTGGATTCCAAAGGTGGCTTGTTTATTTTTGAGCTGTGGGCTGCATCAAGGCTGATCCTGGTTTTTGTAAATCTAGAAAACGACCCTAACAAAGTATAGAAGGTATATTGTGTTGGCCGTAAACCAATCGCATCACCTAACCAACACCACGAATACAGATTTGTCAGTATAACTATAGGGCTTCCATTTTGTGTTACATTCGCCATCTTGTTTTCTTATCCTTTTCTCCCAAACGCGTTTGCAAAATGTACAATGCTCTGAAAGCTCATACACGGTACGAGACCACAGCATGCTTGTTGATAGATTGACCCAGACAGGAATGCCAAGCAGTACAGAAATACATTGTTTTCCTCTCTCACCAAGTCCTTGAGAGCAAGCAGAAACGGCATTTAATCAACAGACCAGGTGTCAGCCTGTCTCACTGAAGCTATAACAATGGGCAGTTAAAGCATGAATTTTACATTTTTAGCAGTCCTCCTTCGCAGATCTTCCTTAGAACAGGCTGACCCCTAGTTCACAAAAAGAAACTGGTAGATTACGTGCTTTGGAATGTGTCTTTCTCGCGAACATGATATCCTAGATGAACAAGTGCTTTGTGTTCCTAATAACAAAGAACTGTCTGCAGTAGTTGCAAAGTATAAGAAACTTGTCATAATGGGTCATATTTGTCAATCACCGAACCCTAGCTCAAGAAGATACATTATGGGCAGTTCCAATGTGGCCTTGAAGGCTGTTATTTGGTATATATGTAACTGTTTGGATGATGTTCGCTCTCTTGCGTCTCACAAGGTCTGGGTGACACACGTTGCGAGACGTTAGACCCAGTCGGCCGACTGAGCATTTTTGTTTTGCAATAAACCATAGTACTTGGAAAATCGAACCTCGTGTCTGTCGTATCACTAAGTATATGGTGATTGTGCCTTAGTTTCCATATGCGAGGGTCTTCAGGGCGTAGCAAAAAATGGTGCCTGAATAGGGACCCTCCCCCTTTTGCTCCATCGTATATATAGAGTTGAAGAAGGCGATAACGAATCGAGGACGAGGCCGTCGAGCCGGGATCGAAAGTTGTTTGTGGCGCCCCTGTGAAAGTGATGAGACTCCTTTGCAGATCTGTACACAGCCGATCCCTGATCGACGAGCAGTGTCCAGAGAGCATCGAGGGGAGGGTCCCAAAATGAGGCAGATTGAGCCAGATACGCAGTCACAACGATTCTTGGTTGCGTCTGTATACGGACGAATTGCGTCTTGAGTGACAAATTGATTGATCAGGTGAGTCGTGCCCCGATTTTTAATCGCCCGGATATTGATTGAGTGTTGCTCTTGAAGGTCAAATGCCCAGGGTAAGGTACAAGTAAAAGATCAATTATGCCTGGGAAATTGTCTTCCTGTCTAGTGGGATTTTTCCACTGCGGTAGACAATCTTTGGAAACTGGCCAGGTTGTGCCACCCGTAGGGTTGCCAGCGTTTGAAATGTATGTGAAGTATGTAATAGGGGCAATAATGTTTACCGCAATTTGGCATAAGCAGACCAGACATGTAGAAGACTTGCAGTGGCCTAATGATGGGAGTTTTGAATCGGCACGTATAGAACACTTAGAATCAGTATTGCTATGCAAGAAAGCATGCCCAGCGGCGTTCGATGTCGTGAGAGATTGGAGGAAGGAAGCTAATCTCCGCCTGAAAAGTAGGGAGAAACATGCACGTAGCCACAGGTCGAACAGAGAAAGCGCTAGAGCTTGACAAGCTTAAAATAACTGAGGATCTAAGAAGAATGGATAGGGCATTTCAAATAGGTGTACAAAAAATATATCCACAACAAGATTTGCACACATCACATGCGCTAATAAATAAAATTCTGAATGAACGTAGAAATGAACATCCTCGAGGTAGTACTGATCCAATTGCACCTCTGCCTATTGCTCCTCCGCCTTCACCCCCGTTGCCACCCCCTACTCCTGTTCCGTCGGCACCAGCCCCCCGCTGTACACGCGACACAATTTCCTTCATTGCCGACAGAGCATGAGTTAGCAGCTGCCGCAGGAGATAGTTTCAGAGAGGTGGGGCCTGCACTGAAAGGAAGCACCAGAGTAACACGTAGTATGGTTAGCAGAGAGAGGAAAGAGCAGCTGAAAGAATGGGCTGAGATGTATATTGAAGGCAAAGTTGAGGGGTCCGTGCAGAGTTCCATGTATGTTTATAAGAAGCACAATGAACAGCAGGTACTGTTGGAATGCAAGGGGGAGTATCTGGTAGAGGAATGGAAAAGATTGACTGGTACATTGGCAGAACAGGAGGTGCGGGATCTAAATGTTTTTTCCCGCATGCAGAATAGTGCGTCAGAGATAGCGGAACATATAGGCTGGCTATTTGTGTTTAAAAGTGAGCTTGAGCAATTGACTGAAGAAATAAAGAGAAGAAAACAGCAGGTAGTGTCATATGTCCAGCAACGATTTTTGCCGCTGTTAAAACCTGTTACTGAAGAGATGAAAATGTGTACGGGAGAGGCGCTTAGATGGATTACAGATGTCACCATTACCCCAATGCAGGTGCATGATATGTTTAGTGAATATACATTAGAAATGCAAAGGAAGGTATTGCAGGTAATGGTTGAGTATTTGCAAGATGAGTGTTTGAGGAAAAAGTTATGATGCCCCCCGATTTAATGACAATATACAAAAGAGCATTCTTGCCTGAAACTGGGAAGGCTGCTCTCTCTCGATTTAGCTCTATTGCTTAGCAAACAAACAGCTGAGGAAACACCTAGTTTGCAATTGCCCATGAAAGAACTGCCCAGACGTTTGTCCCGAAAGTAGAGATTGCTGCCGCTAATGGAAATCCGGCGCAGGTGATAGAAGCCCAGTATACTGCACAGTTCGTGCATGTCCCGTTTTCAAGACAGGAGGTAAATAATATAAAGCAAACGATCCATGATTTTAGGAAAAATTCTGCAGGATTTTATAAGGAAATTAAGTCAGTTTTGAATTCGTCTGTTTTTACAATGAGTGATATTGACCTATTTCCCCTGATTCTTCCTGTAGACATATGGAAACAGATTAGGAATACATGACATTGATATTCTGGGTGATACATGGCAACATTTGATTATAAGTGATAAGGACAGAAAAGCTGACGAGAAACCACCATCGGTTATGTTGGCCCTACCAGCGCGGATAGTACAGAAATTGAAAATCTTGGTACCCGAGAGAAGGATTGAATGGGACAAATTAACGGCTTGTGTGCAGGGTAAAGATGAAGTTGCAACAGATTACTTTAATAGATTTGAAGTAGTATTTGCAAATTTCAGTGGTCAAGATTTGAGTACTGAGCCAGGAAAGAGGTTGTTTGTTAAGTATGTACATGGGTCGTTACCAAAAATTCAAAATTTAATGACATCTGAGAGTGCATGGCAAGCAAAATCACAGAGTGAAGTGTTACACATGGCCCAATACTATGAGAATAGAGTAAATGCAGAGAAGGAGAAAGAAATAAGGGACAAAGGGAATTTGAAAACCAGGGTATTGATGCAACAAGCAGCAAACAATAACAGAGGTAGTGGGAACGCACAAACAAGATCTAATTTCTCCAACATGCATGGGGGTCCAATTGGACGTAATCGATGTGCCTATTGTAGACAAGAAGGCCATTGGCGAGCACAGTGCCCGCAGATACAGAACCGGAATGGGAATTTCCCAAGAAGACAGAATCGAGGTCGTCCGGGAACACAAGGACAGAACAGAAATGTGAGGACGCCACAAAGCCAGAACCACCAGGGTGGTAGTCACAACCAGAACCAGCAGCAGAATAGTACGTGAGATGGAAATGTTTTCGATAACCAGGCCAATGCATACTACTCCAGCGACTTTACATCCAATGAGGTATTATTTTACTAGGACAGCCCAAGACAGGGGTTGGAACCAGTATCTATTCCCGTAGACGAGAAAGGACCCTACGTAGAAATGAAGGTTGGGAATAGGGAGCACACTTTTCTAGTGGACACAGGTGCACAGGAATGTTCAATTGACCACCATCTGGTTCCAGATATACCACTGTCAGGGCAAAATAATGTCTCAGTAGGGTTTGAAGGTACACTAGTAATTAGTCGAGAGTCACAGTCAGTACCTAGAACACTTGGTCCATTCACTGAGTCTTGCCCATTTCTCTTGACACAAAACTGCAGCAAAAATGTATTGGGTTTAAATTTGTTGAAAAAATTGAGTGCAGTTATTCAGTGTTCTCCTGATGGAGTGTTTTTGACGATATCACCACAAAAAGCTCCAGTATCACAATTTTTGTCCAAACCATTACCGACAGAACTGAGTAGAGTACCAACATGTATATGGGCAATGAATGATAACGATGTTGGCTGTTTAAAAATAGAGCCAGTGAAAATTGTGTTGAAAGAAGGGATTTCATTACCACGTATTCAACAATATAAGATCTCGGTGGAAGGGGAGAAAGCATTGAAAAGCATTGTTTCTGATTTAATTAAACGA